>NC_136807.1:26773559-26803559 GCF_951216825.1 Electrona antarctica
AACTTGAGCCACTGGAACTATAATGTATCACAAAGTATATTAATCTCCCAAAACCACAAAAGCTGACGGATCCAAATTAACAATTCAATGCCTAAAAAAAACAAACAAAAAAACTAAAAGGTTTGCTAAGAGGATTTTAAACCCAAGAAAGCCTATAGTGTCTTGTTTCCATTGGTGTCCTTCATACTCAAATCTAAACATTTAATGACATACAAAAATACAGTACCATGCAAAAACATCATATATAAGCGGTTAGAAATGAGGCGTCAAAATTGTTCTGTTCTGCTCAATGTTATGCAAATTACAAACGTATAGCCTACTCAGCCAGGTATACGACAGCCACTCACCACAAGTGCTGGATTTATACAGTAGGAGTTGTGCCCCTGGGCTACGGTAATTTATAGGAGTTGAGGCCCCTGGGCTAGAGTACATTTTATGAACCCCCACACCCCCCTCCCCCATGAACAATGCACAACTACGCTGTCTATTTTGTGACTAAAATGTGTATATAATTCATAGATGAGCTGTCAAAAAATGGACAATGAGTCTCTGTGTCTGTGAACGGTCCCTGTCCGGGACAACTGCTTCAGTGACAGCAGGGCCTCGTGTGGACGGTTCCGCAGGTCCTGGATCACAACTCAACTCCACTATGTCATATAGGGCTATCACGATCATGACATTTTAGTTGACAATGAGTGAATTGTCATATAAATAATTGTGATTAGGGATTAGGCATTGGACACCGGAACATGAATACAAAACTGTAAACTATAGAATTGTGCAGGGCAGACAAATTGACCTCTGTTTGCAGACAGTGAGTGCAATGTTTTCCCTAAATGGCCTAAATAGGGATAGGGATGCCAGGTTTCCACGTTTCCAAAATAAAGCACTAACGGAATTGTAGGAATTGAAGCATTGCATTTAGGGGACAATGATGTGGACACAATGAGGGACATTTCTGTTACTATCACCCAGATGATTTTATACACAGCATGCAACTTAGGAACGACTATGCAAAAATAATTGTGATGAACTCAAAATGACTACAGACAGATTTATTTGTTTTGTTTTGTTTTATTTTATTTAGAGTAGGCAATTATCTTTACCCCCATCTCCCCCCAATTTAGTCGTTGGGTCAATGTACCCCCCCCCCCCCCCCCCCCCCCCTCCATATTTTTGTTGTGCCCCTGCTGCTCTTGTATACCCTACTGGCACCAGGAGGACATACAGTAGTGCCTCTGTCCTAATGAATTAATCTGGTCCCTGGTGGGGTATTTTTGTCACACTATATTTGTACACACGTGGGAATTTGTCCTCTACATTTACCCATCCCAACTATCAGGAGCAGTGGAGCATTAATACAGCGCTCAGGGAGCAGGTAGGGGTTAAGTGTCTTGCTCAGGGACACTTCGACACATAGACCGGGATCGGGCATTCAAACCGAGGACCTTCTGTTTTCCAGATGATCTCTCTGCCCTCTCAGCTATGGTCCTACTTCTCCTGTTCAACATTCCCCGCTGACAGGCATCTCCCCCAGCCAAGAGAAGCATAGATCCCCCTCCCTAGTGCTCGCCCTCCCTCCCCTGAACATTTCCAATGGGCTCTATGCACACACACAGAATAACTCTTCCTACTTCCGGGCCCCTTCCCTACGTCCTTCACAAGTGTTACTGATGATACTAATTTAGGCTCTGTTCCATTTAGTGCACAGTGGTTCTCAAACATTTTCAAGGACCTCCATATCCCTGAGAATCATTTTTGTACACTCTCAGAGTTACGCATCGCAACATATGCAACATGTTAGCTTTTGGAAATGTCTGAAATTCATTCTTGAAATGTTTGACTAATTTGACAAAAATAAATTAGGAAAGGTTCAGTAAATACTCAAAACCCATAAAAATTGATCCGTGGCCCAGAAAAACCGACCCACTGTTTGGGAAACACTCTACCAGGAGGACACACAGAGTACTGTATAGTGTTTACAGCTAGCGGACAGCAGCAATCAGTAGCGGCTTGTATAACGCCAAAATGATTTATGGTTCAAAGGGATTGTTTGCCAGCCCCGTCGGCATTCACTGCCAGTTATCAGCCCTCTGATTGAATACAGCGGTTCTCAATCTTTTCAGGCTGTGTCAGTGTGACCCCCCCAAAATAATCATATTTGAACCCACCCTGATAAACACTTGGAGTTGAGGCATTACCTTTAGTTTGACTAGGTTCCACAGATAATTACTGTGGAAAATAGCAGATCTACAAGCTCACCACACCTCACATTGTGTTGTGAGCTTGTAGATTGTCTATTTTCACAAATGTTGCCTCTTTCTTATTTTATCTGACAATTTAGCTAATATTTGACCAGTTTTTATAGGACCTCTTTTTGTGAGGTATCAAAAATGTTAATGGTCCTTAATTATTTCTGTGCTGCTAGCTGGTAGCATAACCTCTGCCAGCGCCTGCGTTCACTTTAAGAGAATCAGTTTCCCCTGCACACACTCACTGTAACCATTGGCTATCATTAGCATTAGCGCACACTGTTTACCTTTCGCCAGAAACGGTTACATGTCAGGAGCGATGCGAGACAAAGTCACAAATGACAACCGAACTTTGGATGGATGACGATCACCACGGACATCGCTCGCAGATTTAGAGTTATGGAGCTTTGAAAATCGTGCTTTGAACCGAGGTAAATGAGAGGAGTTGTAAAGATCCCATAGCTGGTGGTGACGGAGGCGTTGATTAGCAACCGGATCAGTAGTGGCATACAGTAGTGCATGGGTCTCCAACAGGGGGTCTGGGACCCCTAGAGCAGTGCCCTCTAGGGTGCTGTGAAGCAACTTAAATTCAGGTATTGCCATGCTTTTGTTCTTGCTTATTGTAAATCGCTCTGGATTAAGAGCGTCTGCTAAATGCCTAAATTGTAAATTGTAATTCATAATATTACTGTTTGTCATAATATTTTGTTTCTATTGGCCAGTGTGTATTCAGGGTGTTTCTATTGGCCAGTGTGTATTCAGGGTGTTTCTATTGGCCAGTGTGTATTCAGGGTGTTTCTATTGGCCAGTGTGTATTCAATTCAAAGGGCTTTATTGGCATGAGAAAACATGCTTCAGGGTGCTTCTATTGGCCAGTGTGTATTCAGGGTGTATTCAGGGTGTTTCTATTGGCCAGTGTGTATTCAGGGTGTTTCTATTGGCCAGAGTGTATTCAGGGTGCTTCTATTGGTCAGTGTGTATTCAGAGTGCTGCTATTGGTCAGTGTGTGTTGCCTTTGACATAGAGCTATTTCCAGAAAAACAGGAAGCAGCAATGGTCGTCCTGCTCTGTGTGTGTGTGTGTGTGTGTGTGTGTGTGTGTGTGTGTGTGTGTGTGTGTATGTGTATGTGTGTGTGTGTGTGTGTGTGTGTGTGTGTGTGTGCGTGTGCGTGTGCACACGCTCGTGCGTGTACACTGTACAGTACAGTAGGTCTGTGTGTGCATGCCTGTGTGTGTGTGTGTGTGTGTGTGTGTGTGTGTGTGTGTGTGTGTGTGTGTGTGTGTGTGTGCGCGCATGCATGTGAGAATATGTGCATGTGTGTGCGTGTGCGCATGTGTATGTATTTATTTTGTCGTTGCTGTCCGGCAGATGCATTCAAGAACATCCATCCATTACAGTAAAAGTGCATTATCTTTCTTAAAGGACGACTTGACCACTTTTCAACCTATCTTCATATAATTGGTCCCCGACTCCTCACTAATGTTCATGATAACATACCACATTTCTTCTGTCTGTGTCTCATAGGAGGGCTGTAGGCAGTTCAGAAATCCGTGCAGTGACATCATCGTTAGGCAGTTTTTTTAAAACATTTTGTTTACTATATATTTAGATTTTTATTATCGTGAGATAATAAAATAGAAAGAATAGAAAGCCTGCAGTACAGCTTGGATTCCCCAACGATGTCACTGGTGGACTGGTTTCTGAACTGCCCCACAGCCCTCCCATGAGACACAGACCGAGTAGAAAACAATTGTGGCATTTTATCATGAACATTAGTGAGGCCTAATTTCATGAAGATAGCTTGAAAAGTGGTGAAGTGGTCCTTTAAGGTAAATGGTAAATGGTGCATTTATATAGCGCCTTTATCCAAGGCGCTTTACAGAGATTGTGCATTACATTCACCCATTCACACACACATTCATACACCGATGGCAGCGGAAACCATGCAAGGCACCAATCAGCACATCGGGAGCAATTAGGGGTTCAGTGTCTTGCTCAAGGACACTTCGACAGTAACTCTGGGGGAGCCCGGGTTTGAACTGGCAACCTTGCGGTTGCCATCCAGGCACTCTACCCCTGAGCCACCGCCGCCCCTAGGCTCATACACTCCAGTTTTAGCTGATCACCGTGGCGAGTGACGTAATGTTGTAGTTTTCTAACCTTTAGAAAACTACACCGAAAACTGGAGTATGAATAGGCCTTTACTCTCTCCCTTATTGGTTTCAATCTCCGCGTTAAACATTTCCACAGCTTGTTTTCAGCTGTGCACGTTGAGCAGACGCGGACGTGGAACACTGTTTCACCGTACATGTTCCATTGGTATAATACTATAGGTAGCCTTGGAAACAGTGGTGTAAAGTAAGTACTGCACTTATGTACAATTTTGAGGTATTTGTACTTTTCTTCATTTCCAATTTCCAATAGAATAGAATTTGATTCTTATTATAAAACATTACATACATTTACAACTTGGGTTCTGGAGTCTCAGTAGTGCTCGACCTCACAGCTAGAAGGCCTTGGGTTTGATTCCCACCGGTGACGCTGTGGGCACTGGGGGCGTGTTCTCTCCTCTGCGTCATCAGTGCCCATGCCCGAGTTGGGGTTGGTGAAAGGGCCTTTCTGTGTGGAGTTTGTAGATGCAGAAATCCTGGTCTCTATACTGGCTGATGGATTGAACTGGTTGGAATAACGTGTTCCTTCCATGTTGCGTTGCCTTTCCAGGGAAACTCCCCCGTCAGGTGATAAGAAGCGGTCTGCTCA
Source organism: Electrona antarctica (assembly GCF_951216825.1). NCBI lineage: Eukaryota > Metazoa > Chordata > Actinopteri > Myctophiformes > Myctophidae > Electrona > Electrona antarctica. The sequence continues at coordinate 26,778,573 of NC_136807.1, forward strand.
CTCCTCATGCATTGAAGTATAAGCATGAGCTCAGTTCAGGGCTCTCCCCAGGTTGGCAGAGGGATATTATATTGTGCATTCTGCATATTGAGTACTTTTACTTTTGGCACTTTAAGTACATTTTGATGCCAATACCTCCTTTGTACTTGAATTCCGGAATTTTACTTACAGAGCATACAGAGTATTTTCTATATTGCAGCATTGATACTTTTATGTAAGTAAAAAAAAAATGTGAGTACTTTTTCCACCACTGAGCCTTGGAAATCCAAGTCTCATTCCCAACGACGGCGGTCGGTCATTTCAATCGCAGTTTAATCTCCTCTCCTGGTCGGTCGTCCATGATGAGGTTTGCAACCGACAGAGACGATATTCTGTTCCGTGTTTGAAGTATAGTATGTCCAGGATTACACCAGTAGGAAGTGGGGGTTGTAAAAAGGAGCATATTACATCTGACACTGTGTTTTCATTGGAGCTTATTGTATGTCCTTACTGCTGATTTATACTACCGCATGCTGTAAGTCAGTTGCAGGATGGCGTTGTGCACTGAAACCATCTGATCTACAAGCTCACACACACAACGTGCCACATATAGATCAGGCATTACTCTGACCCCCCCCCCCCCCCCCCCCCCCCCAGCCAAGCACCCTTCACTCTCCTGCACACCTCTCTCCCCTTGCTCCCTCTCTCTATTTTTATTTCTTTCCCTCTTTCATTCCCTCCCTCCCTCCATGCCCTCCTCCCCTCTCTCTCTCTCCCCCTCTCTCTCCCCTTCCCACCCTCTCTCCTCCCACCCACACTAACGTCCCTCCTCCACTTTCTCCTCCATCCCTCCCTCCGTCTTCCCACTCCTTCCTTCCTCTGTTTGCTTTCGCTCCCTTGATTCGCTCTCGGTGCCAACTTTTACCCTCTCTCTCTCTCTCTCTCTCTCTCTCTCTCTTTGTCAAATTACTCTCCCCTGCTCTCTTTACTGTATCTGCTTGACTGCAAAGAGGAGCAAGAGTGGGGGCGGAGTGGGGGAGGGGTGACGGAGAAAGAAAGAGTGAGAGGAGAGGCAGGGAGAGAAGTATTTTTCTTCTTTTTTTGTCTGACTGACTTAGTTCAAACTGGCAAAGTGCCCGACTGTCTGGCTCCATAGTATTCCTGAAGATAAACACACACACACACACACACACACACACACACACACACACACACACACACACACACACACACACACACACACACACACACACACACACACACACACACACACACACACAGAAAGAATGACTCTTTCATTTGTATTACACTTCAGTGAGACGTGACATGAAGTTGGCCTCACCTGCGTCTCATTTGACACAGTAATCATTGGACTATCATCACAGTCTCACCCAGCCATTGTTTCTCAGATCATTCACCCCACCATGCATATTTACCCATCTGGACGAAAACCACAGTGCATTTCTATCAGTGGTGGAAGATAAAAATGTTTACTTATTTTTGATTTTCACATTTTAGCCCCGCTCATGATGAGAGTGATGGAGACGTGGAGAAGATCTGTGGAGAGCGAGGCGAAGACAAAGGTCTGACAAATGCAGCTGAAGAAAGCGCCGGTTGTAGATGTGTGATTGAGGTCCTCTGCTCTACCTAAAAGCCTGCAAGAACAAGTCAAGTAAGTCGATGAGTCTTGTTGGTTCAATCCAACGGAGCAGTATGGCCTTTACATTTTAGGCATTTAGCAATTTAGCTAAATCCAGAGCGATTTACAGTAAGCAAGAACAAATCCAGCGCAACGATAGTTCATTGAGACACGGAAGGCAGAAGGTTTAATATATAATCCCCCCTTCATTCTATATCAGCAATACATTCTGTTCATTTAAATCAGCTGTCTCCCTCCATGTCAACTCCCCTCACTCTCATTGGCTGCCAGCTAACTCACTCACGCCCACATTCAATCAGGTGTTCTCTTTAAGCAGTCACTACCCTGTCCTCAGTCTTCATGCTCGCTGACTCTGTGTCTGTTGTTCAGATGTCAGCGTTCAACTTCCCTCCACCTCCCCGGCCTCCTCCCTGTGCTATCTAGTTCTGTTATGGGTATCTGTGATTATAATGAATTATGATCATGTGATATGTTCAGTATCTATATACCTTTAGTTGCTTTTAATCCGGGAGTCAATGGAGGGAGCGGAGAAGGTGGAGACATGTGAGAGTTTTGGCCTCTAGGGGCTGCTAGCAGTGCTTTTAGACTCTTAGTTGTGTTATACTACTATAGCCATTCAAGGGAAAACACCTATAGGAGAGTGAAGCTGGGCAGATGGATGGCTGTGTAACGCCCAGGCTTTGAACCCGGGTCTCCCGCGTGGGAAGGGACACTAAAGTCAAACATCTTAACCACTAGCCTAAAGGGGAAATTCCCCTTGGCCGAAGGGAGATAATTAGGCTCTTGGTCATCAGGTAGAGGCTCTGAGCCACTATGCTGCTGCAGCTGCTTTAGCATGAACCCACGTTTACACAAACATGTACCTGATAATATACATACATGCATGTCATGCCTCGCTCAAACATGCACACACACACAAGCAAAATATACGCACATGTACTTGAAAACACACCGCGGCCTAACCAATCAGAATGCTTATACCCTCTTTCTGTCTGTCCGTCCGTCTGTCCTCCAGTGGGGTTTATCTACGGGGGGCATCTCATTTCGACTGAGCCTGTGTGTGTGTGTGTGTGTGTGTGTGTGTGTGTGTGTGTGTGTGTGTGTGTGTGTGTGTGTGTGTGTGTGTGTGTGTGTGTGTGTGTGTGTGTGTGTGTGTGTGTGCGCGCGCGCGCGCGCACGGACGAGACAGATCCTCTGGAGTGTGATTAATGCGTGGAGACACTCTCCCTGCTGTTGGAACAGCCCAGAGACAGACAGCGATAACCCCTCACCCTTAACCCCCTCGGCGAGAGAGAGAGAGAGAGAGAGAGAGAGAGAGAGAGAGAGAGAGAGCGCTAGTGAACTCTGTGGTGTTTCCCAGAGCAAGTCTTCTCTCCCCAAAGTTCAACCGAGCTGCGTGTTTGTAGACCTCAACACAAACAAATACCAATTACGTACTCTTTAAGTTGGAGTCAACTCTTAACTGCAGCTTGGTTGGCTTCACAGTGCTCTACAGGGCTTAAGTCTTTATTAATTGATTTGTGATTTGTCATTGACAAAGAATGCATACATGATCATAATTGGTGCATAGTGTCATTTAATTTAAACTTTTATGTAATTCTCGGAAAACACACTGAGGGCTGATGAGACCCTCTTTTCCAGGGGTTAGGGTTAGGTTACAATACAAATGAAATAGAATAAGAGAATTTCCATGAAAATTACATCACATGATTTATCAACATCCTGTGATGTCATTTTTCTTTTGAATGTCAAAACTGTCAAAAGGATAAAACAAATGAAAAATAAGCTCGAGAGCTTATTTCAATTATGGTCCGTTGAGTGATAATGTGTGTGTAAACTGAGATGGCACGTGTATTATTTTTTTGATATTTAATAGTGTTTATTCATGAGTACAGTACTTGAGTATAATGGTACTTTACACCAGTGCTATTCAGCGTGTTCTTTTCAGAGGACATGAGAGAGCTCTAGTGCGCCGTGCAGGAGACGGAGTGGATGAAGGAAGGGCAGTAAGATCAAAACAAAACAAATCACACAGTTCTGGAGAAAGAGGGAAGACTTTCCCTCAAAGAGGAACTTGCTGAAATAGACAACGCCGACTTCTCTAAAAGCTCGACTTCTGTTTTGCGTTTCTGCAGCAGGGTCACGCATCCAGTTGTGTGAAAATACTAAATCTTGATTCTTTACTAGTTGCAAGAAAAATGATTACGCTCAACTGGATGAAACCCACCCCCCCTCACTATCGATCAGTGGCTACAAAAAGTTAAACAGATAAGATGGAATATACAGTATGGCAGTCCAGCTTCAAATAAAGCTTATAATTTTAAAAAGAGATGGGTGTTAGTGACGGAATATCTGGATGCAGAATCTAATGGGTAGAGCTGCGGGCCGGATATTTCAATCTAAAACCTGCTATATCGCAGTGAAGAGGTCAAGTTCACCCCTAAGGCACTTGTTTTTGTTTTCTTTCTTTTCCTGTTTCATTATCTCTGAAGATATGTATGTGTATGTGTATGCGTATGGGTGTGTATATGTGCGTGTATGTATGCATGTATATGCTTCTTTATAATGTATAGGCCTAACATTTTTTTATTTATTTTTGTTTTAACACAAAAAAAAGAACTCAAGAAATTAACATGTTTTGTAACGTGAAATAAATTGCCTGCAATGATTTCAAAATGGCAAAAACTTCAGTTACTAGTTACCTTGCAGCTTTTTATTTTAATTACAAAACGTATATTAACCACATTCAGCCTTAAATATGTATGTCGCTGATCTACAAGCTCACAATGCATCGCAAAGTATTTCTACATTGCGGCATTGATACTTAATTACTCGAGCAAAACGAAAAGAATGTGAGCACCACAGAGGGTCGAGGAGGGTCTCCAGCGTTTGCCCCCACCACTCGTGGCGGGGAGCGAAACCAAATGTATATGTCACAGTGATTACTATATGGGAAGGGAAAACAGTTGTGACACAGATGTACTTGTTTGCATCTCGGCGTGCCATTCTTCACGAGGTGTCAACTGACAACCCCAGAGCATCTAGGATCCTCTTTCCAGCAGCTGTCACTCTTTGACTGCCTCTTTGCATTTATTATGCAAATTATTAACAGTTGTTTCTGACTTTAAAGCGTCTTTGTTATTTGCATGTGACCCAGCCAGGCAGCCAGTGTGTGTTTCATATTAAGAGGTTGTGACATGGTGTGTGTGTGAGCCGAGTGTTGGATCATCTATCAGTAATAATCATGAGTAGTTAATCCCTCTCTTTTGGCATAGGGATTATAGAGCCCCCCCGACCGACGTATCGGTCTGGGCCTATTTGACCTTTTTTGAGGACATCTCTATCGCAGTGCTAGGTTTTAGTCATATTTTAGTCATCTGAAATGTTGTCATTATTGACTAACTATTAGTTAACTAAATTATAAGTAGTCGACAAAAGTTTATTTTGGCAGTTGTAATGCTCGATTTATACTACTATCTGCATGCCGGAAATTGGTTATTTTGGAGTTTGTCACCCACGCACACTGCCGCACAGCTGAGCATAAAATGACTTGTCTTAGTTTTACTGGATCTCTTCTCCACTAGTACCTCCCTAACACAGTCTAGATTGTATTTGTTGAAGAGTGTCAGCATATTTACAGTAGTCATCATAGATTTGTTTTTATTTAGATTTGGTTTACTTTTTGTCAGTGAAAAAAGTATTTTTTTCTGCAATTTTTAGCTGACAGAATTAGCACTGCTCTATATCTGCAATGTGCCGATGTGTCCTGACCCTTTGAACCACTTTCAACCATGTCATTTTAGAGTTAGTGTTATGTTAATGTTTTTTAAACAAAACAAAAACATAGCAGATCTACAAGCTCACAATTTGTTCCGAATTTGATGCAATTTGATGCAATGCAATCAAAAGATTGATAGTTGAATGAAGTTCAGTTACTGTAGCCATACTTACTTAATTCATTGTACAATTAAACGTTAAATAGTCATTTAATATATTTAAGTTTTATTCACATAATAGGCACTTCATTTAAATGTTTTATCTATGAAAGGTTTTTGTTTATTTTTATTAATTTGTTTGTGCTTAAGTTAAATGTTCTCAAATTGAAACGTTAATCAAATGTTACATTTTTTTAATTGAATCGGCATTGGCATCATGAGTCCAGGAATGTGTCTGGCTCTATAGTTCTAACAGGAAGTGTGAGTAATGATCTGAATCATTTCAGTAGTTAATGACTAGTTGCTCTCTGGAATAACTTTCATGTCCTAACCCAGATTTGGACCCAGGTCCCCTGCAGTGTTGATTTTGACAGCAAACTTTGAAAAATGTATTTTGGCAGGCCTTGAGGGCATCATAATGCCTGATTTTACACTTTGTTTCATTCTGAAAATAGCCAATCTTCAAGCTCACAATGCGTCGCAGGCTATTTTCCGGAGTGCAAAATGACTTGTGTTTTATATCTACTGGATCTCTTCTGAATTAGTCCTTCCCTAACATTTAGTCTATTTTTTAATTTGTTGACGAAATATAATTTAGTTTTAGTCAGTGAAAAAAGGTAGTCGACGAACATTTCTCGTCATAGTTTTAGTCGACGCCCCAGTCCCCTGCACGGATGCTTTAAAGGTGGTGAACTAATGGAACGTGATTGTTTACTCATGGGATATACTGTATGGAATTTGGATCGACCTTCAGGCCGCACCACTTCAAACAGCAGTTGTCCTGCTGTCCAGTTGTCCAAAAGGATCTTTTGGAAGTTGGGACAAATACAACCACCATAGTTGATGTCAGGCAGAAACCTTTCATCTCCATATTTTAACTTTCTTTTTTTTTTTGTAAATGAATGCTTGGTCATATCACAGCGTAACACAAATGCATCGAAAGTAGCAGATCTATAATATTGAAATGCGGTGCAGAGCGATTCAATGAAGCTTTCAATGTTCACCGCATTTCCATAGAAAACATCATCAGAGTTCACGTGCTTACAAAAAAAAAAAAAAAAGAAAAAAAAAAAAGAATTTTACTAATTCACTCAATTGCACTGATGATTTATGTTGAGAAAATTATAATGCTGCAATTAAAGGACCACTTCACCTACTATAATTGGTCCTCACTAATGTTCATGATAAAATAGCACAATTTTGGTCTACTCGGTCTGTATCTCATAAGAGGGCTGTGGGCAGTTCAGAAACCTGTCCTTCCAGTGACATCATCGTTAGGCAGATTTATATTATCGTGAGACTGATGGCTGCCATTATCACATTGACACTTTTCAGGAATAGAAAGCATGGAGTTTCTATTAGCTTGGAATCCCCATCGATGATGTCACTGGAAGACGGGTTTCTGAACTGCCCACAGGCCTCCTATGAGACACAGACAGAGTAGAAAACAATTGTGCTGGCCTGGGCCGTGGCTCAGCGGTCCAGGCACCTTGGCTGGTAATCCAGTCTGGCAGTGTGTTCGACTCCCGATCCCGACGGCATTTACTGCATGTCACTCCCCCATCTCGCTCCCCATTTCCTGTCAGCCTACTGTCTATCCCTCCATAAAAATATATATAACTAGAAAAAGTGCCCTTCTGGGCACAGGTCTCCACCAGGAAGATAGGACTGTGTGAGATGTTTGGCAAAATGTTTAGGAGTAATATAAACATGTTTGTTTTTTGCAACAGTTTTCTTCATTTTGTTGAGGAACACAAATCAACCTGTTGGTGGTGCTATAACAGGCCAATGTGAAAAGGGTGGGATATATTCCTCAGCCTAGTAAGAAAATGTGTGAAAGATTTCACGTAAATTGCATGCTGCGTTCATGATTTGAGGCTTTTGTTCAAAACGGGGCAATCTTGCAAACTGTGGAAGCCAATTATAGCCAATTATGATGGAATATGATATATCGGACAGATCCGACTTGAGCACATGACCATAGAGATACTGTGTAACGATTTGTGAGATTTTTGGACAGAATCTGGAGGAGTAATATAAAAAAATGTGTTTTACAAAAGTCGGCCTCCTGGTGGCGCTATAAAAGGCAGATGCGGAAAATGCAGGTCAAAGGTTTGTCCTTGGCCTCTAGGGAGTGTGTGTGCAACGTTTCACGCAGATCGGTGCAGTTTTAGGTAACAAATGTGAAAAGCTGCCTCATGGTGGCGCTATAACAGGCCGTTCTGGAAAATGTGGGGCAGAGGTTCATCGTTGGCATCCAGGGAGTGTGTGTGCAAAGTTTGGCATCGACCGGGTTAACGGTGCCGGAGATTAGCTGGTAACGGACGGACGGAAGGAAGGACGGACGGACGGACGGACGGACACACACACACACACACGGACGGAGTGCAAAACATACTCTCTCCCCATGCCTTCGGCCTGGTGGAGACAATAAAGGCAAAAGCCACAAAAAAACTTAAAAAAAAGAAAACAATTGTGCTATTTTATCATGAACATTAGTGAGGACCAATTACTGTATATGACGATAGGTTGAAAAGTGGTGAATAATACGATTAGATAGATTGTTGATGAAACGGCCGTAGCAGAATAGAGTGAAGCGAGATGATTTCTACCATGTCTACGGTAGGACACACACACACACACACACACACACACACACACACACACACACACACACACACACACACACACACACACACACACACACACACACACACACACACACACACACACACACACACGTATAGTCACTGGTTGTGTACTGTACTGTACTGTACTGTACTGTACTGTACCGTATGGGACATTCAGTCCAAGTGTAGGCCTCTAATAACAGCAGGCTGTACAATAACACACAGATAACAAAACCCAGCTAATAAGATGGGATGACGTTAGGCCCCAGGGTGCCACACACACACACACACACACACACACACACACACACACACACACACACACACACACACACACACACACACACACACACACACGGCTCACGCACACATCTCTTCACTCCAATCCCCTCCATTTCAAGTCGTTCGCCAGATGCCCCCCACTCCAACTGCTGTTAATCATATTAGCTGGAATCCCTAGCACTTAAATCCATAACTGCTGTGTGTATTAATCGCGTGGAATCTCGTTATCACGTCTATATTAATTAAAGCCATCTGCTGGGAATGGGGTGAGGATGGGGATAACGGGAGGCGAGCAGCAGGGGTAGGTATAAGGTGCATCGTCAGTGCCGTGCTGGTTGGGTCTAATATACTGTAGCTGTTTGGGTCTAATATACTGTAGCTGTTTGGGTCTAATACTGTAGCTGTTTGGGTCTAATATACTGTAGCTGTTTGGGTCTAATACTGTAGCTGTTTGGGTCTAATACTGTAGCTGTTTGGGTCTAATATACTGTAGCTGTTTGGGTCTAATACTGTAGCTGTTTGGGTCTAATATACTGTAGCTGTTTGGGTCTAATACTGTAGCTGTTTGGGTCTAGTACTGTAGCTGTTTGGGTCTAGTACTGTAGCTGTTTGGGTCTAGTACTGTAGCTGTTTGGGTCTAGTACTGTAGCTGTTTGGGTCTAGTACTGTAGCTGTTTGGGTCTAGTACTGTAGCTGTTTGGGTCTAGTACTGTAGCTGTTTGGGTCTAGTACTGTAGCTGTTTGGGTCCAGTACTGTAGCTGTTTGGGTCTAGTACTGTAGCTGTTTGGGTCTAATATACTGTAGCTGTTTGGGTCTAATATACTGTAGCTGTTTGGGTCTAATACTGTAGCTGTTTGGGTCTAATATACTGTAGCTGTTTGGGTCTAATACTGTAGCTGTTTGGGTCTAATACTGTAGCTGTTTGGGTCTAATATACTGTAGCTGTTTGGGTCTAATACTGTAGCTGTTTGGGTCTAATATACTGTAGCTGTTTGGGTCTAATACTGTAGCTGTTTGGGTCTAGTACTGTAGCTGTTTGGGTCTAGTACTGTAGCTGTTTGGGTCTAGTACTGTAGCTGTTTGGGTCTAGTACTGTAGCTGTTTGGGTCTAGTACTGTAGCTGTTTGGGTCTAGTACTGTAGCTGTTTGGGTCCAGTACTGTAGCTGTTTGGGTCTAGTACTGTAGCTGTTTGGGTCTAATATACTGTAGCTGTTTGGGTCTAATATACTGTAGCTGTTTGGGTCTAATATACTGTAGCTGTTTGGGTCAATATACTGTAGCTGTTTGGGTCTAATACTGTAGCTGTTTGGGTCAATATACTGTAGCTGTTTGGGTCTAGTATAGCTGTTTGGGGCTAATATACTGTAGCTGTTGGGTCCAGTACTGTAGCTGTTTGGGTCTAGTACTGTAGCTGTTTGGGTCTAGTACTGTAGCTGTTTGGGTCTAATATACTGTAGCTGTTTGGGTCTAATATTCTGTAGCTGTTTGGGTCTAGTACTGTAGCTGTTTGGGTCCAGTACTGTAGCTGTTTGGGTCTAGTACTGTAGCTGTTTGGGTCTAATATACTGTAGCTGTTTGGGTCTAATATACTGTAGCTGTTTGGGTCTAATACTGTAGCTGTTTGGGTCTAATATACTGTAGCTGTTTGGGTCTAATACTGTAGCTGTTTGGGTCTAATACTGTAGCTGTTTGGGTCTAATATACTGTAGCTGTTTGGGTCTAATACTGTAGCTGTTTGGGTCTAATATACTGTAGCTGTTTGGGTCTAATACTGTAGCTGTTTGGGTCTAGTACTGTAGCTGTTTGGGTCTAGTACTGTAGCTGTTTGGGTCTAGTACTGTAGCTGTTTGGGTCTAGTACTGTAGCTGTTTGGGTCTAGTACTGTAGCTGTTTGGGTCTAGTACTGTAGCTGTTTGGGTCTAGTACTGTAGCTGTTTGGGTCCAGTACTGTAGCTGTTTGGGTCTAGTACTGTAGCTGTTTGGGTCTAATATACTGTAGCTGTTTGGGTCTAATACTGTAGCTGTTTGGGTCTAGTACTGTAGCTGTTTGGGTCTAATATACTGTAGCTGTTTGGGTCTAATACTGTAGCTGTTTGGGTCTAATACTGTAGCTGTTTGGGTCAATATACTGTAGCTGTTTGGGTCTAATACTGTAGCTGTTTGGGTCTAATACTGTAGCTGTTTGGGTCAATATACTGTAGCTGTTTGGGTCTAATACTGTAGCTGTTTGGGTCAATATACTGTAGCTGTTTGGGTCTAGTATAGCTGTTTGGGGCTAATATACTGTAGCTGTTGGGTCCAGTACTGTAGCTGTTTGGGTCTAGTACTGTAGCTGTTTGGGTCTAGTACTGTAGCTGTTTGGGTCTAATATACTGTAGCTGTTTGGGTCTAATATACTGTAGCTGTTTGGGTCTAATATACTGTAGCTGTTTGGGTCTAATACTGTAGCTGTTTGGGTCTAGTACTGTAGCTGTTTGGGTCTAATACTGTAGCTGTTTGGGTCAATATACTGTAGCTGTTTGGGTCTAGTATAGCTGTTTGGGGCTAATATACTGTAGCTGTTTGGGTCTAATATACTGTAGCTGTTTGGGTCTAATATACTGTAGCTGTTTGGGTCTAGTACTGTAGCTGTTTGGGTCAATATACTGTAGCTGTTTGGGTCTAGTACTGTAGCTGTTTGGGTCAATATACTGTAGCTGTTTGGGTCTAGTACTGTAGCTGTTTGGGTCTAGTACTGTAGCTGTTTGGGTCTAATACTGTAGCTGTTTGGGTCTAATATACTGTAGCTGTTTGGGTCTAGTACTGTAGCTGTTTGGGTCTAATATACTGTAGCTGCTTGGGTCTAGTACTGTAGCTGTTTGGGTCTAGTACTGTAGCTGTTTGGGTCTAGTACTGTAGCTGTTTGGGTCTAGTACTGTAGCTGTTTGGGTCTAATATACTGTAGCTGTTTGGGTCTAATACTGTAGCTGTTTGGGTCTAATATACTGTAGCTGTTTGGGTCTAATATACTGTAGCTGTTTGGGTCTAATATACTGTAGCTGTTTGGGTCTAATATACTGTAGCTGTTTGGGTCTAATACTGTAGCTGTTTGGGTCTAATATACTGTAGCTGTTTGGGTCTAGTACTGTAGCTGTTTGGGTCTAATACTGTAGCTGTTTGGGTCAATATACTGTAGCTGTTTGGGTCTAGTATAGCTGTTTGGGGCTAATATACTGTAGCTGTTGGGTCCAGTACTGTAGCTGTTTGGGTCTAATATACTGTAGCTGTTTGGGTCTAATATACTGTAGCTGTTTGGGTCTAGTACTGTAGCTGTTTGGGTCAATATACTGTAGCTGTTTGGGTCTAGTACTGTAGCTGTTTGGGTCAATATACTGTAGCTGTTTGGGTCTAGTACTGTAGCTGTTTGGGTCTAGTACTGTAGCTGTTTGGGTCAATATACTGTAGCTGTTTGGGTCTAGTACTGTAGCTGTTTGGGTCTAATATACTGTAGCTGCTTGGGTCTAGTACTGTAGCTGTTTGGGTCAATATACTGTAGCTGTTTGGGTCTAGTACTGTAGCTGTTTGGGTCTAGTACTGTAGCTGTTTGGGTCAATATACTGTAGCTGTTTGGGTCTAGTACTGTAGCTGTTTGGGTCTAGTACTGTAGCTGCTTGGGTCTAATATACTGTAGCTGTTTGGGTCTAGTACTGTAGCTGTTTGGGTCTAATATACTGTAGCTGTTTGGGTCTAGTACTGTAGCTGCTTGGGTCTAATATACTGTAGCTGTTTGGGTCTAGTACTGTAGCTGCTTGGGTCTAATATACTGTAGCTGTTTGGGTCTAGTACTGTAGCTGTTTGGGTCAATATACTGTAGCTGTTTTGGTCTAGTACTGTAGCTGTTTGGGTCTAGTACTGTAGCTGTTTGGGTCAATATACTGTAGCTGTTTGGGTCTAATATACTGTAGCTGTTTGGGTCTAATACTGTAGCTGTTTGGGTCTAATATACTGTAGCTGTTTGGGTCTAATATACTGTAGCTGTTTGGGTCTAATATACTGTAGCTGTTTGGGTCTAATATACTGTAGCTGTTTGGGTCTAGTACTGTAGCTGCTTGGGTCTATTACTGTAGCTGCTTGGGTGGCTCCGCTGTTTGTTCAATCAAGTTGAAGTGTTGCAAATCCTTTTCTTTGTCTAAAGTAAGTGTCATGACCTGGCCCGTGAGGCTGTAACAAAAAGGAGGAAGACGAGCACTAACATAAAGGATAGTATGGGGTTTGTTCTTGATTGATTGTAAACAGCACATGGTACATTAAGGCTAAAAGGATAACCCTAAAAAGTCCTGGGGACTGCTAGTTTCTATTGTGGTCCTATATATTCAATTCATCAACATACATAGCATACAACACAAAGGATAAAAAGTCAGAAAGATCAGTGATATCAGTGATGTGAGGTATAGACGTATAATGTAGATCAGTGATGTGAGGTAGACGTAGTGTAGATCAGTGATGTGAGGTATAGACGTATAGTGTAGATCAGTGATGTGAGGTATAGACGTATAGTGTAGATCAGTGATGTGAGGTATAGACGTATAGTGTAGATCAGTGATGTGAGGTATAGACGTATAGTGTAGATCAGTGGTGTGAGGTATAGACGTATAGTGTAGATCAGTGGTGTGAGGTATAGACGTATAGTGTAGATCAGTGATGTGAGGTATAGACGTATAGTGTAGATCAGTGATGTGAGGTAGACGTATAGTGTAGATCAGTGATGTGAGGTATAGACGTATAGTGTAGATCAGTGATGTGAGGTATAGACGTATAGTGTAGATCAGTGATGTGAGGTAGACGTATAGTGTAGATCAGTGATGTGAGGTATAGACGTATAGTGTAGATCAGTGATGTGAGGTAGACGTATAGTGTAGATCAGTGATGTGAGGTATAGACGTATAGTGTAGATCAGTGATGTGAGGTATAGACGTATAGTGTAGATCAGTGATGTGAGGTAGACGTATAGTGTAGATCAGTGATGTGAGGTAGACGTATAGTGTAGATCAGTGATGTGAGGTAGACGTATAGTGTAGATCAGTGATGTGAGGTAGACGTATAGTGTAGATCAGTGATGTGAGGAAGACGTACAGTAGTGTAGATCAGTGATGTGAGGTAGACGTACAGTGTAGATCAGTGATGTGAGGTAGACGTATAGTGTAGATCAGTGATGTGAGGTAGACGTATAGTGTAGATCAGTGATGTGAGGTAGACGTATAGTGTAGATCAGTGATGTGAGGTATAGACGTATAGTGTAGATCAGTGATGTGAGGTATAGACGTATAGTGTAGATCAGTGATGTGAGGTAGACGTATAGTGTAGATCAGTGATGTGAGGTAGACGTATAGTGTAGATCAGTGATGTGAGGTAGACGTATAGTGTAGATCAGTGATGTGAGGTAGACGTATAGTGTAGATCAGTGATGTGAGGTAGACGTATAGTGTAGATCAGTGATGTGAGGTAGACATATAGTGTAGATCAGTGGTTCCCACATTATTTAGCCTGTGACCCAAAAGAGAAATTAGACGTTTGCCTGGGACCCAAACTAGTAAAAATAGCAGATCTACAAATTCCCCAAATGAATACGTATTTCTCCACGGACCCTTTTGAAATGGATGTTGCGCCGCAGACTCCCATAAGAGAAGATTTGTCAAGAGATTTAGGAAAAAGGAAATATATGTACAGGTCAAACATAATCCAGGTCCAGGCACTCAAAGTATTTTTGAAAAGTTTTGCTTCAATGGACTGTGTACAAAATTACATAAAGGTTTGGGCTTGTGCTTTCTTCGGGCGTATGCTTTAGTCCGACATCCCGCCAGTCCGACTATGTGACCGGTTAAGAGTAAAGACTCACCTGGGGCTCTATATGTTCGGAATATTGGGTAGTCAGATTTATGGGTGTTAGATTAACGCTAAAGTGTTTGTTTTTTTAAATACAAAACATGGGCTTAAGTGTTTCAACAACTGTTCCTCATATATTCCTAACGGGGGATCCCTGCCCCCCTTCAAGAACCCCTCCTGGGGGTCCCCGGGCGCCCCCACTTTGAGAACCAGCGATCTCGGATCATGAGGCTGTGCGCTTGTAATGCGGCTTGACAAGCACTTCCTGGTTCGGTGTCACAGCAATCCTCTTTAACTGGTGATCATATATCCATCTGCCTCTGCTGTCAACATGGATTATTCCTTCTCGGCAAGAACACGCCAGGCACATGCCATGGCTTCAACCGCACGCACGGAGCATGTACAATGAGGCGGTTTTGAACCGATGCCGACGAACGTTAAGAGACGTGCCGTATCAATGCGGTAAGGAGAAGGAAAAAGCTATAGTGGAGTGGTGGAGCGTCAAGTCTTTTGGTGTTTCAATCACTAAAGATTCTTCCAGCCACGTGGGGCGGAGGCAGTCTGACTGCCCTTAAGTGACTGTGTTGAAGAGCACCAGATCCTCTCCTCTCCTCTCCTCTCCTCTCCTCTCCTCTCCTCTCCTCTCCTCTCCTCCTCTCCTCTCCTCTCCTCTCCTCTCCCCTCCTCTCCCCTCCTCTCCTCTCCTCTCCTCTCCTCTCCTCTCCTTGTGGAAGGGAAAAAGGCTGCCCCGGAGAAGAGAGAAGCAAGCGCAGCACGCCCGAGTTCAAACCCCGAATAATATTGAACTCAGCATTATTCAAAAAAGGAAATGCCGTTAAGTTTTGATATGTTGCCTTTTTTTTTTTCTCTTTCTCGGAAGCAAAGTATGGCTCCGAGGCAAAACGGAGAGAGAGTGCAGTGAGAGAGAGAGAGAGAGAGAGAGAGAGAGAGAGAGAGAGAGAGAGAGCCAAAGAGATGGAGAGATGGAGAGATGGAGAGATGGAGCTCTACTGCGTAGATGGAGCATGGGAAAGAAAGACACATTGGGGTGTGTGGAGGGTGGTGCTGGGGGTGGGGTGGGGTGGGGGTGTAGAAGAAAGGAACAGAGCGGTATATAACTGTATCTAGCCTCCCAGAGATCCATCCATCTCTTTTGCCAGCCCCTCCCTCCCCTCTCGCCGTTTTCACAATTCCTTCATCTTTGAAACTTCAAGGGCGGCGTGGAGGGAAAACATGTCAGTAAAGCTGGGGGGCGTAAACCTGGGCGGCCAGCGCCTCACATCTCGACTCACGCACACGAGCACACACACATACAGTACACACGCACATGTACTTGTATTTCTATACTTGGGAGGACATCACCGCTTGTAGGACAGAAATTTCATTAATTGACATTTTTACGTGAGTTTTCACATCCTGAACCCTGAATACTATCGATGCATGTCACTGGCGTGCAACTTTGCAGCAGGCATAACTCTAACCCTAGAACCCCTAAACCTAACCTCTATAGATGCCTAATCCTATAACTGACCCTATATATAATCCCCATTTTATTTTACTTTATATGTTGTTTTATACACAAGGACCAGGAAAAATGTTCCTCATCATAATGTCTATATATTTCTCAAATTCTAGTATAGTGATATACCTGTACCACGCCCGCACGCACGCACGCCCGCACGCACGCACGCACGCACGCACGCACGCACGCACGCACGCACGCACGCACGCACGCACGCACGCACGCACGCACGCACGCACGCACGCACGCACGCACGCACGCACGCACGCACGCACGCACGCACGCACGCACCTCACGTTGAATGACAGCTGATCAGCTGGGGGGGGGGGGGGAGGGGGGCGCCTGCCAACAACTCTCTCTCCCTCTCTCCCCTTCCTCTCATCTCAGGCACTCGTCCCATTTGATCCATTAGCATTCTTTTCTTTGCATTTGTCTCTCTCTCTTCTGAGACGGTGGCACAGCCTCAGTCTGCAGTTGAACTGTCGCCTGGGGGGCTCCACGCACAGTATACCTACCTATACAGTACGTACCTACCTGCGAGGCGGGGGGGGGGGGGGGGGGGGGGGGATGACAGCTGCCTGCATAATCAGCCCCTCCCCTGCTCATATACAGTATAGGACCAGTAGCAGGGTAGAGGGTGTTGATCGGAAGACACTGGGTGGCAATTGTGTGTGCGTGCGTGCGTGCGTGCGTGCGTGCGTGCGTGCGTGCGTGCGTGCGTGCGTGCGTGCGTGCGTGCGTGCGTGCGTGCGTGCGTGCGTGCGTGCGTGCGTGCGTGCGTGACGCTTGGGGGGACAGTTACAACAATTTGTTGCTGTCGGGCAGAAACCTCTCATCTCCATATTCTAACGTTCTTTTTGTATTATCTATTTTAGGCGTATTTTGAACAATCCTCAAGGACCACCCATCTCCACACAACAATGTATGTAGTATAGGGCTGATTAATTCAAATTTACATTTGAAAAACTCATTGATTAACTTGTTTACCAAAAATGTCTTAATTGAAAGAAATTGCTTCTTGTATACCGTTTATGTTATTTTGTTGTAGTGTCACACAACATGAACAAACATATGCGGTAAAAGGCCTGTGACACTTTCCTCTTCTTTAACAATACTTTTCTTGAATTATAATCACATCCGGTGACCGTTGCTGAACTAGTATGGCAACATAGGCCTACTTCTGTTTTCATTCTGAGAAAACCCCGAAACTAATGACACAGAGAGAGGTTGGGAAACAATTAAGGAAATGACGATGATTACGAGGTTGATGACAGTAATGACATGGATGAAGCAGAAACGGATGTTTTCTGTACAGATGAGGAGGTTTCATTACGTCTAAATCCTTGATTGTCTCCACCAGGCCGAAGGCATGGGGAGAGAGTATGTTTTGCACTCCGTCCGTCCGTCCGTGTGTCCGTGTGTCCGTCCGTCCGTCCGTCCGTGTGTCCGTCTGTGAACAGCTAATCTCTGGCACCGTTAACCTGGTCAATGCCAAATTTTGCACACACACTCCCTGGATGCCAACGATGAACCTCTGCCCCAGAATTTCCAGAACGGCCTGTTATAGCGCCACCAGGAGTCCGCTTTGTGCAAAACAAGTTTTTGGACAGTACACCTACAGATTTTGTCCAAACATCACACAAATTGGTACACAGTCTCTCTAGAGCCATTCAACGAAACAGGTCTTTCAGATTTCTCAGACTCCATCCTGATTGGCTAAGATTGGCTTCCAAAGTTCGCAGGAGTGCTCAGTTTCAAACAAAATGCTGCAAATCATGAACACATTGTGTGATTTCCGTAAAATTGTGCACGCACATTCCCACTAGGCCGAGGAAGAAATGCCATGTGAACATTTTCAACTCAGCCTCATGGTGGCGCTATAACTGGCCGAAAAGTGTTTTTACCTCTAACTGCATGGATCTGTGGATAACTTTGTATGCCAACTCCCTAGAGGCCAAGGAAAAACCTTTGCCTGGAATTTCTCACATCTGCTCTTTATAGCGCCACCAGGAGGCCGACATATGTAAAACACATTTTCTAATATTACTCCTTCAGATTTTATCTAAATTTCACGCAAATCAGTACACATGCTCTCCATAGTCATGTGATCAAGACGGGTTTGTTTGATTTCTCATAATCCACCCTCATTGGCTACGATTGGCTTCTAAACTTTTCAGGAGTAGCGTTTTGTACAAATCGCCACAACTACTCAACCCAGCGTCCGATTGCGGTGAAACTGTGCATGCATATTCCCACTAGGCTGAGGAATAAATGCCACTTGACAGTTTTCAAATCAGCCTCATGGTGGCGCTACAACAGGCCAAGCCGCGTCACACACACACACACACACACACACACACACACACACACACACACACACACACACACACACACACACACACACACACACACACACACACACACACACGTTTATATATTACTCCTAAACATTTTGCCAAACATCACACACACTGGTGGAGACCTGTGCCCAGAAGGGCACTTTTTCTAGTTTATACTTGGTTGCACGTCATGTTACGTGCACCGACAATAGCAGATCTATAAGCTCACAACGTGTTGCAGCGAGAGGTGTTGTGAGCTTTAAGGTCTGTTATGTTTTTGTGTATGACACCAAGCGTGCGACCAGGGATGAATGTAGCGTAATGTATGCAACATATAGTCTAGTTACTGTTTTGTATAAATTAAAACAGTGGCTCCCAAACCTTTTACCTTGTGACCCAAATTAGCGAAAAGCGAAAAGTAAATACAAATAAAGCAGATCTACAAACCCACTGTAGATCATTTGCGAGGGTCACTCATTTCTTAGATTTGTTTTTTGCGACCATAGGTCGCATATACTATGAAAACCTGCATCTCCTGTCCGTCCGTCCGTCACCCACCTATGCCTCCATATGGTCATGGCTCGTAATATCACGTGTCCATATGGTCACGCCTCGTGACATCATGTGACATCATGCAGACCCTTATGTTGCGTTCACACGGGGCAGATTAAACGATGCAGTCTACCATTCATTGTACATGGAAGCCAGCGACATGATGCATGTAGCTGCTCCAAATCAACTCACAACGCATTTTGCATCGTTTCATCTTCCCGTGTGAACGCACCATTAGATCTCCATACAGTATATGAAGATCACGACACTGACCTCATCTAACCCTGGATAACCAACCATACATGGAGAAGACTGGATCATCACCTAGATCTGCATATATGGAGCCGGCAAGCAACTCTACATCTGACCTCAAACCCTTAGATCTCCATATATGGAGCTGACCTGTTCTGACATTCCATACTGTATGTTGATCCTCCCCACCCGTCCTTCCTGTTCTGACATTCCATATGTTGATCTGACCTCATGTCTGTAAGGAAGCCAAACAAAAATAAGTTTTACTCTTATGTACCTTTACACAAGATGTAACAATAAAGTATAACCTTGGCCAGTACAGAATTCATTCCATATGTTGATCTCTGATCTGACCCCCATGCCAAAGCACCAGCGCTCGCCCAGCAGTCTGCCGCCTGCTGTCTGCCGTCACCCAGGCGGATGCGTGCCCTCAGGGCCCTCAGGGCGACTTACTGGTTTACATTTTTGAGGGGCCTCCTATATACAGGTTTAATGTTTGTTTTTAGTTCAATGTATGTTTTAAAAACACCATTGACAATGAAGGGAAAATGTACATAATCTTGTCCCTAACACAAACATAGCAACATGAGTTAGACTTTAATATATTAGAGCCCCTCACTTCACACGGGTGTGATTTTTAAATTATATACATATTGCAATAGTATATATCGCAACCATAAAAATGAGTCTGCAACCAAAACCCAGTTGTTATGGGAAGCACTTCATTTCAACGCTGATTTCTTCCCTTTTTTAACTGTGTGAGTTCTCCCCCCGGCTGGCCTGCCCTTGACCCTTGATCCCTGACCCCTGATCCTGACACCTGGGCCCGTTGCAGGGTGAAGGGAAGGGTTTCTGGTACATGAGCTCATAAATAGATCTGTCACATTTCACATCCCAGCATGGATGTTCCCCTCCCTAGCGTTCCCCTGGCCCACCCTGCACCCACACAACGGCCCCTCTGTCAGCCTCTGTTTGCTCTGGAGGGGGTGGGGGGGGGGGGGGGGGGTGGGAGAGAGAGAGGGAGGGAGAGAGAGCCCTGCACCTTACCAACATGCAGTCTAAGTATAGAGGATAGTGACAGTTTAGAGACTTTTAAGACCTTGTTTAAATACAACTAAAAGAAAAAATGCTGCGAGGTGTTGTGAATATTTAGAATTATGTGTAACCGAGTCTAATGTTTTAACTTATGCCCCAACTCCTACAATTCTGGGGGGGTTGCGGCCTAGCTGCCTCTAGCTGCATTTCTCCTCCTTAACTTTCCCTTCGGTTTTTGGAGTAGCATTTCACTGTACCACCTGCACCAGTAATAAAGTATTCAAGCAATCAATTACATGCCTTTCCTTAACTTCTTCTTCTTTCTTTCTCTCCCTCATGTCTCCATCTCCATGGCATCTTCCACCCATTTAGACTTCACTTAACTACACATCTTTTTTTGTTCTGTTTCGTCTCCATATACCTCCCTGCTATACTATTACTTGCCCTCCCGTGAGATCAATTTACCTGAACATGGCCGAATCTCTTCCTCACAGAGGAACTATATGCTGCTGTTATGAAGCCTCCCCTCTCCTCTGTATTCTCTCTGCTGTCATTCTCCGTCCCTTCATCTCCACCGCTAAACCCTTGCAGAGCTCCCGCTAACTTTTTTTTACGCCTCGTGACTCGTTTCACATTCAATGAAACCTCCGGAGATTCAACTAACTTTTAGATAGGAACATATCGGTGCATCTCTTTCATTCACTTTTACCTCTTGTTCCTCCTCTTGTTTTGATCCTCTCCATCGTTCCTTCTCCACCCGCTGGTGGAAAGTAACTAAGTACATTTACTCAATTTCTGTACTTAAGGCGGCACTATGTAACTTTTTTTAAATGAATTAAATGCAATTGTGTTCAACCTGTATATAATAGAGTATGTTAATACAATATAACTTGTACACTTGGGGTGGTTGTATTTTGTCTCACTGCTCTTCTATTGAGACATTTAGATCGTGTCAAAGGTCATGTCTCACCTATAAGAAAGGAGAGAGGAGATCCGCACACCGTTTTAAAAGCTCCCAACATTATTTATTAACAGAGCGGAAAACAATACAACATTTTGGCCTTCATCACTCGTCAGGTATGACATCTCACCTAGACACAGGATCTGACATGAATATTGACCTGATAGTGTGTAGTATATGATATGATCAAGTAAAAACACAAAAAGTTAGAATATGGAGATAAGAGATTTCTGCCGACAGCAACGATATTTTGATGCCAATACTCTTTTACTTTTACTCAAGTAAAATCTGCCTCTTCCACCATGCCGCTCCCCATCCCTCTCTCTCTCTCCCTCTCTCTCTCTCTCTCTCTCTCTCTCTCTCTCTCTCTCTCTCTCTCTCTCTCTCTCTCTCTTTTACTTTGCGTCGTCCCGCTCCTCTCCTCTCGTGTACCTTTGCCTTCATCTTTCTTCCATTCCCCCGGCCTCCTCTTTCTCCTTCGGTTCCCTCACCTTCCCCGCAGCTGTCTAAATGGCTCCCATGTTCTTGGTGGAGGATGGAAGTAGGGCACGGATCTGGACTGACTGGACCCGGGCTGCTGTGGGAACGGAACGGCCGGGCGGGGACTTCAAAAACCCTTTTTTTTCTCACAGGGAGGGGGAACGGGGAGAGTTCTACAAGACAAACATTACCAGTCCCTCTTCCCGTCTTTTCTTAACCCGGACCATCAGGTGATATTACCCAACGACGCAAATGTTGCAATCTCAGAATCACAGTATATCCTCCATCATCTGCACAGCTCTCACTTGTTTCTGGAGACGTAGAGTCGAGCCAACGTAAACACAGGTGACTTATAAAGAGTTGAGGCCCATTTGTGCCGGGCAGGGGAGTTTTTTTTAATATCCACTCACTTGTTATATCCGCTGTTTTGTGTCAGTAGGTTAACCATATTTACATGGGCTCTCTACTTGGTCCGCTTCTTTTCCCCCTCTACATTACTGGTTCTCAAACTGGGGTCAAGAGACCCACAGGGTTCCTCAGGTGGGTTCCAGGGGGTCCCTGGCAAAATGTGTTAATAATATGGCATAAAAATCATTTTAAATGGTGCATTTATATAGCACCTTCATCCAAGGCGCTTTACATAGATTGTGCTGAGATTACAAGTCACCAACCTGCTCATCGGAATTAGGGGTTCAGAGTCTTGCTCAAGGACACTTCGACACCAACTCTGGGGGAGACCCTTTCTTAGTCCCCGATTGCTTCTGTGTTCCTTTCTATACAACAA
This sequence comes from Electrona antarctica, assembly GCF_951216825.1. Lineage (NCBI taxonomy): Eukaryota > Metazoa > Chordata > Actinopteri > Myctophiformes > Myctophidae > Electrona > Electrona antarctica. Next base: position 26,800,848 of record NC_136807.1, read on the forward strand.
CACTACATGTTTAGGGCTGATGTGGAGAGCATACATTCCATTTGACTCGTGGTTAAAATGAAAATTAGATTGGCTGGCCATGTTAAGTGGTCAGATGGGTGGGCAAAAAAAACCCCAAAAACTTTCAGATTTCTCAAGTGAGCCCAGAACCCGGGAATCACACCAAATTTTCTTCGCTGGGACATAACTGTCTTACAAGCTCACCACACGCCACAGCGCGATAATGCTGTCAGCTTGTAGATCGGCTAATGTTCAGTGAACGAATGTACGCCTTCCAGAATAGAGGGGACACTAGGGTTCATGTGGTTACAGGGGGAGGCGGTTGTTTGGCTTTGTGCAGTTTTGTCTCGCTTTCCTTTCATGGAAAAATACATTCAGGAACGACCACAATTGTCCAATGCAACACTGCGGCCATGCTCCCCCTAACCGTCCTCTCGCAGCCACAAACTGTGTGATTGATCGTTAAGACACATCTCTCCACTTTTTTTCTCGTCCGTAATAGGCCGGATTAAAAAAATACAACGACTCGTTCTTATACGGAACCATAATTAGATTGCGGAGTCGGTTAAATGAGGAAGTATGTTTTTGTTTCGGTCAGAGCCAAGCTGTATAAACACAAACATCGTTTAGGGCTTTAATGGCGGCTAAGTGACGGAGGCTCCATGACTGATGTGTGACTGTAATGCCATTCAATTGGCCGTGTAAAGAGGCTTGGCGTGCATTTTTATAGGTCTTAATTCTCGTGCAGTGCCCATACATTCAGCCATAAACATCTACGTCGAAACATGCAAATGTGTGAGAACTGCTAATGCAGAGTTAATGCGCTGTTGTTCTGTTGTGTTTTCTATTAAGCTAAAGTAATGGCAGGCAGCGCTGCGTCGGTTAGAACATGGCTCGGTTCTCAAACTTTTGTTGTGGCAAGTACCCCCAAATTGTGTATGGCCTCCATCTGAAAATATTATGTAAAATGAATATATATTAAAATAGGTATATATATATATATATATATATATATATATATATATATATTCGTTCGTTCGTTCGTTCATTCATTCATTCATTCATTCATTCATTCATTCATTTCCCACCCGACAATTTTTCAAGTGTTTTCAAAAACAGCATGCCATGCAAGCTTGCATGCAGCTTGTAGATCTGTATTTTTAAGCCAAGGATATAGGTAATATATATAGTCTATATAATATATATAATCTGGGGACTCCCTAGCTGGAACCCCTCCCAGGACCCCTGAGAGTCCCCGGCTTCCACATTGAGAACCACTGTTCTACCGTAAGTTAAAATAATATGGCAGCTGGCCTGGGCCGTGGCTCAGTGGTCCAGACACCTTTGGCTGGCAATCCAGTCTGGCAGTGTGCCGTGGGTTCGACTCCCGATCCCGACAGCCTTTACTTTCTGTCCCTCCATAAAAAAATAAATAAAATAAAGGCAAAAGCCACAAAATATTTATATTTATAAAAAAATAAAAAATGGCAGCAGCTCTGCGTCGCTTACAACATGCAGGCCGTGGTTATATTTCTCTAATAGTTTGTCTTGGTTGCAGTTGGAACTTGGAAGAAGTGCCAGGCCCGTCATTTTCATGCACGTGAGGATATGTTCCATGTGCATAATGTAATGTGTTCCGCAGAGCACGGACCTCTGCCAAGGTGTCAGTTTGGCTATGAGGTGTTAAGCCCCAATTAAACCTGGCGGCGTGGCGTTCAGCACACCGAACATAGCAGATCTACAAGCACACAGCACATAATGATTGCGTCCCTCTTTGAGCTTGTAGATCAGCTATTTAGAGGCATGTGACCCCGACGTGCCACTAAGTATGAATCTGGTGCCGCATTGCTTCTGGTGCTATAATCACCTACAATGAGATATTTTTACTTTACTTTACTGGAGTGTTTCCACTTTTCAGAGGGCTACTTTTACTTCTGCTCCACTATACTTCTCAGAGGCAAATATTATACTTTTACTCCACTACAATTATTTTAAAATCTTACTAGTTTAGATTGGGTTTTCACTTTTCAGCAGACCCATTCACAACTGCTCAAGATGTCATGACAGACACAGACAGACAGACAGACATACAGACAGACAGACAGACAGACAGACAGACAGACAGACAGACAGACAGACAGACAGACAGACAGACAGACAGACAGACAGACAGACAGGCAGGCAGGCAGGCAGGCAGGCAGACAGACAGACAGACAGACAGACAGACACACAGGCAGGCAGGCAGGCAGGCAGGCAGGCAGGCAGGCAGGCAGGCAGGCAGCCAGGCAGGCAGGCAGGCAGGCAGGCAGGCAGACAGACAGACAGACAGACAGACAGACAGACAGACAGACAGACAGACAGACAGGGCCCTAAAATCAGGGGGAATAATCGTATAGTCAGGGAAATTGATATAAGGTCCTCGCAAGTATAGTAATACAACCATCAGTGTGTATGTGTGTGTGTGTGTGTGTGTGTGTGTGTGTGTGTGTGTGTGTGTGTGTGTGTGTGTGTGTGTGTGTGTGTGTGTGTGTGTGTGTGTGTGTGTGTGTGTGTGTGTGTGTGTGTGTGTGTGTGTGTGTGTGTGTGTGTGTGTGTGTGTGTGTGCATGCACATCTCTGGGTCATGTCCCAGCCTGCTAGGCTGCTCAGTAAATCACAGGCTGAGTTTTTAGCGTCTTCTCCACTGTGCCGGAGAGAGCGATTAACACACTGG
>NC_136807.1:26806059-26808559 GCF_951216825.1 Electrona antarctica
CGTACTGTACAACAAAACACATATAGATCCGCTATATGTTCAGCTATATTCAAAATAGGGCTTATAGTGGCACTGGTAAATAGTAAATAAAGTAATGAAGTGATATTTTTCATAAAGAATACGTGTTAAATAGCTCTAATCATTGCTGTAAGAGTGTTTGTTCAGGAACAGGAGTCTCCCCCATCTCTCCAGCTCCTTAAAAAGAAAATAAATGTTATGGTTGGGATAACCAATTTTATCGAGTAAGAGGAGAGAACTCATTTTACTTTTAAGCACAAACCATTTGAATTGGAAGTTGGAACTGTAGAATAAATGTGATTGTGACTTTTGTGTGACCTTTGTGTGGCTCTCTCATTCCTGATTGGATATAATTGGTGTGTACAATTAGTCGTTTTTGCATGTATTTCTGCCAAATCTGGGGGAATGAGATCAGTAGAGCTCCTTCTGGTGTTGTGGCTGTGAGTAAGTACAATATCAGACCCATCTGAACTGAGTGGTGCTGTACTGTACTCGTACGTGCTGTAGTACTGTATGCACTGTACAAGCCCTCCTCCCTGGTGCATGTGTGTGTGTGTGTGTGTGTGTGTGTGTGTGTGTGTGTGTGTGTGTGTGTGTGTGTGTGTGTGTGTGTGTGTGTGTGTGTGTGTGCGTGCGTGCGTGCGTGCCTGCCTGCCTGCCTGCCTGCCTGCCTGCCTGCCTGCCTGCCTGCCTGCCTGCGTGCGTGCGTGCGTGCGTGCGTGCGTGCGTGCGTGCGTGCGTGCGTGCGTGCGTGCGTGCGTGCGTGCGTGCGTGCAACAGTGACACTTGGTGGTCAATGGACACTATTTGTGTACTCGGACGGACGGACAGACCCAGCTAGCCAGGGACACACATTGCTGTCTATAGGAGTGGCTAGCACCACTCAAAAACTAATATACCTTTCCAAGACAACACAGTAGGGGTCATCAGTGACAGAGACCATTATGTCAAGAATATGTATTTACAGTATTCTGACAATATGTCGTGCCAGGCACCGCCTTACAAGGATGTTTTGAAAATATATCATAAAAACAAAGAAGATCATCAAGCTGACAACCTGCTTTTTTCAAATGTGCAACGCATTCAAGTTAAATTAAACAGATTTTTGATTCTATAGTATAACAACCTTTGCTGGGGAGTCGGGACCCCCCGTAGAACCCCCTCATGTACCTCTGCTGGGTCCCCAGACCACACTTTGAGAAACACTGAACTATACACATGGGGGAGGGATTGGCGAGAAAAGTGAAAGAGATTAAAACAAAAAAAAGGGTAGTTGATGATAATAAAAGCCGGTTGGCGGTAGCACTCTCTCTGGTACAGAGAGCACTGGGGCTGCCAGCTCCTGAACAGTTAACTTTTTGGGAAAGAGTCCCTAAGCTTTTAAAGGAACAGTTCGCACCAAAAACAAACAAAAAAGGGTTTCACTCGACCTAATCTCCAATTTTATGTAACGATTATTCAACCAGTCAAAGAACACATTTCTTATTTACAATCGTGGGCCGGAGACAAAAAGGCAAGGCCTGTTGAGGACAGCAGGGGAGATTAGATGATCTAAATCTAAAACAAAACATCATTCCAAGTTAAAGACAGATTAAAAAAAACAAGACAACATAATAAATCACAAAACGGTATAGAAATACAACTCAAACGGTATAGAATTTTGATGGGAACCATGTGGCATAATCACAGCATACACAAACACACACACACACACGCACACGCACGCGCACGCGCACATGCACATGCACACGCACTCGCACACACACACACACACACACACACACACACACACACACACACACACACACACACACACACACACAGGGTTGCATAAGAACGGTCATGCGTGCAACAGACATGATCAGACACACTGGGACACAGTGAGTGGAAGATCCTGTTTGCTATGCGTGCGCGCGCGTGTGTGTGTGTGTGTGTGTGTGTGTGTGTGTGTGTGTGTGTGTGTGTGTGTGTGTGTGTGTGTGTGTGTGTGTGTGTGTGTGTGTGTGTGTGTGTGTGTGTGTGTGTGTGTGTGTGTGTGCAACCCATCCATGGAAGGGGTTAAGAGGTGCAGAGAGCTGTGCAGCCTTAAGGCCGGGCGCACGGCCAGCCCCACTCATAAACATGGAGAGCTTCATTGTGTGTGTGTGTGTGTGTGTGTGTGTGTGTGTGTGTGTGTGTGTGTGTGTGTGTGTGTGTGTGTTGTGCGTGCTCATGTACATGTGCGTGTGTGTGTAACTGTGCCAGGGACAGCCCAGTGACTCACAAGAATACAACCCTGCCCCCTCAGCATAAGAAGAGCAAACTTTTAAAGAGACATGAGCACCGGCCGAGAGAGAGAGAGAGAGAGAGAGAGAGAGAGAGAGAGAGAGAGAGAGAGAGAGAGAGAGAGAGACAGAGAGAAAGACAGACAGACAGACAGACAGACAGACAGACAGACAGACAGACACACACACACACACACACACACACACACACACACACA
>NC_136807.1:26811059-26818559 GCF_951216825.1 Electrona antarctica
GCATTGCCGAGCCATGAGGCTCAAAATAGCTTTAAGAAATAGACATTGTGCGAAACTTTTCCTGGTGGGAGTTTATATATACGTAGGCTTACGATTAGGAATAGATTCAGAGGTTAGGATTAGGGGTTAGAGTTATTTATACAGTACATATATAGTTGCTTGTTGGTGTCGTGCACCAAAAACAGCAGATCTATATGTCTCACAATGTGTTGAAGCACAACACGGTGTGAGCTTGTAGATCTGCAATTTCTGGCCTCAGGTACAAAATGGCACAAAGAAACTGTTAAAATTGCATTCATAAAACCGATGAAATGGTGATGTCCTCACATGTATAGCAATACAAACGTGTGTGTATCCGTGCGTGTGTATCCGTGCGTGTGTATCCGTGTGTGTGTGTGTGTGTGTGTGTGTGTGTGTGTGTGTGTGTGTGTGTGTGTGTGTGTGTGTGTGTGTGCGTGCGTGCGTGCGTGCGTGTATGCGTGTGCGTGCGTGTGTGCGTCCGTCCGTCCGTCCCATTCCAAGCATGCACGTGTGTATTTATTGTAACTCTGTATCTAAGCACTAGTTATCGGCGCGAGTAATGAGGGGGTTAAGTTTCTCTGCTCCTCTGTGGACAGAGGGAGTTGACATTCTGGCAGCCTCTCTGCTGTGTGTGTGTGTGTGTGTGTGTGTGTGTGTGTGTGTGTGTGTGTGTGTGTGTGTGTGTGTGTGTGTGTGTGTGTGTGTGTGTGTGTGTGTGTGTGTGTGAGTGTGTGTGTGTGTGTGTGTGTGTGTGTGTGTGTGTGAGTGTGAGTGTGTGTGTGCGAGTGTGTGTGCGAGTGTGTGAGAGAGAGAGAGAGAGGAGAGAGAGAGAGCGGGGGGAGACAGAGAGTGTGTGTGTGTGTGGTGTGTGTGTGTGTGTGTGTGTGTGTGTGTGTGTGCGTGCGTATGTGCGTGCGTGCGTGCGTGTGCTGCGTGCATGCATGCGTGTGTGCGTGTGTGCGTGCGTGCGTGCGTGCATACGAATGGAGCCTACATTCTGGCAGGCTCCAGTTTACACAGATGGAGCAGCTCTCGCTGGATAAACCACAGATTCCTCCCACTGTCCAAGTTAGCACTTCTTAGGAAGAGAGAGAGAGAGAGAGAGAGAATCGTGCCCCCCTCCCCCCACAAAACCCTGCAACCTCCCTCAACCCCCCCCCCCCCCCCCCCCACACGCCCTCCCTGCCCCCTGTGAACCCCCCGTCCTACTCCCCTCTTCCCCCCAGCCCACCCCAACACCTCTCCCCCCCAAACCACCCCATCACCTCTCCCCCCCAGCCCACCCCTTCACCTCTCCTCCCAGGCCACCCCATCACCACCAATCCCACAGGAGCAAAGTACGGAGCAGCAGAAGTGGCTAATCGAGCCTCGATGGCCTCTTCCCCTGCTCCCTGCCCACCCGCCCGCCTGCCCGCCCACCCGCCCGCCTGCCCTCCCGCCGCAAAAGGCCAGTCCATCGGTGGGGAAGGGGGGCGGGGGGAGGGTTGGGGGGGTGAGAACTCATGGAGAACGGATGAGCGGATGCTTGTCGATCTGCTATTTTCAGCTATAGTTTCCCCACAATAACAGAAAACTGATAAGACACTAGTATAGAGCCCCGAGGGACTCCGCTTGACCATTATGGGGTGTTGAAGCCATTTGTAGACTTGCTTTATAATTTATGATTATTATTTATTTTCTATGAATTATGCCTGATATGAAATGATATTATGAAATGATGAGTTATTTTGTTTGCTATTGCTGCTATTATTTATACGATGATCTTCTGATTGTTATGGTAATGTGATGACGTTGGACGTTGGACGTTGACTAATGGGTGTCACTCTGTGATGAGGCAGGTGACGGCAGGTGATCAGAAACCAGAGCGGCAGGGACAAACATTTCAACCACACACATAGCATAGCACACTGTATATACGGAATAGGCTTTCTATACGAACTATTATTTTGTTTTGTTTAAGCGAAAGTCGGGCTGTTGTCCAATAAATGAACCTACAGAATACGGAATGTTGTGCGTTGTTATTAATCCGAAGCCGCTCTAACATGGGGTTTAAGTGGTTGACCATTTTAACACCTTGCGTCTCGATTCCGGAAGGCGACCGTTCTGCGAAAAAAGCCTGATTTATAAGCTTATACAACGCGGCGGGAGCTTATTACATCGCCTGTTTTCGCCGAATGGATATGGTGCATATAAGGAAATACTAGTGGGTCTAGGATTGAGCCCTGGGGGATCCCCGGGTCAACTAAGGGGGGAGTGAAGTGTCCACTCCATTCCACTCCACTCCACTACTCCACTCCATTGCTCTCATCACCACATCCTCCCACCAAAACACACAGCAACTGTTTAATATCTTCTCCTGTGCTAATGGACCACGGTCGCATTCTAACTCTTTTATGACCCTTGACTCATGAACCTTCCATCTACCCCTCGCCCGATTCTCTCTCTCTCTGTCTCTCTCCCTGTCCTCTCGCCTCTCTCTCGTCCTATCTCTCTGCGTCTCTCTCGTTCTGCTTCGCTCCAATGCAGCGCCGGTTCTTCTCTGTGAAGTCTGGAGAAGTGATTATGTTCAACACTCGATCTCCTCCACTACAAGGAGTGAGTGACTACAATCATGACAAATGTTTTCGCAGAGTAATGACACATCCTCTGCTGTTCCGTTTAACCTCAGCTACACCTCCCTAGCGGTGCCAGGCCAACAGCTTACCTCATAGGAGGCCACATGCGTCACCCAGACTCACCTCGTACCCAAACGACCCTGGAGTCTAATGTCCTTACGTCCCGTGATGATGGCTTCACATTGGGTTCAGAGAAAAACAAGAAATTATTTTAATAAATCATGTGCCTTTTCTGCACAGTATGTGAACACGTGAATTCATGTTGATAGAATGTTGCTGTGTGTTTGCACACATTTTAAATTGTTTATGCCTTACACAAATAGTGTACTTGCCAGCCCATAGAGCCCCTGCATTGTGAACCCGGACATGTTGAGTACTCCAAGGTTTTATGTTAGAAATGTTGAGTATGGGTCCCCAGCAGGTAGAAACTGCCAGATGCTAACAGATGCTAACTGCCAGATGCTAACTGCTCAACATATGCTAGCATATGTTGAGCAATTTTCATAATTGGCATAATATGTGACCATACCATTAACAACCTATAGAAGGCATAACATTCAAAATTTGTATCATGCTTTATGTAGCATGTGATGTGTCAAACTAGGGGTTTTGCATGATGCTGAATCCATTCCAAGCATTGGTTTTGCAAAAAAAAAAACACTCCTTGGGCTAAAAACGGCCATAGCCACTTGCCCTGGCTGCAGTGACAGGCATTATGATTAATAAAAGACAGTCCAACATAATACATAATAACTATAACCTACACTACAGTATAGCGCTGTGGAATAGGCTACAATATTTGTAGGCTACAATATTTGCCTCTGAGATGTAATCAAGTAGAAAATTGGAAATACTGCAGTAAGGTAAAAAAAAATAACTCAAAATTCTACTTAATACAGTACTTGAGTAAATGTACTTTCCACCACCCGTTTACAGTTGTACAAGTGAGGAAGGGAGGCTGAACATCTCTCAGAGAGACAGAAAACAGTTGCAGACTTGAAAAAGTGCCCCTCGGGGCACAGGTCTCCACCAGGAGCCAGGATAGGAGTGTTTAAGTGATGGTGTGTATACCGATTTGTGTGATGTATGGATAAAATCTGTACGAGTAATGAAAAGAAATGTGTTTTGCAAAAATCTATCTCATGGTGGCAGATGTGAAAAATGCAGGGCAAAGTTTTTTTTCCCTTGGCCTCTAGGGAGTACGCATAAAGCTGTACACAGATGGGTGCAGTTATAGGTAAAACATGATTTGGCCTGTTATAGTTATAGCACCACTGTGAGGCTGATTAGATGATTTGGCCTGTTATAGCACCACTGTGAGGCTGATTAGATGATTTGGCCTGTTATAGCACCACTGTGAGGCTGATTAGATGATTTGGCCTGTTATAGCACCACCGTGAGGCTGATTAGATGATTTGGCCTGTTATAGCACCACTGTGAGGCTGATTAGATGATTTGGCGTGTTATAGTTATAGCACCACCGTGAGGCTGATTAGATGATTTGGCCTGTTATAGCACCACCGTGAGGCTGATTAGATGATTTGGCCTGTTATAGCACCACCGTGAGGCTGATTAGATGATTTGGCCTGTTATAGCACTACCGTGAGGCTGATTAGAGTTTTTTAAAGTGGCATTTCGTCCTCGGCCTAGTGGGAATGTGCGTGTATAATTTCACGGAAATCGCACACTGTGTTCGTCATTTGTGGCATTTTGTTTGAAACTGACTAATCCTGCAAGCTTTGGAAGGCAATCTCTGGAATATGGGAAGTGGGACAGATCCGTGTTGATCACGTGACTATAGAGATCGTGTATACCGATTTCCGTGATGTATGGTTAAAATGTGTACGAGTAATGTAATGAAATGTGTTTAGCAAAAAGTATTCCCCAGCAAAAGTAGTTAATACATCATCACAATCATATTAACCACTTTGTCCATTACTCCATTTATACAGTATGTGGGCGGTACGTGGCCCTGACACCTACGTCGCACCGCCAATCCGACTGATATATCCATATATAGAGAGATCTGTATCTGTCAGTCACTTTTATGCCCATATATGGAGATCTCTGATGGCCTCAGTATGCCCATATATGGGCGTTGGCATTCCCCTTGTGCGCATATACAGTATGGGCACAAGGGCTGACAATATTGAGCTGACAATTTGTTTTTCTACACACAAACTTTGGACCAATATCGACAAAAGAACGGGAGTACATTTTTTTGTGAAAAATGTAAGCCAATGAAAATTCCAGTTTTATGAAAATTCTTCTTCTGCACTAATACATACATGCAGAGTCACATTTTTATGGAACTTTGGTAGAAGGTCATGCCAAATAGCGCTGTAACCAGCTTCTTACTCCAATTGGCCAAAATGAAAACTTTGAACAGGCATAACGCATGCCTCATTTGGCCAGCACCCTCACAGCGTCTTACTTGTTCATATTAATATTAATATTAAGTTTGTGAACTACCACAAGTCTAGCTGCTTCCATGCTTATCGCAAATGACCTAATTCCTTCAGCTATGTTTTCACTGAGCTCTGAGCTGTGTTTAACAGCCAGTGGTTGGCTGGCAGACAGGCAGGCAGGCAGGCATGCAGTTGGACAGACGGACAGACGGACAGGCAGGCAGGCAGGCAGGCAGGCAGGCAGGCAGGCAGGCAGGCAGGCAGGCTGGCAGGCTGGCAGGCAGGCAGGCAGGCAGGCAGGCAGGCAGGCAGGCAGGCAGGCAGGGAGGGAGGCAGGCAGGCAGGGAGGGATGGAGGGAGGGAGGGAGAGAGGGAGGGAGGGAGGGAGGGAGGGAGCAGGCTGCCTCCTCCACCATTAAAGAGCAGCCATTCCCCCGTGGCCATGGCACGCATTATTAACAGACAGGATATGGACCCCTACCGAGGCGTCCGTACTTCTGCCTGTAGCCACATGAGTACCTGTAAAACCCTGCTATATGTGGCTGCTGTCAGGCTGTCTCCATACACCCCCCCGTAAACTAATGTTCTACTAGATCTAGATCCATGAGTTTGTGGATCTGCTACTTTTGCTATTGTTTAATTTGAATCCTGAACAGTTTTTGACATGAGGTTTCCACCCGACAGAGACTTGTCTCTATAGACTGACTGACCCATCCATGGACCATAGAGTTATTAGTTTCCTGTTTTTTTTGTCTGTTGTTGCTCGTCTGTTTTTGACTGTCAATTTTGATGGATATGTCAGGAAATGAATGACTGCTGGCTGCAGCAGAGAGAACATGTGTGTGTGTGTGTGTGTGTGTGTGTGTGTGTGTGCATGCGTACGTACGTGCGTGCGTGCGTGCGTGTGCGTGCTTGCGTGTTTGTGCATGTGCGTGTGTGTGTGTCTGAGCGTGTGCACGTTATAGCCCAAATGTTGTGCTTCTTCCATGCACTAATGAAGAGCTGTCATCGTTACAGGCACAGTGGGAGGGCCTGTCTGTTAACCCTTCACCCACCAAAGCATCTAGTGGTCGTAAAATTAATCCACTCCTTTACCGACTGTACTGTAAGTATTTTCTGAGATTCTGTACTTTAACCTCAGTATGTTTTGTTTTCCTCCTTTTTTACTGCAGGACAATTTTAAGGATTATAAGTGGTTCTCGTGAGAAATGTCTATATTTGACTCAAGAGTGTCTTTCAGGTGCTTTTCCCATGCAGCGCTGCCAAAGATAGACACACTGTAGAGAGGCGGATGGGGAGCGTTTACTGTATCTCTCTGTTGAGCAATAGTACAGTGATTGGGAATGAGGAAACAAAACAGAAAGTGACTAATTGAAACAAATAATAATGGCTATAAATCTAGGTGGGGGTGACACAGTCCAGTAATCCATCGGAGAACCTCCATCCCAAATTTTGTCCTATAACTCAGTAGTTCTCAAACTTTGTTCTGTCAAGGACCCCCAAATTCATATGTATTTGACTCCCTTTTGTTCCAGGGACGCCCAGAAGAGAGGTTTTATGTTATAAAAGATCACACCCGTGTGAAGTGAGGGGCGCTCTAATCATCGTACATCATCGTACATCATCATCATCAAGAATTATTGGCCAAGGGTTCCCACCGACATACATGCCGATTTGCTCAGACACATATGACTCCATTCGTCAATGGCATTTAACAGTTTTAATGCCATGATTAAACAATCGTGTTCCAGATCTCCTTGACTAGTTTTCACTAACCTTTGAAGAGCCACTGCACCGACTTGATCGTTGCTTGTCATGAAAATCCATTTAAAAAAATATTCCAAAGTGGCGATCACAACAACAGAGTGGAGAAGGAACGAGCGTGCTGCGCGGCATCGCCGCCATTGTAATGCATTGGGCCTCAATTTCCCAGAACCCCTTGCATGCCGGTGCGACAGATGTTTTTTGCGATGACGTCATCAAAACGCGTCACCTATCCCACTCTGTCCAATGGAAACTCCGTATGGCTTAAAAGTGGGGGTGTCGTGGCCTGTAAAGGCTAAGGACCACTGATATATAGACCATGCACATCTCTGCCTATAACTACCTCTTCAAAACATGCTTTTTGCTATACTACTTCCTGCATGTCATGTGATTAACTCACATAATTCCGACATTTCATAATTGCACTCAGCAAAGGTCAACCTAGGTTACACTCAGGGCTGTAGAGGCTCTTCGAGGTGGAGTGCACACTGCACAGCACCGCCAACACATGCAGCTTGAGATTTTAGCAGAGGTTTTTTGTAGATTTGTATTATTACAAAACATACAGCAACCACTTCAGCCCTGCCATTTGAAAATAGCCAAGCTTATAGATCTTCTATTTTCAAAAAGATTTTATACATTTGTGATGCAAAATGAGTACTTTTACTTTCTACTAGTACTTTTTATAACAA
>NC_136807.1:26828559-26868559 GCF_951216825.1 Electrona antarctica
TGGGGAGAGAGTATGTTTTGCACTCCGTCCGTGTGTGTGTGTGTGTGTGTCCGTCCGTCCTTCCGTCCGTCTGTGTACAGCTAATCTCCGGCACCGTTAACCCGGTCGATGCCAAACTTTGCACACACACTCCCTGGATGCGAACGATGAACCTCTGCCCCACATTCTCCAGAACGGCCTGTTATAGCGCCACCATGAGGCAGCTTTTCACATTTTTTACCTAAAACTGCACCGATCTGCGTGAAACGTTGCATGCACACTCCCTAGAGGCCAAGGACAAACCTTTGACCTGCATTTTCCGCATCTTTTTTTTATAGCGCCACCAGGAGGCCGACTTTTGTAAAACACATTTTTGGATATTACTCCTCCAGATTCTGTCCAAAAATCTCACAAATCGTTAGACAGTATCTCTATGGTCATGTGCGCAAGTCGGATCTGTCCGATATTTCATATTCCATCCTAATTGGCTATAATTGGCTTTCACAGTTTGCAAGATTGCCCCGTTTTGAACTAAAGCCTCAAATCATGAACGCAGCGTGCAATTTACGTGAAATCTTTCACACATTTTCTTACTAGGCTGAGGAATATATCCCACCCTTTTCACATTGTCCTGTTATAGCGCCACCAACAGGTTGATTTTTGCAAAACACATTTTTGGAACAAAATGCCTCAAATCATCCAATTGCCATCAAAGGCGTATGAAGAAATGGCACCCTTTTCACATTGGCCTATTATAGCGCCACCAGGAGGCCACAACCTGACCTGCCCTGGTGGAGACCTGTGCCCCGAGGGGCACTTTTTCTAGTTATATATATAATTTACTTTACCTCTGCGGGATCTCCATGGGCGAATGATGTCATTCACAACAGAAACCGGTGCCTAATGTTGTGTTCACACGGGCAGACACAAAGATACAGTCTACCATTCATTGTAAGCCAGCAACATGGCGATGCAAAGATGCAATGATGCATATAGCTGCTCCACATGATACTCCCTGCATTGGTCTTTGCGTCTGCCCGTGTGAACGCACCATAACAATAACAATGTTGATTTGCATTTAAGGGCAATGATCTCCATATATGGGCATAATCTGGGCACTCACACCCACATGTATATGTCCATATATGTGACTTGCAGTTGTGCACTGACGTCGGGCAGTCAAGCATTGCAGGGATTATTGCGTTTCCAGTCCCATATGGGCATATATTCACGCCCAACACAGACAGATGTGCAACTTGAACTTCAGTATATTTTATAGTAGTAGATTATTACATACAAATAAAGAACCAGTATTATAAATACAAATAATAGTCCAAGCAAGTGTGGGGGAACCTATTTTGGGGATCAAGGATCACCCAGCCGATCTTCAAGAAATGGTTGATGCCCACCCCTGTTCTAAAAAACAGACAATATCCTATTACACAAAGATTTGGCGGACCCCTCCTGTAGTAACCCCCTATGGGGTCCTGGACCTCCTGTTAAGACCCATGTTTTAGGATGTTTGAGTTACAACAGAGTCCTTGGTAGCTGCACTGAATCTTACTTATAACATGTCTTTACACTCTCAAAGTGTGGCTGAAAGAAATAATGACAAAAATGGATCAATTAAACCTGAGGATTTTATTGTGTATATGTGCCTGTGTGCGTGTGTGCGTGCATGCGTGCGTGCGTGTGTGCGTGCGTGCGTGCGTGCCTGCGTGCGTGCGTGCGCGCATGCCTGTATTAGGATGTTATCATGTTGGTTTTGTTGTCACGTGAGCACCTCCCCCCCCTTTTTTTACCGAGCAGTTGCATTGGGTCATGTTTACCGGTTTGTATTTGTTCAGGCCTCCCACAGGGAACACAGACTGTCGTTGTTCACATCATATGATTTAACTTCCAATGAATCTTAACGTTGCGTTGAACGACAAATGGAATGCCTCTCCTTCGGTACTTGGGTTTTCTTTGGACCGGAGGTGTTGTTTCACGTTCATTTCCACTAACACCTTTCTCGGCTGCTCTCTGCTCGCCTCCCTCCCATTCTCTGTCTTTGTGTCTTGCGCGTGTGTTCGTGAGCGCATGTGTGTGTGCGTGCGTGTATGTGTGTGTGCCCCGGGTTGAGGAACAGAAGGTCTCCGCAGGCCCTGACTGTGTGGGCGGACTCTGGGATTCACCGCGAACACGACTAAAAAGCCAAGGACACTTCCTAACTAAGGGCTCACACCAATCAGCACAAGGTCCCGCTCGGCCGGCGAGTGTACATTGTACTCCTATATTTATTTATAGAGGTCTTTGTGTGCGTGTGCGTGTGTGTGTGTGTGTGTGTGTGTGTGTGTGTGTGTGTGTATGTTTGTGTGTGCGTACATGCGAGTGTGTGTGTGTGTGTGTGTGTGTGTGTGTGTGTGTGTGTGTGTGCGCGTGTGTGTGTGTGTGTGTGTGTGTGTGTGTGTGTGTGTGTGTGTGTGTGTGTGTGTGTGTGTGTGTGTGTGTGTGTGTGTGTGTGTGTGTGTGCATGTGCATGTGCGTGTGCATGTGCATGCATGTGTCGTGTATGTCCGCATATGTGTGTGTGTGTGTGTGTGTGTGTGTGTGTGTGTGTGTGTGTCCATAGCTCTATGGATAGTAATGTATGACTGCATACGTGCACGTGCGGACATGTGCATGCACACGGTGCACCACTTGCTTGACATTCATTATTTCTGCAAAATGTGTTTGTATTTCTGCTTGTGCCAGCATAGCAGGGTTTTTTATTATTGTTATTAAAACTGTTCTTTTTTTTTACCTTGCATTGTACCTTGTAGGCCCTATATGCTTCTGGTACTCCATGTCCAGCACTTGTGCTTTCTCACAAGGCCGTGTCTGTGTGGGACGCGCGTACACAACCCACTTATCTGTCTCTGCTGAGATGATTATTGTGTCCGCGCCGACTGGCCTGACAATGGGCCTTCACATTAGAGAGCCAGATAGTGACCGTAGGTTCTGATAGTTAGACAGTGGCTGTTGAAATGCTCCGCTCTGCTCCGCCGCGGCACTGCATGAGCCGCGAGCCAGATAAGTGGGAGACAAAGACGCTATTATATTGTGACACGTGGCCCCCCGAAAGGGACATTACAATCCAACACAATGACAGTCATCATGGCTGTGGAACGGCGGCGGGGGCCTGGATAACGTCTCTGTCGGGGGGGAACCTTGTATGTCCAAAATGATGTTACTTTTCAACAAAATGAAAACAATACCTGTGTTTCCGATGGATCCAATGTGGTTGTCATTTCAGTCACATAACGTTGTTAATACTTTGCATTGGTTCAATATTTATAATAGAGAGTATGCGCATAAAGTGAGTGGCAAATTGAGTGGCAAGGTGAGTTTAATGTGTTTTAATGCCATTTAATGCAATCAGATATGACTTTGTATGACTTGTTTGGATGTGTGGTTGAGCTTGCAAATCTGCTTATAGTTCTGCTTATCGCCTAGTTTCACTACTCTTGCGTGACACTATATGTATGACGAAGTAAGGTGTACATTTGCAGAGAGAATGAGAAACAAGTTAAAATGTGCAGTTACAAGGTTTCCACATGACAGCAATGATAAGGTCTCACTTCCATCCATCTCACTAATCTGTCATGGACATCGCTGTGTGATTAATGGTGATTTTGTTTGGAGTTATGCATATTTAGTTCTGGTTGGGGGTCTGTACTCTATGCTGCTATTGTTAACATATGGTGGTAGACACACTGACGGTTTGACAATGAATACTATACTGTACTACATAGGTCCTCTTTTTTACGAGCTTTAGCTTTCCTTGCAATGTGGGCCAGTGTTTCTCTCCTGTCTCCTTATACATCTCTGAAAAGATTTTGAGTTAATACAACTTATTGTCATTTATGTCAAGGGGTCCCAAACTTTTCAAGCCGTGACCCCCAACCCTATCACAAGAATAGCCCAGTCAGTAGCAAGTTGCCGGTTAAGTATACTAGGCTACTACTATTTCAGCCACAGCTATCGGGAACAGTATTGACAATGAATTTAGGAAGAGATGCCAGGAGACAAGAGACGTACGATGTCCAAGGAAGAAGAACCGTTTTTTTAACGACGCATGGAAAATGTATTTTCCTCGTCTGTTAACAACTGTGCTTTGCCGGCGAAGACGAAGGAAACTTGGAAAGACACTTTCTGACAAACCACAAATCATTCAACGAGACTTTTCCAGCAGACAGTTGAACTGAGCAACAGAAGGGTGAAAAATTGAAATCTCAACCAGCAACAACATGACAGTGTGTTTTCACACAGCACATAGAGGACGTGCTCATAGTTTTGCCACTGACACAAGAGGTGAGGACGTTTTTGTGGACCGACACCAAAACTGAACTCCCTCTGTTGAGACTTGTTAACATAACGATGGACGGCGGCGCCCACAGCCATGGTTGGCGGTGTCCGCGAAGTTCTGATGTCCCCTCCTCCCTCATGTTTCTCCACTGCCATTGCATTATCCCATTAAAATCGGGAAAGTGTGAGAACTTCTGATTTAGAAGGCATTTGTGGAATCGGCCTCAGGTCTTAATGGGCTATAAACCAGCAAGCTCTGTGCAGGAAAACACTGCATATGAAGGACAGTGATGGATGTTACCATAAAGGTTGTGTGTTCCGTTGGCGCGTGTCGAGTCTGGCGTTTTCTCACAGGGCTTTCAGTCAAAGTAGCGATCAGCGGTGACAGATGACCACCCTGTTGCCGCCGCGGTTGAGGATTGCAACCAGCAGCTAGCAGCCTGACTGCAACGGACTGGCAGCTATAGGTCCTTGTGCCAAATCTCACACACTAAGGGTTGAGACACCACAGAACAGACAGTTTTGTGAACATTGTATTTGTCGCTGCAATAGACGGCAATGTTTTGCTGCTTTTCACCCCTTTTTTCTCCCCAATTTAGTCATTATGTCAGTTGATTCCTCGCCGTGCATAGATCGAGTTTTTTGGGGGGGGATTTTCATGCCCTTATTTTGACAGGACAGGAGGCTGACAGGAAATGGGGAGAGACATTGGGAGTGACATGCAGAATAGGTCGTCGGGATCAGGAGTCAAACTCTGTCGCTAACTCGTCAGACCTCTACGCCAGTGATCCAGGCCCCCACACATATTTATTTGTGTTGTCACTGCTGTTGTATCCCACTGACTCACCTGCCAGTGAGGAGCCCCCATCGGGAGGACGTACACAGTATAGACAGTCTCTTCGCCATACACTTCCCGCCCAACAGTCCGTGCTGACAGGTGACTGCGGTGGATTGCCCCAGGCACCACGGTGGAGGGCTGCCTGGGGCATTCCAATCGCAGACTCTTCTACTTCATCACTACTGGCTACTGATTCCATAAATTATTACATGATGGTTTTATTTTATTATTATTATTATTATTATTATTATTATTATTATTATTAGTAGTAGTAGTAGTAGTAGTAGTAGTAGTAGTAGTAGTAGTAGTAGTAGTAGTAGTAGTAGTAGTAGTAGTAGTAGTAGTAGTATTTAGAATGCACAAGTTTATATTTAAATTAAACTACTGGGTTCATGTTGAGCGGCGCCAAAGTATTTTTATTTAATTTGTCTGATATTATTTCTGCTTAGTCTGTGAGAGAGAATGGCGGTCCGTGGCCTAATACATACCTGGGTCCTTAGTGTTGGAAAGACACAAAAACACAACTTGCAAATCAATCACTGCCATTATCACAGACACTGTCACACCCAAAGACACTACCATAGCCAAATACACTACCATACCCAAAGACACTACCATACCCAAAGACACTACCATAACCAAAGACACTACCATACCCAAAGACACTACCATACCCAAAGACACTACCATACCCAAAGACACTACCATACCCAAAGATACTACCATACCCAAAGACACTACCATACCCAAATACACTACCATACCCAAAGACACTACCATACCTAAAGCAGTGATGTACCCGAACGCGTTCAAAGAACGAAAGTTCACGAACGCGTTCGTTTTATGGGAGAACGTGAACGGAACGTACTGCATTTCCGCATTTTGAACGTTGTTGTGAACGCGTTCATTCTGGGTGTTTGTGAACGCAGCTTGTCACGTTCATAACACCGTTCAAGTCTTCAAGAGGGTGCCAGATTTTCATAGAGCCTTCCATTCGAAAACCCTGCTAAAAAACCACCCAACCTGGCAACCGCACAGCGACTGCCTGTCACCCGTGTCGCACTCGCACAGTCGCACTAACAAATGCGTCATCACAACAAACAACAAGCAGCAGCATGGAGTCAATGGAAGAAGAGCCGGAGGAGGACGGCTCCTCCTTAGACTCACGTTCAGAGCCAGAATATGATAATTTGAAAGAATTTGTAACTAAACTCAGTACTGACCCAGACGGTAAAAATCAAACCTTTCTCTGTAAACTTTGTCCGCCTGGTTTGAAGAAGAAAGTCCGTTCATCGACGACGTCACTAGCCAACCTTAAACGGCACATTGAAAAAAAGCACCCGACAAGCCTTTCAAGGTATAAAAAAAGAACTAAAAAAAGAACTAATAGTTCACTTTTTGGAACCATGAACTTTAGTTCAAAATGTTGAATTATGAACTATGAACGGAACTAGTTCCTTTTTAAAATTTTGAACTTTGAACTGAACTAGTTCATAAAAAAAGTGAACTATCCCACTACAGACCTAAAGACAGTACCATACCCAAATACACTACCATACCTAAAGACACTACCATACCCAAAGACTCTACCATACCTAAAGACACTACCATACCCAAAGACACTACCATACCCAAAGACACTATACCATAACCAAAGACACTACCATACCCAAAGACATACCATACCTAAAGACACTACCATACCTAAAGACACTACCATACCCAAAGACACTACCATACCCACAGACACTACCATACCCAAAGACACTACCATACCCAAAGACACTATACCATAACCAAATACACTACCATACCCAAAGACACTACCATACCCAAATACACTACCATACCCAAAGACACTATACCATAAACAAAGACACTACCATACACAAAGACACTACCATACCTAAAGACACTACCATACCTAAAGACACTACCATACCTAAAGACACTACCATACCCAAAGACACTACCATACCTAAATACACTACCATACCCAAAGACACTACCATACCCAAATACACTATACCATAACCAAAGACACTATACCATAACCAAAGACACTACCATACCCAAATACACTATACCATAACGAAAGACACTACCATACCCAAAGACACTACCATACCCAAAGACACTACCATACACAAAGACACTATACCATAACCAAAGACACTACCATACCCAAAGACACTACCATACCCAAAGACACTACCATACCCAAAGACACTACCATACCTAAAGACACTACCATACCCAAAGACACTACCATACCCAAAGACACTACCATAACCAAAGACACTATACCATAACCAAAGACACTATACCATAACCAAAGACACTACCATACCCAAAGACACTACCATACCCAAAGACACTACCATACCCAAAGACACTACCATACCCAAAGACACTACCATACCTAAAGACACTACCATACCCAAATACACTACCATACCCAAAGACACTACCACCGTTAGTGCACCACCACACACTTGAATTATAGTTTTTCTGTTTGGTGGAGGTGAACTCATTACGACATTTTCATTTTAACTTGAACAGTTTGAGGTGGACTTCTGATGTTGTTTGAATCTCTTGTACGTGTACAAAGACACTACCATACCCAAATACACTACCATACCCAAAGACACTATACCATAACGAAAGACACTACCATACCCAAAGACACTACCATACCCAAATACACTACCATACCCAAAGACACTATACCATAACCAAAGACACTACCATACACAAAGACACTTGTAACCTGTGTGACCCGTTACAATAGAGGGGTTATGGCTATAGCATAAATATAAATACCTGCTATATTTATGTTGGGTTTTGGACTAGTTACCAGAAGTGCTAGGATCGACTATGGAGCCAGGTACCAGAATAAACACCAGTGTACAGTTTTATCTCTTGTTGGAAGTTAATGAACTGTGAACACTTCCCTTTTTAATATTAATAAATGTAATTATGAAATAGAAAAAATAATAAAACACACATACAATTACTCAATTCAATTCAAATAGAAAATACAGACCCGGGTATCAAAACAAAATAAATCCTAATTGGCCAATATCTAAATTCAAGTTCCCTTCAGTCTCTGTTACTGATGTGCACTCAGTAGATTACTGTAGAACCAATTGTTTGATTCACCACCACTAATAGTTCAGTTGTTCACACCACTGTGGGGTGGTATGTGTACTCGTCCTACTGCACAATATGTGCAGTGGAGTTCTGATTTTCCTACCACACCGTTGAGTGAGTTGGATTGTGTGGGTATCGAGACAGTCAGCGGATCAACTCTCCAATCTTCTGCATGCAATTATCTTCTGGTTCATCTCCGTGGGTTTAGCTCGCCATGCTGGACATCAGCAGAATCAAACTCCAAAATCCAAGGGTTTCCAAAAAACCTGACCTACAGTAAGTAAGTCAGAATATATATATCACATTCTGATATAGGGTTTTATGATCCCCATAATAAAATAATTCCTTATTTTATCTTATCAGATTCACATTACTCATGTCAATACAATCATTGTAATTCTTTTACATTACATCACTAATGTAAAATTCCATTAATCCCAAAAACAATAAAACAATCAAAATGAAATAATCAGTCTTGATAGAAAACATTTTCACATAAATGGCATAACACAGCTACACCAGGATCAAAACATTGCTATGTGGTCTGTATACTGCAATGGCAGCCTCCAGTAGTATGTGCAAGGGCAGGCTGCCTTACAGACACATGCAGTAAAAATATAGTTCTTACACCAAAGTGCTTCTTTGTGTGCAAAAGGCACAGGAAAGTGTTTAACACTACTCCCAATAAACATTCAGCATTGTACAAGCTGTGCAGAGATACAATAAAACATCACATCAACATCAACATAATTTATCTCACATGACCACTTCAGAATTAGCATGCTATCATTTGTAGCATAAGTCAATGCAGTTCCCTGTGTGTTTACTAGCATAGCATAGTTAGCATAGCAGTGAACAGCTTCTCACCATGGGTATCTCTCCAACAAACACAAACTTCGACACCAGGTCACTCTGGCTTTACCCAGAAGAGATTCTGGGTAATACAGTCAGCAGACTGTTCTAGCTTGAGGTTTACAACTATTTTGTTACTAAATACTGTCTTGTGGCTTCACTCAGTCAGTAGCTGCTGTCTCTTCTCTCACTCATGTGGCTCAGAAAGGAAATTGCTTGTACTGCACACAGGGCTTAGCTTGCTCAAACAGGAAGTGTCATGTTCAAAATAAAAGCACTCATCTCAAAATAAGGACTTCACAATAGTTGACATCTTTAGTTTAGATTAATGATATATATTAACCATTTGTATCCTGACAGCTTATCTTAACTATAGTGTCTTAATATAATTAATATGGCTCACCATATAAAATAAACATTATGTTTGGGACACATTTCAGGTCTTTTCAACCCTGGGTTACACCCTCCCCTCTTGAATCTATGCACGTCCCTGTGCATTGGCACGGCTGCTTGGTAACAGGTTTAAGGGGATGGGGTGAGCAATTATCAGGTCTTAGGAATGGGCTGAGGTAAGTGTCTGTGGCTTTGGTTCCCATTAAGGCTTCAGTGAAAGCGGTGCTCAGACCATGGAATAAGGACTGGACAACGGATATCAGTGGGTTCCCAGGAGCTGAATACTGAAATCTTTCAGGTTCTCCTCTGTTTCTTGTTGAACGTCGGACAGCACTTGCTTGAACATCGGTTTCAGCATCTTCAGCTGGCACTGCATCAGTTGCCACTGGAACATTTTCAATTTCTGTTTCCTTTTCTTCCACAGGGACATCCTTTGTAGGAGTTTGTGAAGTTTCATCGGTAGGAGGTTCCTCTTCAGTAGTCTCGTGGACATTCATCGGTAAGTATACTTCGGTAAGTTCTTCAGTGTTTTTATCCCTTTCAGTCGTCTCATCAGCAGTAGAAGGTAAGTACTCATCACCAGAAGCGGCTGGCGGAACATCAGGTACGTTTCTCACTTCTGTACTGCGTAAGGGATCAGGTAGGTACTCTTCACCATCTAGGGCATCATCATGTAAGTGATCTCCTCCTGGAGCAACATCAGGTAGGTCAACGTCATATATTGTCTCCGTTTTATCTTGAAAGCTTGGATCAGGGCAGTTGTTTGCTCTGGGAATATCATAGACTGCTGTAAATCTGGTGTTTTCCACCGCAGGCTGCTCTCTGAACCACTCATAAGGAATTTCATCCTCAAAGTCTGAGTGTACGCTCACATCTTCAGGTTGTTGAGCAGACTTTCGTGTTTTTGGTCGTTGTGGTTTTGGTAAATCAGGCTCCTCCTCAGTCAGTGGGAGAGATCCACATGGAAGTAGAAGGTCTCTATGTAGAGTTCGCAGAGGACCATCTTTGTTCTCTGGTCTGAGAGTATAGACTGGGAGATCACCAGCTTGCTTCACCACCACATATACGTCTGACTCCCATTTATCAGCAAGCTTGTGCTTACCGCGAAGGCGGACAGCTCTCACCAACACTCTGTCACCAGCTTCTAGCCTAGAAGCGGTTATATGTCTGTCAAATCTTGTCTTGTTCTTTTCTGCTATCTTTTTGGCATTGAAGGTGGCTATCTTGTAGCTCTCTTCCAGATGCGACTTGAGATTCTGCACATACTGTGAGTGAGACTTGTGTTCACCTTCTTTCAGGGGTAATCCAAATGCCAGATCGACAGGCAACCTTGGTTGACGACCAAACATTAGTTCATAGGGTGTGTACCCTGTTACGTCATTCTTCGTACAGTTGTACGCGTGCACCAGGGGTTTCACAAAGTTTCGCCATTGTGATTTGTCTTTATTTTCCAGCGTTCCTAGCATGTTTAACAACGTCCTGTTAAAGCGTTCGACTGGATTCCCCCTGGGGTGGTACGGGGTAGTACGAATCTTACGGATACCAGCAACCTTGCATAGTTCCTTGATAGTACGTGACTCAAAATCAGGTCCCTGATCGCTGTGCAGACGTTCTGGGACTCCGTAATGGACTATGAAGTAATCCCAGAGACATTTTGCGACCGTCTGGGCCTTCTGGTTTGGTGTTGGGATGGCAACAGCGTATTTTGTAAAATGGTCCGTTATCACTAGGACATCTTTCGTATTACTTCTGTCAGGCTCTATCGACAAGAAGTCCATACAGACAAGCTCTAGTGGTCTGGTGGATGTTATGTTGACCAATGGTGCGGCTTTCTGTGGTTGTGTTTTTCTTCGAATGCACCGATCACAGGTCTTGATTTTTCTTTCAACATCAGCTGCCATCTTCGGCCAGTAGAATCTGGTTCTAACCAAGTCTAGGGTACGCTCAATACCTAAGTGACCCATATCATCGTGAAGACTTTGGAGAACAACAGCTCGGAGCTCTTCAGGTAAGACAAGCTGATAAGTAACACCGCTATTGTCTTGCCGTCTTCGATATAGAACTTGGTTGCGCATTTCGAGTCGATTCCACTCTCTTAGAATGAATGGTATATCAGGGAGCTCTTTTCTGACTGTTGGTGGGACTTTTTCTCCACTTTCAATGTGGGATATGACTTCCCTCAGACAGGGGTCAGCTTGTTGTTTGTCTCTGATATCTGTTTCAGACAGGTGAGGAAGGACAGGTAGACCACCATGCTGTTCCTCGTTCACGAAGTCATCTGGTAAGGCATCAGGCGAAATTGCTAGTGACTGCACCAGAGTTATGGCTCCATCGCTGTCGCTGTCTTCGTCAGTTGGGTTACAGACCATGTGTTTCTCACAGATGGCATGCACAACTTCTTGACTTAGACCAGCTTCCGGGTCAGTCAGATGTGTTTGGGTGAACTGGCTTATGCGCTCCTGTTCCTTCTGGGACATCAGGTCATTAGTCAGCTCTCCATGGGGCCTTATGGAAAGACCATCTGCATCAGAATTCAGTTTTCCTGCACGGTATTGGAGTTTGAAGTCAAAAGTGGACAGGGCTGCTAGCCATCTGTAGCTAGTGGCATCTAGTTTCGCAGTGGTAAGAATATACGTTAGTGGATTACTGTCGGTCACGACAGTGAACTGGCCTCCGTACAGGTAATCACCAAACTTTTCCACTGCTGCCCACTTTAAGGCCAGAAATTCCAATTTGTGGGCTGGATACCGTGACTCGCTGCGAGACAAACCCCTGCTGGCATATGCAATAACTCTCATGCAACCTTCTTGCTCCTGGTATAGGGCTGCCCCAAGCCCGATGGTACTGGCGTCAGTATGAAGGACATACGGTAACTTTGGGTCGGCGAAACCGAGAACAGGGGCTGTAGTAAGTTTGTCAATGATGGTGTTAAATGCAAGTTCACAGGTGGTTGTCCAGCGATCACCAAAGGGCTTTTTCGGGTCATGGTACTGGTGAGTTGTCACCTTAAGCTTGGCATTCTTGTGCAGTGGCGGGTATCCAGAGGTCAGGTCAGTGAGAGGCTTGACTATGCTGGAGTAGCCTTTTATGAATCTGCGATAGTACCCTGAGAAGCCAAGGAACGATCGCAATTGTTTCAACGTCTGGGGCGTCGGCCACGTTTTCAGGGCTTTCACTTTTTCAGGGTCGGTCTCCACTCCATGTTCGGATACGACATGTCCCAGGTACTTGACTGATGACTGAAAGAATTTGCATTTCTCGAGGGAGAGTTTCAAACCATATTCCTTCAGGTGCACTGAGCTCACCAATGACACACCTCTGCGGAATAATAATGTCATGGTCGGACTCATTGGAAAGTACTACTGGTACTTTGTAAGGTTGGTTTTGGGGCAAGTCAATGAGGCAGGTGTTCACCAGAATTCCACCTGGCAAGGAGGACAAGGAAGGCTGCTCCAAAACTACAGACCTCGCAGTCGTGCATACATTTGCAGTGACACGACCTTCCAGTACCACCGTTTGGCCCGCTGGGACTAACTGGGGACTTGTGCTATGCATCTTAACCAGCCCGTGGTTACCATCCTCGTTTTGACGCTTTCTCAGTTCAAGGACCTTTAGCACTGCTTTGTAGCCATGTGCTACTGGTTGATGTGTATCAGAAGTGGCTTCAGAATAGGTCTCATACAAGACATCAAGCGCGTTGGTTCCGATCAGCACAAGTGAGTTAGAATCAGTTCTGATGTCTGGGACTACTAAAGCGAGTGTGGGAACCTCAATTTGTGAACCAACAAACTCTTTGGGAAAGGTGACACTTAGCTCGATGTATCCCAGATAAGGTACAGACTGACCGTTGGCTCCTTCAACTTCAAGCAAGTCATAGAGTGGTTTGATCTGGTATTCAGACATATATTGCTGGAGGAATGACTGAGGGACCGTGGTGACTTGTGAACCTGTATCTAGTAGACAGTTGACCAGGTGTCCTTCTATTTCAACTTGTGCTGTGCTCTTTGTGCCTACTAAGCCTTTTGGTAGCTTGAAGGTACTCCTTTCTTTTGTTTGAGACATTTTCATCAGGGTACGCTTCTTGGCAGTCACTTTGGGTTTGTTTTCAATGGGACGTGGTTGATCATCTACAGCTCCAGTCTGTCCCTCGACAGGAACTGACTTCAGTTTAAAGAATCTGCGGAAGCTTCTGCTTCCCATATCTGCTGTCGGTCTTTCAGTTCTTTTCTCTTTGCTGCTACGAGAGCAGGGTTTGCATCAGACTCACAAGTAGCAACAATATGTCCATCTTCTCCACAGCGAAAACAATACCAGGGCCTTGGCTTTGATTTATTGTTTTTATGGGGAGATGGATTGGATTCAGTCTGTGCATGGTCAGGTCTTTTAGGTTTAGTCTCTTTCGATTGGCCTTTCTTGGGAGCTTTTGGCTTGTTGTTCAACAACGACGTTAGCTGACTCTTCAGGTCGGCAACTTGCTTCTTTAGCTCTCGTATGCTACTTGTGTCAGAGCTGGCTTGACTTTCATCGTCGTTGTCACTCACGCTCTGCACACGCAGCACAGCTTTCTGCTTTGTGACTCCTAAGTGCCGTTTCATTCTTGTGGCTTTTGCCGATTGTCGGTCTTCCTCTGTGCGTATAAGCAGTAACAGTTCTGCAAATGACGGGGGATTATCTTTTAGTTTTTTGTCTTCAAGATGGAGGTCAGTTATCAGACTGTTCTCCCAGCAGCCTCTACAAAACTGTCGCAGAAGGTGCCTGTCTACGTCTCGCACTGAGACTCCTCCCCTGCGTACAGCATTATTCAGAGCCACCTGAAGGCGTTGCAGGTAGGTAGACGGCTTCTCCTCAGGGAAATCTTGTAGTGTATTCATGAACCGGACAAACAGTTCTTCACCATCTTCGACTGTGGCGAAGGCAGAGTCCAGTATCTGCAGATAGGCAGTAGGTGGCGCTTCAGGCCCGAGGTGCCTGACGACATCAGCAGCTGGGACGAGAAGGCTTTCAAGTATCTTGCGAGTTTTCTCAAGGTCAGACACTGTCTCTTTCATCATCAATTCGGTGTGAGAACGCCAAGTGTCGTAGTCAACCTCACTGTGTGGTTTAGGGAGCTTTCCTGAAAAGGCTCTCAATCTCACGGTAGAGTGAGGATGGGAGGGTCTGTCCTCACTTCGAACAATGTGCTCCACCACAATCTTTTGCACTTCAGGTGGACTGAGCTCACTGGGGTTTAGAGTCAGGGGGGTCCTTGATCTATGTGAGAAGGTGGATGTCGCACCCTGTTGAATATCAGTCGGGCCTGACATCGGGGAATGGGCAGTATTGATGGCAGGTTTAAAAGAAGGGGAAGTGACAGACAACTGTGACGGTTGACTGGGCTCTGCTCTCGGATCAGGGTTCTCTGTAGATTTAGAAGTGCATTGCTCAGTGGGCTCACCACCAATAGACCCTGCTATTTGTGACATGACATCCCTCAACACTTCTTCAAAATCCTTTCCACTCAGCTTGGCTATGCCCTTTAACTCGTCAAGGTAAGTCTGCGTAACATTGCTCCCCACCCTTTGTGTGTAAACTGCTGCTAAAGCCCTCACATGGAATGTGACATCAGGATTATCTGCAAATGGTTGACTGTATGGCAAAAGGGGTTCTAATGCTTGTAAAGCGGTGCCGCTGTCAAACTCAACAATAATATTTTTATCGAACTCTGAGTCTGGGTCGTCTATACTAAGAACCCTATGTATTGAACCATATGGCTCCAAGAAGTTTTGAATTTCTTTGTCTTTTTCTGTCCCTTTCTCTGCCCCTGTTAAACTCACTATAACAGCATTTGGGACTTTAACACTTTGTTGTTCAACAATATCCATCTTGTGGAAATGCACGTTGGGCTGTATGACAAAGTGGTGTCTATTCTGGTTTTATCTGGCTCCTGGCTAGCTCGCCACGTTATGTAACCTGTGTGACCCGTTACAATAGAGGGGTTATGGCTATAGCATAAATATAAATACCTGCTATATTTATGTTGGGTTTTGGACTAGTTACCAGAAGTGCTAGGATCGACTATGGAGCCAGGTACCAGAATAAACACCAGTGTACAGTTTTATCTCTTGTTGGAAGTTAATGAACTGTGAACACTTCCCTTTTTAATATTAATAAATGTAATTATGAAATAGAAAAAATAATAAAACACACATACAATTACTCAATTCAATTAAAATAGAAAATACAGACCCGGGTATCAAAACAAAATAAATCCTAATTGGCCAATATCTAAATTCAAGTTCCCTTCAGTCTCTGTTACTGATGTGCACTCAGTAGATTACTGTAGAACCAATTGTTTGATTCACCACCACTAATAGTTCAGTTGTTCACACCACTGTGGGGTGGTATGTGTACTCGTCCTACTGCACAATATGTGCAGTGGAGTTCTGATTTTCCTACCACACCGTTGAGTGAGTTGGATTGTGTGGGTATCGAGACAGTCAGCGGATCAACTCTCCAATCTTCTGCATGCAATTATCTTCTGGTTCATCTCCGTGGGTTTAGCTCGCCATGCTGGACATCAGCAGAATCAAACTCCAAAATCCAAGGGTTTCCAAAAAACCTGACCTACAGTAAGTAAGTCAGAATATATATATCACATTCTGATATAGGGTTTTATGATCCCCATAATAAAATAATTCCTTATTTTATCTTATCAGATTCACATTACTCATGTCAATACAATCATTGTAATTCTTTTACATTACATCACTAATGTAAAATTCCATTAATCCCAAAAACAATAAAACAATCAAAATGAAATAATCAGTCTTGATAGAAAACATTTTCACATAAATGGCATAACACAGCTACACCAGGATCAAAACATTGCTATGTGGTCTGTATACTGCAATGGCAGCCTCCAGTAGTATGTGCCTTACAGACACATGCAGTAAAAATATAGTTCTTACACCAAAGTGCTTCTTTGTGTGCAAAAGGCACAGGAAAGTGTTTAACACTACTCCCAATAAACATTCAGCATTGTACAAGCTGTGCAGAGATACAATAAAACATCACATCAACATCAACATAATTTATCTCACATGACCACTTCAGAATTAGCATGCTATCATTTGTAGCATAAGTCAATGCAGTTCCCTGTGTGTTTACTAGCATAGCATAGTTAGCATAGCAGTGAACAGCTTCTCACCATGGGTATCTCTCCAACAAACACAAACTTCGACACCAGGTCACTCTGGCTTTACCCAGAAGAGATTCTGGGTAATACAGTCAGCAGACTGTTCTAGCTTGAGGTTTACAACTATTTTGTTACTAAATACTGTCTTGTGGCTTCACTCAGTCAGTAGCTGCTGTCTCTTCTCTCACTCATGTGGCTCAGAAAGGAAATTGCTTGTACTGCACACAGGGCTTAGCTTGCTCAAACAGGAAGTGTCATGTTCAAAATAAAAGCACTCATCTCAAAATAAGGACTTCACAATAGTTGACATCTTTAGTTTAGATTAATGATATATATTAACCATTTGTATCCTGACAGCTTATCTTAACTATAGTGTCTTAATATAATTAATATGGCTCACCATATAAAATAAACATTATGTTTGGGACACATTTCAGGTCTTTTCAACCCTGGGTTACACACTACCATACCCAAAGACACTACCATACCCAAAGACACTATACCATAACCAAAGACACTACCATACCCAAAGACACTACCATACCCAAATACACTACCATACCCAAAGACACTATACCATAACCAAAGACACTACCATACCCAAAGACACTACCATACCCAAAGACACTACCATACCCAAAGACACTACCATACCCAAATACACTACCATACCCAAAGACACTATACCATAACCAAAGACACTACCATATCCAAAGACACTACCATACCCAAAGACACTACCATACCCAAAGACACTACCATACCCAAATACACTACCATACCCAAAGACACTATACCATAACCAAAGACACTACCATACACAAATACACTACCATACCCAAAGACACTACCATACCCAAATACACTACCATACCCAAAGACACTATACCATAACCAAAGACACTACCATACCCAAAGACACTACCATACCTAAATACACTACCATACCCAAAGACACTATACCATAACCAAAGACACTACCATACCCAAAGACACTACCATACCCAAAGACACTACCATACCCAAAGACACTACCATACCCAAAGACACTACCATACCCAAAGACACTACCATACCCAAAGACACTACCATACCCAAAGACACTACCATACCTAAAGACACTACCATACCCAAAGACACTACCATACCCAAAGACACTACCATAACCAAAGACACTACCATAACCAAAGACACTATACCATAACCAAAGACACTACCATACCCAAAGACACTACCATACCCAAAGACAAGACACTACCATACCTAAAGACACTACCATACCCAAATACACTACCATACCCAAAGACACTACCACCGTTAGTGCACCACCACACACTTGAATTATAGTTTTTCTGTTTGGTGGAGCTGAACTCATTATGACATTTTGATCTTTTCATTTTAACTTGAACAATTTGAGGTGGACTTCTGATGTTGTTTGAATCTCTTGTACGTGTTGATTTGCCAAACAGTCGGCTCAATACAGTATATGAAGCACTAGAACAATCTATACGTCATGGAGTTTGGGTTGATAGTCATGACCAAATGACACAACAGAAGGGCTACATAAGTGTGAGGTCTTATAGACCGTAGAGGACCGAAGCGAGCCCCATTGGTTTCTACAGGCGCGTTTTGAAGCCACCTTTTCACCGAATTCTGTTGACCAGATACAGTATAGATCACCAGCTGCACTCCAACTGCATTCCAGTGATGTAATGACCCGACCATGGGGCAGCGCGTCGGGAGATTAACACATGCCAAAATAGTGTGTCTCTGTGAGTGCGTGCGTGCATGCGCACGCTAATTTAACTCGGGAGTGTAGAAATGACCTTACTCTTGTTAGCCTTATTTCCCTGAGTCATGTCTAGTGTTAGAAATTAATTAAGTAACACTGGGGATTTTCCATGTGTGTGCATGCATGTGTGCATGCATGTGTGTGTGTGTGTGTGTGTGTGTGTGTGTGTGTGTGTGTGTGTGTGTGTGTGTGTGTGTGTGTGTGTGTGTGTGTGTGTGTGTGTGTGTGTGTGTGTGTGTGTGTGTGTGTGTGGTTGGGTGCAAGCCCTGGTTGTTACTGCCATGCTGACCGGCACTGAATGAAGCTGTGCATGTGTGATCGGGTTTAAAAACAGATTTTCCCCATGGGGCATGATGATGGGCACCCCAGCTAGACCATTGGTTCTCAATGTGAGGTCTGGGGACCCCTAGGGGTCCTTGGGGGGAGGAGGTTCCAGGGAAACCCAGCGAAAGTAGTTCATATATGGTCATTTGTTTTTGTTGCCTTGCTCATCAAATAAATTATATTTATATTTTAATATTTTTCTTTTTCGTCTGCATTTTACGCATTCTGGGAATTAAGCAGTACTACTTAGAGGTGATAGGAGACCTATCACCAAAGAGCACCCATCTGTAAGAGCCACTGACCGATTCCTGTAGTGCTTATTTTTTTGAGGGGCCCCTCCTATATACAGCTTTTGTCCCCACACGTCTCAAATTTGCCATTGACAATGAAAAGGAGAAATGAGGTCAAATGTCCACCAAATATGACGTAAATTTGTACGATGACAAGAGTGCCCCTCACTTCACACGGGTGTGATTTTTTTAGTTCATAGCTATCTGGGGGTCCTTGACACAAAAAGGTTTTAGAACCACTGGGCTCCTATAGACCCCGAACTGCTCAGAAACGGGTGTGGTGGTGGTGGTGGGCAGGGTCTGCTCCTTGGGCTCCAGGATGAACTGCTCAGAAACGGGTGTGGTGGTGGTGGTGGGCAGGGTCTGCTCCTTGGGCTCCAGGATGAACTGCTCAGAAACGGGTGTGGTGGTGGTGGTGGGCAGGGTCTGCTCCTTGGGCTCCAGGATGAACTGCTCAGAAACGGGTGTGGTGGTGGTGGTGGGCAGGGTCTGCTCCTTGGGCTCCAGGATGACCACGTGGTCAGGCAGGGGCTTCCGGGGACCCGTCTTGCCGGTGGGGTCACAGGGGAGCATGCTTTTCACCCTGCCTCAGCAGTAGAGATGCTCCGATCACGTTTTTGGGGGCCGATACCGATCACCGATTTTGGGTTCAATATTTGGTATGAAATCCCCCTTTTGCATTTAATCAATATCATAACATAACTAGTTAACTACATAATCTGGCATTTGTAACAAACCAAACCACTTGATAATAATCAGTTCGGAATTCAGCCAGTTATGATGATTTTATTTGTGGAGAGACCTCCTACTTCAATAGATACAGTTATACATACATCGTCTCTGTCGGGTGGAAACCTCATATGTTCAAGACTGTTACTTTCCAGGATTCAATTTAAAAAATAGCAGAAGCAGCAACTAAAAATGTGTCACTTCGCGCCACATTTCGAGCTTGCGGATCTGCTACATTTGATGCTTTTGTGTGACGCACTGACGCTGTCAGTGTAGTGTGATGAAGTAGGGCGTTAATTCACAAAAAAACCAAAAAGACCCACAAAAAGTAAGGCCAGCAAAAACGATCTCTATACGTGTATGTCCATGAGCCTCGGGGTGAACGTGGTGCGTTTAGAATCCACTCCATGTCACTCCGTGTCAGACGACACGTGTGTGACCGAACCCCCATCCCTCCCCCCATCACTGACCCATGCTCTTGTTATTGCCTCACAGAGGTTGTGTCTCCTCTAAACATACATCGGTGTCTGCGGTGCTGTCTGTGTGCGTTTCCTGTCTGCCTCCAAAGCCCCTGCATGCTTCCTGATGTGCTCTTTAAGTGTGCCAGTCAGTCATTCAGTCAGTCAGTCAGTCAGTCAGTCAGTCAGTCAGTCACTCACTCACTCACTCACTCACTCACTCACTCACTCACTCACTCACTCACTCACTGACTCACTCACTCACTCACTCATGCACTGACTCACTCACTCACCTGGTTGGCAGTATGTAGAACAGCAGCAACAATATTACTAAAACGTCATAATTTTAGCATATGTGTTAATTGTATAAGAAACACCTCCCATGTGCTGTGTGTGCGTGTGCGTGTGTGTGTGTGTGTGTGTGTCTGTGTATGTGCGTGCGTGCGTGCGTGCACGTGTGCGCATGCGTGTGCGTACGTGCGTGCATGTGTGTGCCTGTGTGTGTGCCTGTGCGTGTGCCTGTGTGTGTAAAGTATATGCTACATGTGTGTATGTGTGTGTGTGTGTGTGTGGGGGGGGGGGTGCTTTCACGTTTCACAAATCGCACATCAAGACTTGGCCTATATCAACATTTTTCAGTCATGAGATTTTGCTTTACTCCATAAGTTTGTCAGACAGAAAGAACAGCCAGCCAGCCAGCCAGCAGACAGACAGACAGACAGACCTCCGTTGGGGGAAGCCAACACAAAGAGTCTCTCCTCCATTCAATACAAACCCACCTCCACTTCAGCCTCTCTGGGATTAACAGTGGAGACTCTACGACTGGACAGCCAGGCCCCTCCATGTCACTTTCATTGTCTGTCTGTCTCTCTCACGCACGCACGCACGCACGCACGCACGCACGCACGCACGCACGCACGCACGCACGCACGCACGCACGCACGCACGCACGCACGCACAGTGTGATGCCTCAGGACCTATAGCCAGTATAGGGACTGTCTGCAAAGGTTATTTCACTTTCAAACATGTTTGTGGTCATTTTAACCTTGTGTGACCATTTTTAAGTTGCTTGATTCAGTATTTAGATATTTGATGTTCATTTTATCAGACGTCCTATAATATCAAATATCTAAATATTGAATCAAGCGATGTAGCAACTGTCTGGGTTAAAACACAAAAGCCAGAGTAGATGTTAAAACATCAAAGCAAAATAAAAATCTGCGCATTTTTTGAAAATGTTTTGAAAAACAATCATTGTACTTAAAAGCAAACAAAACTAAACAAAAAAGCTCCAAAAAACTAGGGACGCCAGCCAGGTTGAAAGGGGACATGTTCCACTGACACTCTGCCCTTTAGTCCTTCTTGCTTTTTGTTATACATTTTCCCTCTCCCTTTTTCTTGTCTCCTATATTTGTGGAGGAGCCACGGTTAGCTTCACAGCGAGGGAACGAGGGGGACTGGAGGATCTGTCTGTCTGTCTGTCTGTCCGTCCGTCCGTCCGTCCGTCCGTCCGTCCGTCCGTCCCTCCTCTACTCATCCCTCCCTCTCTCCGTCCCTCCCACGGTTAGCTTCACAGCGAGGGAACGAGGGGGACTGGAGGATCTGTCTGTCCGTCCGTCCGTCCGTCCGTCCGTCCGTCCGTCCGTCCGTCCGTCCGTCCCTCCTCTACTCATCCCTCCCTCTCTCCGTCCCTCCCACGGTCCATGTCCCGCTTCCCGTCTCTCTTTTTGTATCTCTCCCTCCCTCCCTAATGCCGGTTACCGTAAGCTGCCCTGACATCTCGCACATCTGTGTGTGTGTGTGTGTGTGTGTGTGTGTGTGTGTGTGTGTGTGTGTGTGTGTGTGTGTGTGTGTGTGTGTGTGTGTGTGTGTGTGTGTGTGTTCTGTTAATATTTGCTTACGCAACGCTGTACAAGAAACCAGGCCGCTAGTCCTCCAAAGACACAAAAACAGGCTCACGCACGCACACACGCACGCACGCACGCATGCATGCACGCATGCATGCATGCACACACACAGAAATGATCAACACAGGATCAAAGAAATGGACAGGTTTTCCCAGACAGTCAGGAGAGGAGATAGGACCAGAATGGCTGTGTTGTGATGCTAGAATAGTATCAAATCTAGATACATGATTTATTCACAGTGTTTGGAGAGAAAGAATTGCTAGGAAAAAAAGCAACAAACGGGTAGAAAGTGTAGAAGCTCATTTTGTGTCTGTAGCTCAGAGCGATGGCTGCTCCCACATTCAGCTCTCTGTTTCCTGTCTTCCCTGATGCCTGTGAGGTCACGTCGACACACACACACACACACACACACACACACACACACACACACACACACACACACACACACACACACACACACACACACACACACACACACACACACACATTCATTTTAGATTGTATATTGTATAGAGTGTATAAAAGTAACCAAATTAGTTAGACGTGACTCAGGGAAATAAGGATAACAGGGCACCAAATTAACCCATAAAGGTCCATTTGCACACTCTTAAAGGACCACTTTTCAACCTATCTTATTATATTAGGTCCTCACTAATAATCATGATAAAATGGCGCAATTGTTTTCTACTCGGTCTGTGTCTCATAGGATGGCTGTGGGCAGTTCAGAAACCGTCCTCCAGTGACATCATCGATGGGGAATACAAGCTAATAGAAACTGCAGGCTTTCTAGTCCTGAAAATTTGCAATGTGAAAATGGAAGCCATCGTTCTCACGATAATGAAAATCTAAACATTTTTGTAAAGAAATCTTGTTTAAAAAAATAATCTGCATGCCTATATGATGTCACGGGAGGACGGTTTCTAAACTGCCCACAGCCCTCCTATGAGACACAGACTGAGTAGAAAAAATAGGTTGAAAAGTGGTGAAGTGGTGCTTTAAAGGGATAGTTCAGTTTTTTGAACTTAAGTTGTATGAAATACTTGCCATTAATATAGTGGTTGCAACTGTATTAATTGATTGCCCGAGTCCCATGGTGGGAGTTCTGCTCTGGTTTTGGTCAATATTAAGTAGTTCCGGTCATTTTGTGGGGGGCACTGGGGCCACGCAGTAAAGTAAATGAATCCACAAAACGAACGTAATTTGTATTGTTGACCTATTTCTAAAATATTAGCGCGACTTTCGTTCAAGTTTAACCCCTCCATCACATGGAACTATTTTTTGGGCGTAGTGATATGGACACAAAAAACATAGTTCTGTGTGATAGAGGGGTAAAAAAAGAACGGAAGTTGCACTAATATTTTAGAAATAGGTCAACAATACAAATTACGTTAGTTTTGTGGATTAATTTACTTTTACTGCGTGGCCCCCAGTGCCCCCCACAAAATGACCGGAACTACTTGATATTTCACCAAAACCAGAGCAGAACTCCCACCACGGGACTCGGGCAATCAATTAATACAGTTGCAACCACTATATTAATGGCAAGTATTTCATACAACTTAAGTTAAAAAAATCGGAACTATCCCTTTAAGTTGAAGCATGCATGCACTCTTTACGAACTTTCCTGTTCTATACCAGATTTGAACCCTATGGTCTCCTCACTCCTGCACAAATGCTGATTTTTTTTTATTTAAAAAAAACCCACTGAGCTATAAATACATAAAACTTTGCATCAAACCAAAAACAGGATGGTGTCAAAGGTCATGTCCAACCTAGACACACAGGATCTAAATGTCTCAATAGAAGAGCAGGGAGACCAAATACAACCACCCCAATTTAATTGTATTTAAGTTATATTGAATTACAGGAGAATTCCATGCTAGAAGGCTTTCTTACCTTTATTGGTAGTTGTTACGTCCCCACCAAAGAGGTCCAGGTGTTATTTTGTGCAAAAGTGCATTATTGGCTATTTCCTCTAATACAAGTAAGACGCGCAAACGCGGGAAGCGAACGCAGCTCGTAAATTGCAATAACAACAATTAGAATAAATTACGTACTTTTTTAAGGTTTTTTTTTAAGTTCTCTTTTTTTTAAAGATTTTTTTAAGATTTTTTTTTTAAGTTAAGTTTTTTTTAAATAGTTTTTTTTAAGTTAAGTTTTTTTTAAAGTTTTTCCTTTTTAAGTTTTTTTTTTAAGTTAAGTTTTCTTTAAGTAACGTTTTTTTTAAGTTAAGTTGTGTGTGTGTGTGTGTGTGTGTGTGTGTGTGTGTGTGCGTGCATGTGTGTGTTTTTTTGTGTGTGATACAGCTGCGTCCTCTGGTGGCGGGCGGGTGGTGTTACAGCGTGACACACACACAGACAGACATGATCTGTTGGGTCTCATAGTAAATGCTCACTGCGTTCGCAATCACTGCGTTCGCAATCACTGCGTTCGCAATCACTGCGTTCGAAATAAGACCTCAATGGGGGTTGGGTTTTTGTGCTAATTTGCTTATTTCCATCGAAATAAGTAGTAAAGTGTGCTGCTTGGGATACTATTTACATTATGAAGAGAGGATATGTACAAAATAATGATTTTTGAGCGATGGAAATAACACGTACCCAATGCCCTGTTAAAAAGGCCAGAACAGTTTAGTCCACACTCACCCCTTCCCCCTCCTAGAGTGGTGGCTTTCACAAGCAGGTGAAGTTTATTGAGTTAATTAGGTCACTATGACACCAGCAGGTGTATTTCATTCAGTTAATCAAGCCACACAGTATGCAAGTACCAGTTCATTCTTCACTGCAGAGTTGTTGTGAGAGGTTGGGCGTCCATTGACAGTAAGTGTGTTTGGTTATGCAAAGGTGATGTTTTCATGCTTATGTTCGATCTAAATGCCTAAATGTCTGTATTTTGTGTTTTGACACGATACTGCTAGAGTTTTACCACTCAAAGCCTATTATGTGAGATCTTGTAGATCAGTGCTTTTTGGTTGATACATTTGATTGTATACTGATTACCGGTCTATAAATATGCTGTTTATTTTCTCATTTCTTGTACTATAGAAACCACATGCCTACACAACCTGTACAAATTAAACTGTGATCTAAACGTCACATCAGTGGTGGGTGTGGAGTCATTGAGTGAGCCTGCACGTCATTCACTGTTCTACAGCCCCATTCAATTCAATGCAATTCAATTCAATTCATTGAGGGCTTATGGTAGGGGAAATAGCCAATAATGCGCTTTTGCACAGAATAACACCTGGACCTCTTTGGTGGGGACGTAACAACTACAAATAAAGGTAGGAAAGCCTTCTAGCATGGAATTCTCCTTTAACATACATAGACAAATGAAATAGTACAGCTTTAGCACCCAACATTGTAACAGCCGGGTCTGGCTGGTTCTGTGGAGACATGTGCCATCATCATACTCATCCTCACACGGCTGGTGACGGAGGCTGCTGTTGCAACATCAACTGTGGCCAAGAGGTTAGGTTTAAGAGGAAGAACCATGAATCACTACACTCCTCTCTCTCTATCTGTCTCTCTCTCTATCTATCTGTCTCTCTCTCTCTCTCTCTCTCTCTCTCTCTCTCTCTCTCTCTCTCTCTCTCTCTCTCTGCCTTGTCTTCCTATCTCATTCTGTCTGTCTCAGACTTGAATTCCACTGAAAACCACAGTCATCACCATTCACGCACCCCACCCTAATAACCCAACACACATGCACACAACATGCGAGCACACGCACGCACACGCACGCACGCACGCACGCACGCACACACGCACACACACGCAAACATAAACCAGACCCTAGCAACATAAAGGAAGTGAAAGAAGGCCTTCCTCATCTCCCCTGTTGTTCTCTCCTGCAATAGAAGAACAGCGAGTGTGATTGCATCTTTGCGTGCGTGCGTGCATGTGCGTGCATGTGCGTGCGTGCGACCGTGCGTGTGTGCGTGCGTGCGTGCGTGCGTGCGTGTGTGTGTGCGTGCCTGTGTGTGGGTGTGGGTGTGCGTGTAGTGTTGAGTAGACGCTGGCACATGAGCACAGAGGTAGATATAGGACAAACCGTCGCAGCTTCAGAAAGCTGCATAAGGCTTGGTCAGCAGCGGAGCGGTTCTGACCAGATGGGGTCAGACGGACAGTGTCACACGACCCCGTCTGTCATATCTGAGGTCTGGTTCTGACCAGAGCGCTGCACGCTGCTGTGACAGCGTCACACGATCCATCTGTCATAGATGATGTGTACAGTCATCTCATTTCAACATCACGTATATACTTACAGAATCTATTGTGTTACACACAGGCACATTCAGCCTAATATGTACACAGTAAAATCCTCAGTGGGATTTTTCACCCCCCCCACGTCGACTAAAACTATGGCAAAAAATGTTCGTCGACTACCTTTTTTCACAGACGAAAACGAAATGATAAACTATGATAAACTAAGACTAAATATATTGACAATTTCGTCAACAAATTAAAAACTAGACTAAAATGCTGGAGAGGGAGTAGTGGAGAAGAGATCCTGTAGAAATAAAAGACAAGTAATTTTATGTTTGGGTGTTGCGCTCTGAAAATAGCCTATCTACCAGCTCACACGCACGCATGCATGGACACACACACACTCTTACATTACTGTTTATTAATACACACACATGCACACACAACATGGGGATGCCAGCATAACAGTGTGGGAGGACACACTGGGGCTGTGTTTAATTACATTCCATCACCTCCAGCAGTATAATAATGGGACACATCGCTGGGATTCCTGTCCTCCTGGGCCAAGCACACTGACTTTGTGGACAGACAGACAGACAGACAGACAGACAGACAGACAGACAGACAGACACAACGCAGGGCTGTCCCCCTATATTAGAAGCTAGCCAAACCACGGCGGAGGTCTCTCCTCCACAGAACTCTGGCTGGCGGTCCTTGTGTTCTGCTATTTTTAAAGTGGTCACCTGCATCAGCTGATTTCACTATATAAACGTGGTGCAAAGTACCACCAGCCCTTCCCAGTTCATCCTTGGATTCGGGGATGAACTGATTACATTATGTGCATGTGGGTAGTCAAAGGTCAAGGTCAGCGTGACCTCACAAAACACCTTTCTGACCATATAAGGAACCTTTTCACTGGATTGCCTGATTGACTGATTGCTGTATTTCTGTTTATTTATTGATTCATCTTTGTGCAAAGAAAGAGGTAGACCTTTTTTAACCCACCGGAGAAATTCAGTCGCCACAGCTGACGCTGTTCAAGTATTACTAATTTTATTCTTAATTTTAATGTTGCACCTTTACGATTTGGGGGCAGCAGTCCCCAGTTGTCCCAGGTACGATTCCAGGCCTGTCCATGTGTATTAATTATGATTGGTCATAGTGTCCTTGAGCAAGACACCTAACCCCAGCCTCATTCATATATATATATATATATATATATATATATTAGGGCATTAACGACTTGAGATTTTTCCAAGTCGACTTGTCAGACAGTGAAGTCGATTTATCGTTTTGTATGACTGATTTGGCACATCATCAGAATACAATCTGCATTACCTTCCACGTGAACCTTCTCCTCCTCCTCCTCCAACTCGATAACGTTACGTTCTCATGTTAGTTTGTTACTTATTTTATGAGCCATGCAAATAAACAACAACCCGCACTGACCGGAGACGGAGAGGTTCATATGATGTGCCCCGCACGTAAAGTTAAACCAGAAACAGGGCAGTCATTGCGTCAGCACGGATGTAGCCTCGGAAAGCCAGACGTTTTATTTCCAGCATGGTGAGGGGGATTGGAGCAGGGTAAATATATATGAAGTTTTGCCCAAGGTCTTGTGTTCATATTCCTTTTGGCTTACATATGCTTACATATGTTATTGTCGCAACAACAACACGTTGGTCTGAGAGAGGGGGCCTTCCTGAGCGAGGGGGCTTCTGACGGCGTCGATTACTCGCTTCCCCTCTGTCAGTGACGGAGGAGGAAGCGACGCGCAGCCGTCGGGAACCCCCCCAAGCCGACTGCCCCCCCCCAACCGACCGAGGGAAAATCAACTGCTACAGAAACTGTCGGACGACCAAAAACACTAGCAGGGATTCCTGTGTTGCGTTATATTTTTCGACAGAAGCAACAGCTGTAGCCTACCTATAGTCTGTCTCGTACCGGGCCCTGCAAGCTTCGGGCCCTGGCGCTTAAGCTCCGCCTAGTTCCATTGTTAATCGCACACATAGAGACTTCACCTAATCTGAATCGACTTGTGTTAATGAAATCGATAAATCGATAAATCGATTTTTTAGTGAATGCCCTAATATATATAAAGCATTTATATTTATTTATTTTTTAAATAACTTGTGAAACCCTTTGAGGCGTCCAGTGCTTTACGAATACAAGAGTTTGAGAGTTGAGTTTGAGAACTGGTTGGAGCCAGACTCAACCAAGCCGTCCAG
The DNA here is from genome assembly GCF_951216825.1 of Electrona antarctica. NCBI lineage: Eukaryota > Metazoa > Chordata > Actinopteri > Myctophiformes > Myctophidae > Electrona > Electrona antarctica. Next base: position 26,857,208 of record NC_136807.1, read on the forward strand.
TATAGTTCCCTGTAGTATGTATTTATAATCTGGTCACTCAAATGACCCGATCTCAAGCTCTCTCTTTTCCTCTTCTGTCCGTCCACTTCATGCTTCTATTACCGCTTGGTCATGCTTTCCATTCCTTCGCCCCCTTTAAGAAGTGTGACTTCTTGCTCTGCCCTGCAAGACCCCGGTCAGTCAGTCAGTCAGTCAGTCAGAGGAAAAAAGTGCTGAGTGACTGTACAAAGTTTCCACTGCAACAACCCCTGAAACCGCTCAGAGCCCAGGTTGCTGCAAGCATGGTGTCCAGTTTCGGTGTTGTAATCGTATAGTTTAAACGGCCCCTCGCGGTGAGTCAGGTCCAGAATGAGGAAGAGCGGCCAGAGACAAGATGAAAAGAAGAACAGAGCAAAAAGACAGACGAAACAAGGAAAAAACAAGCTAACAAAAAAAAAACTGTCACATAGCGTGTCACGCCAGTGTCTGCGGGCTCTCAACTGGACATACAAAAAGCATGGATATTGGACATAATAGTGTGATGGTTACAGATCATAATTATAACCGGTTTGTCCCATTTCGTGAAAGTGGGTGATGATTCTGTTTGGCTGACCATAATGGTTGCATTGGTTTCAGCTTGTCAGCGCTGTGTAATTAACACAGGACTAGGGTTGGATTAGCTGGGCCCCACGCCCAGCTAATTACATTCATGGTATCCACCGATATCCCTTATCTGGTCGTAAAGTTTTATGTGGGGGTGGGAATAGGCTGTATTTATTTTTGGAAAAGTTGTTAATCAATAAGTTGATTTTAGTATGCCCTGTTTTCAGGTGGGCCGTGATCCACCTGAACTGAAGCCTCACCCACAGCTATGATAAGGGGGAGCGGTTAGGGAAGTGGATGATATTGTCATGTCACTAATCACAATGTCAATTGGGCCTTTTGACTCAAAGGCTTTCAGCTTTCAGGAAGAAACCAATAATACACAGGGAAGATATTTCAATATTCTAACCACACATGGGGGTCTGTTAGACTCTAATAGACCCACTCTAATAATTAGAGTAATGTTAAATCCATAGACAAATCACGGCACTCCATCTTTAAGTTAAAACATTAGGCCTAGTTTTTCCACCACTGGTCATGTCTCACCTAGACACAGGATGTAAATGTCTCAACAGAAGAGCAGGGAGACCAAATACAACCACCCCAATTGTATTTAAGTTATATTGAATGAAGTTATTAGTACTAGTCTTTACCCGTTCTGAATATATGAACATAATGATGTTCAGTGTGGGTAATGTGATAGGGGGGGAATTGTTTAGCCGTGTGGGTCTGTTGCGCGGAAAAGTGTGTCCCAGTATTAATCTGTGTCCGTCCCAACATGCATTTCACTGGTGACACGTGAGATGTTTTTTTTTTTTACACAAATTAATTTAATTAAGATGAATGTTAGAATGTTTGGCGTGTGTAATGCAGGGCAGATTGAGGTTGGAGGACAGGGCTGTGCGGCGCTAGGTTCCGTGAGGCGGTCCGTGCGTTGTGAGATGGCGGAGAAAGCGAGCAGCTGTCTTGCTCTATGCTAAGGAAGTACTCTGACTGACTGACAGACAGTCCGCTAAATTATTAGATTGATTAACATAATCTACTATACATATTGGACTAAATTACATTTCATTAAGACTCTTCAGTTTAGGATTGACCATAAATAACCATTAAATGGTTATTTGTTTGCAATACATGTTATTTGCAAAGCTATTGCATTTAGTTTGGTGGTGTGGCTCTGGTCATGTGATATTACAGATTACCTGTGCAACAAGAAACAGAATCTGATATCACAACAACCCCCAGAGCAAAGCATGAGATACAATTATTCCATGAACAATTGAACATCAATTACATATTACAATGGCATGATTCATATTCAATCCATAGTGTAATCCAATAAGCATCCTAATAACAACATGCAATTTAAATACTACAAAGTGGAGGCCGGGGAGGTGGGGGAAATTTCACACCAACGCTTTACGACCTGCTTTGACAGCTAAGCGTGTAGAATGAGCAGTGAACTGAGGCTGCTTAAAAAGACTGATTTGCACTGTGGGAATGTGGGCGTGAAAGAGATAGACAGCTGATTTAAATGAGCATGAATGAATTTAACTATGAATGAAGGTCCGGTGGGAATAGATATAATGAAACCGCCTGCCTTCCATGTCATAATGAACTATTGCTGCGCTGGATTTTATTAATTTAAAAAAGATAAATAGTGCCGCTTTAAGTGGTAAAGATAAGGCCTCCTCTGTTTGTTTTATTTACAAATGGAACACTGGTAACACAGCCGTGGAATGAGCTTTGTTATGTTCCGCTCTTATCATCCATACAGTAGATATGGCAGATGGGTGGTAGGTGTTGTGTGTGTGTGTGCACGTGTAGCCCACGTACTCAGATGGGTGGTAGGTGTTGTGTGTGCACGTGTAGCCCACGTACTCAAGTACGTGCACTCATGTCAGCTTGAACCCATGTCTGTCACGCAGTAATCTTATCACATGCATGATAAGTCTTGTTCGTTGACTTACAGTACGCACACGGCAACAGCTCATACCATAGTGGTTCTCAAAGTGGGGTTCTCAGGAGTGGTCCTTGGGGGTGTCGTTCCAGGGAATAGGATCACAATCACTTCAACCACTTTATCCATTTGTATGGTATACTGTACTGCATGTATACTGTATATGGTATACTGTACTTCATGCTGCCAGCTTGTAGCCTACATCTGCTTTGTTTTGATTACAATTTTTTATGTCAAAATATTTCTCTTCTGGGGTTCTCCCTGGCACAAAATAAAATCAGATGCTGGGTGTGTGTGTGTGTGTGTGTGTGTGTGTGTGTGTGTGTGTGTGTGTGTGTGTGTGTGTGTGTGTGTGTGTGTGTGTGTGTGTGTGTGTGTGTGTGTGTGTGTGTGTGTGTGTGTGTGTGTGTGTGTGTGTGTGTGTGTGTGTGTGTGGGAAGGGGGGGTTTACTCAAGTTTGAGAACTACTGTCATAGGATACGTAAACGTACTGTGCTGTGCTGTGCCGTGCCGTGCCGTGCCGTGCCGTGCCGTGCCGTGCCGTGCCGTGCTGTATAAAGATTCCCGGTGATATATTGTGACCAGATGCCCTGGTTTGGTTGGAATTGTCTCCGTATGGAGCTCCCGAGTCCAGACGAATATTGTGTAAAACTTAAAATGAGTATGGAGTCCCTCAGGTCCCTAAATATCTTAACTGAAAAATAGCCAATTTACATGCTCAGCTTAGTTATTCTTTCTTTTTTGAAAAAATACGTTTCCCCCTATAACTATAAGAATGCTGGAGTTTATTAAAGAGGGGATTATTTGTCACTCACTCATACTGGTACAAGCAGTGAAAGTTTTGCATGGCATGTTCCAACAATATACTGTGTGTGTGTGTGTGTGTGTGTGTGTGTTTGTGTGTGTGTGTGTGTGTGTGTGTGTGTGTGTGTGTGTGTGTGTGTGTGTGAGCAAGTACATAGGCGCGTGCCTGCGTGTCTGTGTGTGAGTGTGCATGCGTGTGTACGGTTAAAAGGTCATTTACTGTATCTATGACTTTTGACTTATAATAATCCTCATGGCACTAATGTTAGACCTGCTGCTATTTCTATGCACTTTGTTCGTTCTTCCATTTTTTGTCTCCACCAGGCCGAAGGCATGGGGAGAGAGTATGTTTTGCACTCCGTCCGTCCGTCCGTGTGTCCGTGTGTCCGTCCGTCCGTGTGTCCGTCCGTCCGTCTGTGAACAGCTAATCTCTGGTACCGTTGGCTTGATCGCAGCCATACTCTGCACACACACTCCCTGAATGCCAGAGCTGAACCTTTGCTCCAAAGTTTTCACATTGGCCTGTTATAGCGCCACCAGGAGGCCGCTTTGTGTAAAACAAATGTTTTGACAGTACACCTACAGATTTTGTCCAAACATTACGCAAATTGGTACACAGTCTCTCTAGAGCCATTCAACGAAACAGGTCTTTCAGATTTTCCAGAATCCATCCTGATTGGCTACGATTGGCTTCCAAAGTTCGCAGGAGTGCTCCGTTTCAAACAAAATGCTGCAAATCATTAACACATCGTGTGATTTCCGTGAAATTTTGCACGCACATTCCCACTAGGCCGAGGAAGAAATGCCACTTGAATATTTTCAACTCAGCCTCATGGTGGCGCTATAACTGGCCCATTTGTGTTTGTACCTATAACTGCACCGATCTGTGTAAAACCATGTATGCACACTCCCTAGAGGCCAAGGAAAAACCTTTGCCTGGAATTTTTCACCTTTGCTCTTTATAGCGCCACCAGGAGGCCGACATATGTAAAACACATTTTCTAATTATTACTCCTTCAGATTTTATCCAAATTTCACGCAAATCGGTACACATGTTCTCCATAGTCATGTGATCATGTGATTTGTTTGATTTATCATAATTATCCATCCTGATTGGCTACGATTGCTTCTAAAGTTTTCAGGAGTAGCCGTTTTGTACCCGTTTTGTACAAATCGCCACAACTCCTCAACGCAGAGTCCGATTGCGGTGAAACTGCGCTACAACAGGCCAAGTCGCGTCACACACACAACACACACACACACACACACACACACACACACACACACACACACACACACACACACACACACAAAAACCCCAAATAAACATGTTTATATTACTCCTAAACATTTTTCCAAACATCACACACACTCCTATCCTCCTGGTGGAGACCTGTGCCCAGAAGGGCACTTTTTCTAGTTATTCTTTGTATTCCCTACTTTTCCTTTTCCTGTAAGTACAATATATTGATAGTCTGCACCAAAGAGTCACACACACTTTTAGCCTACCTTTATTCAGACAATAAAGTTTGATTAAGACCTGTGGCTGAATCTACAAAAGACTTGTTCTCGTGCCAAGGACCCCAAAATGATATTTATTTGACGTACGTTGCTACATAGCTAAAAAAATAATAAATAAATAAAATGGCACTAGATGCTTTCCCAGTTTTAATGGGTTAAATAAAAAGCAACATGGAGTATAATACAATGCACAGCAAAGTATGATATGTGCATACACAGTGCATCAAGGTCAAGGTTGTAATATCTTGTGTACAGGACAGGTACAAAAAAGTTAAACTTATTTTTGTTTCGGCTTCCTTCAGACAATCAGCAGCATAGGTAATAATTATAACAACAACAAAATAAGATATAAAAAGAAATAGAGAGAGTGCAAAAAGGGGAAAAATGAAAAGACAACATCAGCGTATGTACACGACACGTGCATATGAGCATATGGCATATTATTTTCAACAGCATTTTTCAGCAGCTGTACTTTATGTAAACAACGTCACAGTATCTGTACAACCGAAGCAAAGTAAAGACACAACTGATATGCAGTCCTAAGAGTACTTGTTTTACACGGCGCTTGTAGACGTTTATCATGTTCTGGTCTGTTGAAGGGTGCAGTGAACGGGTGTGCTATAAGCTCTAATATGTGTCCCCCATCCTGATGAAAGTGGCAGCGAAAAGCTCCTCCGTAACTGGAAGAAACGTCAGGCAGAGCCAGGCTCTATAGGATGGGTAGCCATCTGCCTCCACCGTGTCGGGGGAGGAAAGAGAGAGAGAGCAGAGACACAAACTCCCACTTTTAGATCATCTATTTTCAGCAGAGAGATCCTGGGCCCGTGGGACCCCGGTCAACTAAGTATATAGGGTTTAATTGGTTACGGGTCCCGGTTTCGGAGGTTTTGAAAAATGTGGTGACATCATCTCTTAGCGCCAGGTCACAGCAGCAGTATGCAGTGGCTCAGGAGCTAAGAGCGAGCCTCTTGGGGAATCGGAAAAGGTTCCCGGTTCAATCCCCACCAGGCTCCTGCTGCTGGCTTATAGCGTCAAAGTGTCCTTGAGCAAAAGACACTGAACCCCAACTCGCTCCCTGGGGTTCCCTTCCCTCGCCCCGCTGTTCCTAATAGGAAGGATGCGGAAGATGTTGTCACTGCCGGGCAGAAACCTCTTATCTCCATATTCTACCTTTTTGTGTGTTTTTTCGTGAATATTAACGCCATACTTGACCACACTACAGCGTCACTCAAAAGCATCACAAGTCGCAAAGATCAGATCAGGATGGGACACACACATGCTACTTTAGGTGCTTTTGAATTTGAATCCTGAGAAGTAACAGTTTTGGACATCGGAGGTTTCCGCCCGACATAGACCATATACTTCAGACATGTGCCAATGTACAACAAAAGAGGACACCACTTTATTTATTTTATTTCTCATTCTTTGTAGAACTCATGGTGCTGTGAATCATTAATCATAAACCTGACGCAGATCCGATTGGGATCAAAACATTATGGATGCACTGTTTCTCCTCCTTGCGAGGCCTCCTTTATGATTCCTGGGATTTTACAGGTTGGCTCGGCACCAGAAGAACTGTGTGTGTGTGTGTGTGTGTGTGTGTGTGTGTGTGTGTGTGTGTGTGTGTGTGTGTGTGTGTGTGTGTGTGTGTGTGTGTGTGTGTGTGTGTGTGTGTGTGTGTGTGTGAGTGCGTGCGTGCGTGCGTGCGTGCGTGCGTGCGTCGTGCGTGCGTGCGTGCGTGCGTGCGTGCGTGCGTGCGTGCGTGCGTGCGTGCGTGCGTGCGTGCGTGCGTGCGTGCGTGCGTGCGTGCGTGCGTGCGTGTAAAAAAAGAAAGAAAAAGAAGTCTATCACAAACTTCTGTGAATCATTACCCCTCAGACCATCTTATCAACCCGGTTTTTACTTCTGCCAAGATTACACACATGTAGCCCTGCCGTAAGTCACGCCTGTAGGCTTGCATGCGTCGTATTTGTATACTTTATTTTTTGCACGTGTTGGTTTTAAAACCCAGCCACGGTTGCATGCATGGTATATGAGTCAAACACCTCCGTCGTCTGCCTCATTAAAACCTACTTAAACCCTGTATTGACAGGAGTCCTCCAGGGATCTATGCTAGACCCCCTCCCTTCCTAAGCCTGCTACACCAAATGTTTGATCTATACCAGCTCACAACACGTAGGAATAACGAATCAGAGATCGGCTATTTCCTCCGAATGTTGCTTGCCGCCAGAATAGGGGCTCTACGGTTCATGTGTTTGAATTCACAGGTCAGATGGGTCCAACGGTGTTCCATTCGCCCCCAAACGCTCCCCCATTAAAACCCTATTGCATACTGAATATATACAGTAAACGTATGGATCTATATTTAGACTGTAATAAAAATAGCATCAACCCATGAAGGCAAACGCTGCAATGTCCTTCCAGAAATAACACTTTGTGACTTACATGTGGAGGTCAGCGCGCAACGGGCACTTTTTGTTCCCGTTGTGAAGTCATGAATACGCTACGCTGCGGCAACTGCGACGCCATCCCCCAACCCCCCGCCACCCGAATTGAGCTTAGTCACGTTCATCGCCACGATCACATGCTCGCTCGTGTACAGTAGCTTTTCCACATTGTAATGCTTTCGATGAGGTGATTCAGTGCGAAGCATATAACAGCTTGCATTTCCATCTTTTTCCTCTTTTTTTCTTGTGGAGGTTTTTGCATGACTGTCACTCAGTCACACTTCATGTTGAAAGTTCTCAACCGGATGCGGTCCCAGATGCAGAAGTTTAAAAGGGAGTGGTATTTCACAGCGCTCTGTCGCAACCCGCTAGCTGTGCACGGGACACTTCCCATGCATCTAAGTAGTACATACATACATACATACATACATATATATATATATATATATATATATATATATATATGAGATCGTAGAGGGATTAACTAATTTTAAATATATTAAATATATATATACCGCTGGGAGAGGTCCACTGTATCTTTCTCTTACAGATTTCAACCCTCCCTCTTTCTCACTCCTTCTCGCTCTCACTCTCTCTATCTTACTCTCTACTGCTCTCTCTCTCTCTCTCTCTCTCTCTCCCTCCCTCCCTCTCAGAGAGTACACTATACAGCAGAGTGTGGGTAATTACTCTGAGCTACACAGCCCTAAAATAACATGACTGGCCCAATTACAGTGTGGGCCTTGTTACACGGCCGCACAGAACATACAGTAGGGGGACATCGTAGAGGCACACACACACACACACACACACACACACACACACACACACACACACACACACACACACACACACACACACACACACACACACGCACACACACACACACACACACACACACACACACACACACACACACACACACACACACACACACACACACACTGTAGGATGGAGGCAGTTTATTTTCATTGAATTGTACAGTGCACTGTAGCATATATCGTTGTTGTCATGCAGAAACCTCCTATCTACATATTATAACTTTTTGTGTTTTTGTTTTCGTAACTCAGCGCTCCTATACTTAAACTCGATCGTACCACAGTGACATGCAGAACCATGGGAAGGGGTCATGGGATGAGGTGCTTTGCCTCATGCCAGTTTGTGTGTCTCATTCTCACATATCTTCTTTTATTTTGTAGAATATCAAATATACGTTTGTGGGAAACCGTTTGAAAACCTTTGATTGAAGATGACACCAGACAGACGTGGACGCGTGTGTTGCTGCATTTCTTATATCCAAACGGACGCACGTCACAGTCGAGCATGCACTCCAGTGCAGGCGCGTGCACACATAGACATCAAAGGGGGCTTCATCCCCTGCCCTTTTACCCCTCTGTAAAAAAAAAAAGAACTGCCCTCTCCAGACCTCCAATGTTGCATTTACTATACCCGAAGGCAGCATTCAGGAGAATTGCCTTTTTCCGAACTCTCCTGAACTTGAACGCAGCATTTTGTATTGAAAGGATTTGTGTAGAAATCCAGGTCATACGCCATCTCCACTAGCTAAAGAGTGCGGGCTTGCACCTCGAAAATAGCTGATCTAGAGCTTGAAGATCTGCTATTTTCGCAATTATGGGCTAAAAGTATACCCTTTAGGGTTCTTCAGCCCCTGCCTCTGTAACGGTCTCTGCACCTCCCTGCTCCAGTGTGACTCATCCGGGGACATGGAACACATACATCTGCATGTGTGCAGAAATAGTCTACATATAGGCCTATCTCACAGCATTTCCCCGCCCCCTTTCCACGCCCCCTTTTGGAGCTAATGGTGTTATTTTTTCTGCGGCCCATATGCTTCCATGTTAAGAAGTATTTTCGCAAGCCACAAACTACTGTTTTGTAAAGGTAAGGTTTATTCTACTTAGGGGCACGGTGGCACAGTTGGTAGTGCTGTCGCCTCACAGCTAGAAGGTCCTGGGTTTGATTCCCGCTCGGGGCACTGTGGGTGCTGGCGGCGTGTTTCCTCCTCTGCGTCATCAGTGCCCATACCCGAGGCGGGGTTGGCGAAAGGGCCTTTCTGTGCGGAGTTTGCATGTTCTCCCCGTGTCCCCTAGGGTAGGTACCCTCACAAAAACATGCAGTAATCCTGGTCTCTAAACAAACTGCCTCCCCCTGGCCAGCCGGGGCGCCTGATGGAGGGGAAAGGAACTGGTTGGAATAACGTGTTCCTTCCATGCGCTACGTCCAATCAGGGAAACCCCCCCCTGTCACGTGTAAAGGAGCAACTTGGACACTCAGGCAGGAAGGAAGCATGAGTTCAAGTCCGTTGCTCTCCACATGTCCCCAATATATGGGGACTAGGTTGGCGGAGGGTGTGTAGAGAGCCCAGGATCACATTCGATAATTGGCACAGGGGTGAAAAAATGGGTTACAAAATTGAGGGATAATTTTTTTTTTTTTAATGTTTATTCTACTTATTTGAGTTGTTATACCATTGTGTTTTCTTCATATTATTATCGGTCTTTGACATTTTAACATTAGGAAATGTACTTAGATTCTCCAGAGAAAAAAAGTGTAAATGCTAATGGTTAAATGACACCACTAGCTCCGGTGCCTATTGGCATTGTGAGCTTGCAGATCGGCTACTCCTGCGAGCACACACACACACACACACACACACACACACACACACACACACACACACACACACACACCCTTGACCCGTTGCCTCGGCGTGGTCAGTACAGGATAAGTTTGGGCGCGTGCCAAAAACTGCCTGTTTATGTAAGTCCCTTCAAAGAGATCAAGTGAAAGAGCACATTGTACAAGAGAGGCATAGTGTAAATACTAGACTCGTGTTGGCATAACACACACACACACACACACACACACACACACACACACACACACACACACACACACACACACACACACACACACACACACACACACACACTTCTTAGTATGTGTACTTGCACAATGCCTCACTAATATTTTTGCTGTCGGGCATACCCTCTAATCTCCATATCCTAACGTTGTGTGTTTTAACCTAAATGAACGCCCTACTTGATAATGCTATAGCATCACACAAAGCATCAAGAGCAGCAGAACCACAAGCTCGACACGTGGGGTGAGCCGCGGTGTGAAGCAGATCCTGAGAAGTGAATAGTTGTGGACATAATGTGAGGTTTCCACCTGCTAGACGACATGTGTTGCACAATGCCGGTATCTCACAGGGAAAAAATGCGTGTCTATGTACGAGTGAACTGTACTGCTGTTACATAGCTCGCTGGCCACAAATCTTTCGCCTCTCAAGGCGTGCGCACGTGTGTGTGTGTGTGTGTGTGTGTGTGTGTGTGTGTGTGTGTGTGTGTGTGTGTGTGTGTGTGTGTGTGTGTGTGTGTGTGTGTGTGTGTGTGTGTGTGTGTGTGTGTGTGTGTGTGTGTGTGTGTGTGTGTGTGCGTGTGTGTGTGTGTGTGTGTGTAATATGTATCTTCGAGGCCCGCTGCAGCATGGTCCTTTTTCTGGGCAGGGACATTGAGTTTGTGTCTGCCTGAAAACAGGGTCATGAACTTGGATTCCTAGAAGCCCGCAGTGCAGTGCCGAGTGTGTGTTTTCTGGTGGTAGATGTGATGTTGTTTGACTAGCCGTCATGGTCAGGCACTGGAGCCCAAATTAGACCAGAGGCCTTCATGTCGCTCCCCAGTGACCACTTTAGCTTGACAGAAAAAACCTGCCCTTACTTGTGTGCGCGCGTGTGTGTGTGTGACTGTGTGACTGTGTGTGTGTGTGTGTGTGTGTGTGTGTGTGTGTGTGTGTGTGTGTGTGTGTGTGTGTGTGTGTGTGTGTGTGTGTGTGTGTGTGTGTGTACAGTAATGGTCTGTACACGCATGCATGGCTGTATGCATGCATGCAGACTAAAAGAGGTGTGTCTACATCTCTTATTATGGTATTGTGTACAGTAGTAGTGCACACTGTAGTAGTTGCCATGGTGTTCATTTGACTCAGAGAGTGATACAAATGTAACCAAATGGACCCGCT
>NC_136807.1:26871059-26878559 GCF_951216825.1 Electrona antarctica
AGAACCTAAAACAACCTAATCAACAAATCTAATAGAATACAATAGCATAGGAGTGGAATAAGTGGATAATGGGGAATGGAGAGGAGAAGATGTGAGTGTTGCTGGTTGGAAGGAACGGTGGGCAGGCAGAGAAAGGGGGGAGGCGGGGGTGTACAAGTAATTGTTTTTGGAGACAAGCGAGTGTGTTTAAAAGCCAGTTCACAGTAATGTTTCAAAACCACAAACAAGCCAGAAAATCTTGGCGTAGTCATGGACTCAGACCTGAATTTCAACAGCCACATTTAAGACAATTTACAAAGTCAGCCTACTATCACCAGGGATTAAGGGACTTACGTCTCAGCAGGATTTGGAGAAAAGAAATGCTGCAGCTTGAGTCCTCACTAAGTGCCTGCTATCACTTCATTTAACTTAAGTGGTTAATTCATAATGTACTTTTTGCCGTAATATAATGTAGTGAAGTCAAATGTTTGCCTTTGAACACTAGTGCCATTTTGTAATGCCATTGTAAAATACAAACATTTTAAGTGAAGTACAGCCAATCAAAGAAATTACTTAAAGCGGCACTATGTAACTTTTCTAAAGAATATATATATATATTATTTTTTTCTGTATGGTAGAGTACAGTTGGAGGCCATCGATATTGTCCTTTTCTTTTTGCTGAGGTTTGCGTGATCTGCGCAAAACCCCTTTTGGTGTTTTAAACATTATGTTATAATTTAGCTATTGAAAAATAGCAGATCTACAAGCTCATAGCGCGCCACCGAGTGGCGCGCTACGAGCTTGTAGGTCTGCTATTTTTGAAAAATCGTGAAAATATTTATTTCAGAAATCTGGAGGATTTAGAAGGATTTTTTTTAAATTTTGAGGTCAGGCCTAAATGGGTCAAATGATAAGGGACAATATCGGTGGCACCCAACTGTATGTTAATACAATATAACACAATTGGGGTGGTTGTATTTGGTCTCCCTGCTCATATCGTGCCACCTAGACACAGGATCTGACACAACTTTTGACCTGATGGTCAAGAAATGTATCCCCTGAGCAACAGGCAGGCTCTATTAGCTCTATAAATGCACCACATCTCTTTACATGTGTGTATGTACATACGTGTGTACGTCTGTAATCCACGTAACTCAAGAACCGTTCGCCCCAACGACTTCAAATTTGACACAAATGCCCAACTTGCATCGTTCCCAAGTAGGCCCGGTGGCTGACAGGCACAGGTCTAGTGGTACAAATGTCAGCACTTGCGCAGAAAACTGGGTTCAAATCCGGGGTAGAAGAGGAAAGTTACATGCAGTTTTAGTTTCAGTACGGACGTTAACCTAGCTGGCTTTCTGTCTGTCAAAGCACTACTGCTGGTTTATGTAGCACTGAATGTTTTTTGGGACCAAAACAATTCTGATCCTCTGCAACGTTATGAACTGTCCAGATGTCTCTGGTCCTCTGCTTTCTGTCTCTAGAGCCCAACAACTAAAATGTTTGAAAAGCATGCCTTCAGATTCTCATCATGCACCACATTATGTCTGGAACAAACTCCCAGAAAGCTGCAGCTCTGCTGCAAGTCTCAGTTCTTTCAAAACCATAAGAGCTGATGACATTTATTTTTACCACCGCCTTTTTATTGAGGCCTTGAGTCATTTTCTTTGCACTGCAATCTTACTTTGTTCTTGGTCATTTTATGTCTTATTTTAGCATTCTTTTTTATTATCTATTCTCATAACTCTTTGATAACTATTGTTAATTGTTTTTGAATGGCCTTTTATGGTGGGTTTTTTTTTCACTCCACTTTCACAGTAAAATATGTTCATGCTGTGTTGAGACCGGCAGCTGCAAAGCTATACAGGATACCATTCATTTTTCAATAGACGCCATTTGACATGACGGTAAAAAGCAACACCCAACGTTTGTAGCTGCTACAAAATCTTCTCTCTTCACACAATTACAAGCTCGTAACAGGTAGGAATACCAATTATTTCTGTCAGCCAGTTCAGTGTTCTTTTAAACCCATGCTTTATATCGTCTGTGTCGGGTGGAAACCTCATATGTAAAAAAGAAAAAAGAAGCTTTTCGGGATTCAAAGCAAAAGTAGATGCTCAAAACGCACCACTTTCGAGCGTGTGGATCTGCTATTTGTGATGCTTTTGTGTGACGCTGTATGTAGAATGATCAAGATGAATTAATTTATGAAAAAACACAAAAAGGTAAAAGGTGGAGATACTGGTTTCTGCCCGACAGCAAGGATGTTTTCCTTAATATTTTTCGGACATGTTGGACCCATGCTTGACAACATTTCAACAACGTCGCTTTGTGTATCTCTTCTAGTCAATCAGTGTTCTTTTAAATCTGAGTGTGACCTGTAAGGTTCCGTTTGTATACTCAGATTTAACCAGTGGTGTAAAAAGTACTATTTGTTTTTTTACTTAAGTAAAAGTATCAATACTGCAATGTAGAAATAATCTGTTACAAGTAAAAGTCCGGAATACTAATTTGACTTGAGTAAAACGTATTGGCATCAAACTGTACTTAAAGTACCAAGTACTCACTATGCAGAATGTCCTATTTGAAGGTTTTCAAAATGTATACAAATCATTTGAAAATAACCGATCTACAAGCTCACAATGCCTCTCGATATGGCCAAAATGTATAGGGAGTAAAATTACAATATTTGGGTCTGACTTGTAGAGTAGAGTAAAAGTATTGGAAATTGGAAATGTACTTAATTATTTAAACTGGTAATGATTCAAAACTCACGCCCTTACAGTGTCGTCCTATAACACTCTCAATGTTCTTCTGGGTAAAGCACTTTGAATCGCCCTTCTTGTTAGAAATGTGTTAATACAAATAAACGGCGCCCCTCGCCTTGCGTTGTATATATTATGATGTGTGTGCCAGGCCAGTACCCTGGCACAGCTTGGCGCAGGCCTCGGAGGCTGCAGGGCGTTGAGGGGTGCCAACGCCTCGGCGCTGCCCCTCCACCCTGTCGCACTGCCAGCTCCCTGCCGTGCACAGCTACACATTCAATTATGCTCTGGAGCCTGCCTGTCTTCACCTATCCCTCACTCTCTGTGTGTGTTTGTGTGTGTGTGTGTGTGTGTGTGTGTGTGTGTGTGTGCGTGCGTGCGTGACAGACAGACAGACAGACAGACAGACAGACAGACAGACAGACAGACAGACAGACAGACAGACAGACAGACAGACAGACAGACAGACAGACAGACAGACAGACAGACAGACAGACAGACAGACAGACAGACAGGGGAATATCTTCATCAGCATCACTTCATCATTCTCCCTGATTGCTTGCGGCTCTCCGCCGTTTGCCTTCAACACAAACATTTTTTGTTGCTATATAAAATTGAAAGAAATTAGAGTGAATGTTTATAGCATGATGGTTAAAAGAAGAAAAAATCTATCTTCATGCTGTCACAATTTCCACGAAGGAAACCCGCGTCCAACCTCACCAAATCTGCATGAGGGAGGGTTTTTTTTTAGTCTGGGAACTTTGCCTGTGTGTGTGTGTGTGTGTGTGTGTGTGTGTGTGTGTGTGTGTGTGTGTGTGTGTGTGTGTGTGTGTGTGTGTGTGTGTGTGTGTGTGTGTGTGTGTGTGTGTGTGTGTGTGTGTGTGTGTGTGTGTGTGTGTGTGTGTGTGTGTGTGTGTGTGTGTTCTGTTTATGATGATTGTGTACATTTTGGTATGTATCATGTATACTCGTGTATATGTCTGTGTGTTTTTGTGTATACCGTATAATATTTGTATGTGTGTTTATATGCATGTGCACGTGTGCTTGTGGATACACGAGCATCTGTGTTGGCCTGCCTGTGTGCGCGCAGATGTATGTTAGTGTATGTGTACGTGCACAAGACCCACACACACACACACACACACACACACACACACACACACACACACACACACACACACACACACACACACACACACACACACACATGCACATGCACGCGCACACACATGTGTGCATTCCTTTGCGTGTGCATCGCAGCATGCTTTTAAGGGAGGAGGTGAAACAATTATGGTTGCCAATAAAACAACAACAAACAAACAAGGCATTGTTCTGGGGCTTCACCTTGTGCTACCACACCCTGCTATAAACGGCCGTCCCGTTACAGCAGCATGCAGAGAGAGCAGCATGCGCAGGCCAGGGAATGTGCTGCGCTGTTGCCTGCCTAAGCAACTCTGCACACAAATAGCATGCAGGTATAGGCTCCGTCTCCGCGCACGGCTGCTCTCACACGTGCATGCGTGGGAAAAGAAGAGCAGACGCACACACATAATGAATGTATTGTATGGCCTCTGTCGGGTGGAAACCTCATACGTCCAAAGTGAGTTCGTTTTCAGGATTCTAATTTGAAAATAGCGAAAGTATGGACATGCTCGAAGCGTGTCACTTTGCGCTGCGTTTCGAGCTTGTAGATCTGCTACTTAAAAAAAAAACTGCCTGACAGCGACGATATAACCTGCGTGTGTCACCGGCTGCGTTACTCACATATCGTTGGGTGGAAACCGTGTATGTCCAAAATGGGTCAGCTGTGGCTCAGGCGGTATAGAGCAGGTCATCCAAGCAGGTCGTCCAATGATCCGTGGGTCGGCGGTTCGAATCCCGGCTCCTCCTATCCACATGTCGAAGTGTCCTCGGGCAAGACACTGAACCCTATACATTGCCTCCAACGAGTTGGTCGGTATTAGCTTGCCACCATTGGTGTGTGAATGTGGGAAGTGAGGACGCTGGCGTCGACTGTTTGCCGCTTCACCTCCCAATGTATGAATGAATGGACCATTGTAAAGTGCTTTGAGCTCTTGGAAAAGCGCTATAAAAATGCAATCCGTTATTATTAATATTAAAATCATTACTTTTTTTTAGGAAATGAATAAATAGAGCCTGTGTTTCAATGGATCCTGTGTTGTTTTTAGTTGGTCACAAGCTCTGGTCAATAACCTTTCATTTGTTAAATATCTATTAACACCCCCCGACAGAATTAATTAGATCTACAAGCTCACAGCGCATCACACTGCAACACATTGTGAGCATAGATCTGATTTCCACCACTTTTTCATCAATACTGTCATACAACAAAGTAAGGCATTAGTCATTAAGTAAAAAAATTAAGTTGCAAGGTTTGTGTCTGGCAGCAACAATATGCTCAACAACCATTTAAGTCCAGAATTTATTCTGACCCCTCCCCGAAAAGGCTCTCTGTCCTGACCCCTTATCTATAATTGGTACATTATGGAAAATTATTATGGACTCAGATGGTTCTTCGTCTCAACTGTTTGTGAATATGTGTTCCTTCTCACAACAGTGTCTCTGCTTGCCTAACATGTGATCTTTAAGGAAACAGCATGTCCTATAGGGTATATATAAATGAGGCTATATAGGTGCATGACGGGCACGCACACACACACACACACACACACGCCTACAGCATGTGCGTGGGCGCCACCTGCACCTGTACACGCGTGCACACGCACGCGCACCCAGGAGCACACGGTGTACGCACACATGATGCACCCCCGCGCTGGCTGCCAGTGTGGGAAAGCAGGCCAGCAGCTAGAGGAGTACTGTACGCATGCATGGATGCCGTTTATAGCCTGAGCACCACCGCACCGTCAAAGACAGTGTGCCCTGTCTATTGATCTGGAGGGGGATGGGGGGTTATGATAGGACTAGCACCACCAGTCTCCTCAGACAGAGAGGAGACTCAGGGCTCCATTTTCGTCACCGCTAAACCCCTTATACCTAAACTACTTTGACCTTTTTTTTAACTATTTTGTAAATAGGTTTTGAAATAGTTCAACTAGCCGATCTACATCGACACGTCGTCAGCTTGTAGAATGGCTATTTTAACTATTCAAAAATGTTTTTCAAAATAGTAAAAAAAAGGCAAAGTAGTTTAGGGATAACGGGTTTAGCATGGACGGAAATAGAGCCCTCTCTCTCTCTCTCTCTCTCTCTCTCTCTCTCTCTCTCTCTCTGTGGAAGGATTGAGAATTGACTGTGGTCTGGATTCTTTTATTTGTTTTAATGTAAAATGTCTTGTTGCTTTAAGCATGCGCAGCAGGATAGCACTTGGATGAAGCATGCTAGGATATGTTACGGGCAGGCATTTGTGTGTGTGTGTGTGTGTGTGTGTGTGTGTGTGTGTGTGTGTGTGTGTGTGTGTGTGTGTGTGTGTGTGTGTGTGTGTGTGTGTGTGTGTGTGTGTGTGTGTGTGTGTGTGTGTGTGTGTTGTGCGTGCGTGCGTGCGTGCGTGCGTGCGTGCGTGCGTGCGTGCGTGCGTGCGTGCGTGCGTGTGCAGTGTTATAACCGCAGAGTGTCTCTGTGGACTTGTTTTTTGTTTATGTCTTATTACCGTAGCGAGCATGGTCACTGGGGAACTACATTTGTACACATCATGCCTGGAGATGAAGCCTGCGTAGGATGTGCGTGTAAACGTATGTCTGTGTGTGTGTGTGTGTGTGTGTGTGTGCATGAATGTGTGTTGTATTACTATGCTTGTGAGGGACAAATGTCGCTTACAGTAGAATTAGAGAAAAAGACGTGAGGACAATATTTTCCTGGCCTTCTTTTTTTTGGTTTACATAAAAATAGCCTAGGAAAACATTCAGATTAGGGTTAGTTTTAAGCATTCAGAAGGTTAGGTTATTTAGGCACTTAGAAATAGCAGATCTACAAACTGTAGAGTGTCTATTTCCTGTGCAAGACACCTGTGTATATATGAGAATGTGTTAAAAATGTAAAATTAATAAAATTGCCACACTACAATGTCCTCACGACTATAGCAATACCTGTGTGTGTGTGTGTGTGTGTGTGTGTGTGTGTGTGTGTGTGTGTGTGTGTGTGTGTGTGTGTGTGTGTGTGTGTGTGTGTGTGTGTGTGTGTGTGTGCGTGTGCGTGTGCGCGCGTGCGTGCGTGCGTGCATTTGCAGCAGCGTCTCCAGAGAATCCTGGGTAATTTCACACGGTTTGTTTTCTCCTTGCCTAACAACATACATACTGTACGCTGGTGCACACAGCGGGTGTTCTCTGTCTGCCTCACAGCCAAAATGTTTAGAAAACAAACAGCCATATATTCACTAATACTTCATATCAAAGCCGTAATGAGGAGGGGTCTGGGACTGCTGGGACCAGCCTATAAACACATTCATGACACGCATCGATGTTTAGTTGTGTTGGACAAAGTACTCACATTGTTTACTTAAGTATCAATATGCTGCTATGTAGAAATACAAAAGTAGTGGTATGAAAATGTTAAAGTACCAAAAGTAGGAAGTACACATTATGCAGAATGTCCTGTTTCACAAATTTTCAAATGTATAAAAAATCTTTTGAAAATTGCAGATCTACAAGCTTGTAGATTGGCTATTTCCATGCATGGTGAAAATGTATACCATTATAATGTTTTGTAATATTAATCAAAATCTACAAAGTGAGTCGAAACTAAAGTTTTCAAATAATTGTAGTGGAGTAAACGTAGCCTA
>NC_136807.1:26886059-26891271 GCF_951216825.1 Electrona antarctica
TGTAAAACTCCTGGCATGTGCAGCATAGTTCACCTCCACTTACGCATATTTCACTTATGATGAGATTAACAGTGGTTCCTGGATTCCTCCATGGGTCCAAGATTGACAACAGTCTCTCCAAAAAGTGCTGATGACTATGGGATGTTTAAGACCAAGGATTAATTCATATTTGGTGTAATTGCCTGATCGAGCAGTGCTGTCTGTCCACTTTGTTGTGACAGGATCGCTTGTCGTCAAAGATCTCTCTCTAACATGAACACAGCACTCATCATAAAGCTGGTCCATGTCCAGTTTGCTGCCCATGATGTTGACCACTTAAATAAATCCCATGAAGGGGTCTATACTACTGTAGCTAGGCTCCCTTCTTTTCCCCCTCCTCTACACTAGTCGAAAATAGCAATATCTACAAGCTCACAAGGCCTTGCAATGTGACATGTGGTGAGCTTGTAGATTGGCTATCTTCGATGAATGTTCTTCCCAGAATGGTGACGCCAGGGTTCATGTGGTCATGAAGCGCTTTAACACACTTCACCACACACATCAGTGCTGCCAGACTTTGCAAGAGAAATGAGCAACCAGGTCTATGAAAACAAGCCCACAAGAAGCGATTAACCCATGATCACAAAAATAGTTAATTTACATGCTCACAACACAACGCATTGGGAGCTTGTAGATCTGCTATGTTATACATTGCAAAAAATAATAATGAAAAAAAAAAATAATAAAAGAAAACTGAATCAGACTACTGGTGTGAGAAGTTTGGAAAATTCCTTTACATCCAAAATATGTGTGTAAACGGGGTGCGTATGCGCTGCTCCGTGCTTGCGGTTATGGTTTTTAGGTATAGGGTTTGAGGTAGCTTGTCGTTGTCAGACCAATGACTGGTAAGCTTAAAGAATCAGGCCCTTGGTGTAGTGCAGGGGTTCTCAACATTTTTTGGCTGGGGACCACCAAAAATGCTTTGGCCATGTCTCGCAGGAAAAAAAAACATTATTATTTTTTTTAATTGGCTGACCCCCCCAAAATAATTTCGGGATCCCCCGAGGGGTCGCGGCCCCCAGGTTGAGAACCCCTGGTGTAGTGTGTTGTATGTCAATGTGGTGTAGTGGGTTGTGTGTCCATGTGGTGTAGTGGGTTGTATGTTAATGTGGTGTAGTGGGTTGTGTGTCGATGTGGTGTAGTGGGTTGTGTGTCGATGTGGTGTATAGTGGGTTGTGTGTCGATGTGGTGTAGTGGGTTGTGTGTCCATGTGGTGTATAGTGGGTTGTGTGTCGATGTGGTGTAGTGGGTTGTGTGTCCATGTGGTGTAGTGGGTTGTGTGTCCATGTGGTGTAGTGGGTTGTGTGTCCATGTGGTGTAGTGGGTTGTGTGTCCATGTGGTGTAGTGGGTTGTGTGTCCATGTGGTGTAGTGGGTTGTGTGTCCATGTGGTGTATAGTGGGTTGTGTGTTGATGTGGTGTATAGTGGGTTGTGTGTCCATGTGGTGTAGTGGGTTGTGTGTCGATGTGGTGTATAGTGGGTTGTGTGTCGATGTGGTGTAGTGGGTTGTGTGTCGATGTGGTGTAGTGGGTTGTGTGTCGATGTGGTGTAGTGAGTTGTGTGTCCATGTGGTGTAGTGGGTTGTGTGTCGATGTGGTGTATAGTGGGTTGTGTGCCCATGTGGTGTAGTGGGTTGTGTGTCGATGTGGTGTAGTGGGTTGTGTGTCCATGTGGTGTATAGTGGGTTGTGTGTTGATGTGGTGTATAGTGGGTTGTGTGTCCATGTGGTGTAGTGGGTTGTGTGTCGATGTGGTGTATAGTGGGTTGTGTGTCGATGTGGTGTAGTGGGTTGTGTGTCGATGTGGTGTAGTGGGTTGTGTGTCGATGTGGTGTAGTGGGTTGTGTGTCCATGTGGTGTATAGTGGGTTGTGTGCCCATGTGGTGTAGTGGGTTGTGTGTCGATGTGGTGTAGTGGGTTGTGTGTCGATGTGGTGTAGCGCTGTAGAGGTTGCAGTGTGGTGGCTGTCTGGCTCCTACAGAGGCGGAGGTGTTCGCACAGTTAACTACAAGTATAGGCTGTTTGATTACATCTGTCTGCACGTTCCCCTCGCTCATATAAAAGTCACTTGCGGTAAAGCATTCTAATCTAATGATAGCGAGAACTCATAATGCCCTCTACGGTTGTGTGTGTGTGCGCGCGTGCGCGTGCATGTGTTTGTGTGTACATGCTCATGTGCCTTTGTGTACTGTATTTGTGTGCATATGAGCTCATCTCATTAAATGATGTAACTGCATTATGTCTTTTCCAAGCCTCTCTCTTACACCCTATAATTCTCATTTTCTGTCTTTCGTTCTTTCACCATGCCCCCCCCCCTCTCTCTCTCTCTCTCTGATGTAAGAAGTACTTTTTTTTCATCTAATAGTAAAAGGGAAAGCAAAGTAAAAGTAGCAATATGACAATATAAAATACTCTTTTACAATAAAAGGCCTGGATTAAATGTTTTACTTGAGTAAAGGTACAAATGTAGTTGCATAAGAATATAGGCTACTTACATTACCAAAATAAAAGTACAAGTAAAAGTATTTCAAAGTCTTGTGAGACTGCATACGTTGTGCACTTGTAGAGCAGCTGAATAGTGAATAGCCCAAGTATAAAATAAGGTAAACATGGGTTAATGTCCAGATGTAATATGGAATATTAAATCTTAAAAGTAAATACAACCAAAGCTGTCAAATAACCGTAGTGGTGTAAAAAAGTACATCACTACACGTGGTGTTCTAAAACACTCAGTCACTTTCTCCCAGGGTTCTGTCTGTGTATAGCCTCCATGAGAACAGTGAATTATAAAGTATAGAAAAATGGAAATAAAGTAAAAGTAGCTCAAAAGTGTAATTCCACTGCGTGACTGAGTAAAAGTACTTGGTGTTCTGTGTGTTGCAGCCAAGCCTCCAGATGAGAACAGAACATGAAGTGGAGCTGTGGAGGAGGAGAAGTTAATCTCACACTAAAGGACAGAATGGAGTCTCTAACTGGATACAATGTTCTTGGTGGGAGGCCCACTTGTCCTCATCATCTCCCAGAATTAATACAAGTTGTCCACTTATGAGCGATGTGATTAAAATGTAGTTGGCCCTGATTAAACCCCGGCTGCTATCAACACACAGGAGATGTAAAGGGATCTGTGCGTGCATGCGTGTGTGTGAGTGTGCGTGAGTGTGTGCGAGTGTGCGTGTGTGTGCGTGTGCGCGCGCGCGCGCGTGTGTGTGTGTGTGTGTGTGTGTGTGTGTGTGTGTGTGTGTGTGTGTGTGTGTGTGTGTGTACACTTGTACTACTATATTTGTGAGTCATGTAATGCACAGACGCGCTGTGCGCTTGGATATGGGCGGTTTTCCAGCAATTTCTCAGCAATTTTCAATGCTGTCCTAAAAAGTTGAAGTCCTCACAAGTTTATAACATACGTACGTGCAGTGTGTGTATGTGCATGTGTATGTGCGTGTGTGCGTGCGTGCGTGCGTGCGTGCATGCCTCGCACAGGCCAAGGGGTTGAGATTCCCATGCAAGCAGGCCTTATTGGAGATGATTGCTCTCATAAAAAAGCCCACTCTCTAAATTATCCCCTCCTCCCTCTTCCTCTTCCTCCTCCTCCCCCTCCTCCTCCTCCTCCTCCTCCTCCTCCTCCTCCTCCTCCTCCTCCTCTCATCTACGGTCTAAACACTCTTAATAGAGTACAGGTGTGTCCCGGTGCGTTCACAGACGTGAGAGAGAGAGAGAGAGAGAGAGAGAGAGAGAGAGAGAGAGAGAGAGAGAGAGAGGGAGGGAGAGAGAGAGGGAGATGTTCCTTGTTTGTTTTTTCGACCCAATATTTTGTATTCCTCACTGTAAAGACTCCAGCTACAGATGACATCGCCCTGCATCCATTGTTGTCTCACTTTATGTTGTTTTCTTTTGTTGTCAGCTTGTTTCTCACCTTCTTCTTCTAATTCTTCTTCTTCTTCTTCTTCTTCTTCTTCTTCTTCTTCTTCTTCTTCTTCTTCTTCTTCTTCTTCTTCTTCTTCTTCTTCTTCTTCTTCTTCTTCTTCTTCAGGATAAGACGGTGTTGGGATTCTTCTGTGGGTTAATATGGTTACTGGGATAACAATCTCTTCTCGCCATCATACCATGATTGATGGGCGTGCTGTGTGTGTGTGTGTGTGTGTGTGTGTGTGTGTGTGTGTGTGTGTGTGTGTGTGTGTGTGTGTGTGTGAATGATCGAGCAATGAAGTGAGTGAGAGATAAGTAAGCGATGGGTGGTGGGTAAAGTGTGTGTGTGTGTGTGTGTGTGTGTGTGTGTGTGTGTGTGTGTGTGTGTGTGTGTGTGTGTGTGTGTGTGTGTGTGTGTGTGTGTGTGAGAGTGTGAGTGTGAGTGTGAGTGTGTGTGTGTGTGTGTGTGTGTGTGTGTGTGTCTGTGCACATATGCGTGTGCGGTCCACAGAGAGAGTGAGTGTGTAAGCGTAGCGGCAGGGGCCGTGGTATCCGTCAGAGGAGAACAATGGCTTTTAAATGAATCTGGGCGCTCGTAAATCACACAAAGAGAGAGAGAGAGAGATAGATAGAGAGAGAGAGAGAGAGAGAGAGAGAGAGAGAGAGAGAGAGAGAGAGAGAGGCCCAAACGCAGCGCTGATTGCCTGGATGTCAGAGTGGTGTGAGCGGACGGAAGGAGCGAATGAGCGAGAGAATGAGCGAGAGAACCCCAGCGAGACACCTTGTTAACGCCTGAACAAAACGCCTCCATTAGGAACCAATGGCCTACTTATGTAAATGAGTCCCGCGCTCAAATCCAACCTTTTCTCTCCCCCCTGCCTCTCCGAGTGATGTGTCCTTGGGAGGGGCTCGGTCACTCACTCAGGGGGACAAATGTAAATAAATCAAAGCATAAACACTTCTTTACAGGACGTTACATATTCATCACAGTGACTGAGGAACGAGAACTTTAATGTACAGGGGGGGGGGGGGGGGATTATTCCCCTTCGCACGGTGAGGTGAAATTATTCTGCTAATATTTAGGCCTGCGGCTGTTGAGTCTTTCCTCAGCCATCGATTGCCTTTTTTTTAATTATTATTATTATTCAAATAATTGACCAATCCAAACCACGGCCCCCATTTAGTTCCAATTTATTTTAAACTATTGACTGAATCTTCGCCACCGACACCGCCAT
The DNA here is from genome assembly GCF_951216825.1 of Electrona antarctica. Classification (NCBI taxonomy): domain Eukaryota; kingdom Metazoa; phylum Chordata; class Actinopteri; order Myctophiformes; family Myctophidae; genus Electrona; species Electrona antarctica. Next base: position 26,891,235 of record NC_136807.1, read on the forward strand.
CTCGTGGATGAATCGATACTCGTAGGTTGCCATGGTT
>NC_136807.1:26901471-26918971 GCF_951216825.1 Electrona antarctica
CCTCCTCTCCCACCCATCTCCCGTTGCGCAATCCGCCCACAGTCCGCCATTTTGGCAAAACGAGTACAGTTTTGTAGTTTTTTTTTTCTTCCTGCCACAGCGTGGAAGATACCCGTTCATTTCACTCCGTGTTTATGGAAATAACTCAAATCTAATAGAGAAACTGACTGGGAGCTGTCAAGAAGTTTTGATTGATTGAATACTTTATTAACAGTTAAAATGAGTACCGGTAGTACAGTTATACAATAATGCTAAAAGGATAACATAAAAAGCCCTGAGGGCTTGTTTCCATTGTGGTCCTGTGTATTCATTCATCAAGACGTCTGCTTTGGCCTCTGGCGTTGACTCTAAAGTGATATATTCCTTTAAATGAATGTCTTGCCGTTTGGACGCAGTACAACTAATCAGGCTCTTGTTTCGCTTCCCCTTTCCCCCAAATTGCACTGTTATTACTCTGCTGTACTGATATTTGACAGGGCTGTGGAAAATGTTGGACATAAATAACAGCAATAGAAACGCGATACAATGAACGACGTGATGCATCGTACCAGATTATAGAGCTAGTTCATGCAGTCCCTGGACAGGTGCACAACGACAAAACAGAACACAATACATTATGATACTTTTATGACTAATGATAATAATGATAATAATCATGGTGTGAATTGGAGAGAAACATCCTGTAATGATACAGGTCATGGCTGAGCAAAGAGACCGTCGAGGGAAACAGAAGGTCTCCGGTTCGCCCCCCTGGTTCTGGTCTATGTGTCGAGGTGTCCCTTGAGCAAGACACTTAACGCCTACCTGCTCCTGAGTGCTGTATAAATGCTTCACTGCTCCTGATAGTTGGGATGGGTCAATGTAGAGGACACGTTTCATTATTATAGCAGAAAGTAAGTATAGGCCTACATGAGTTCAATTACAGCTTTGAGTTAAAGCAGTACTATGTAACTTTGTGATGAATAAATGTTAATACGATGTATCTTATACAATTGGGGTGGTTGTATTTGGTCTCAATAGAGGCTATTGAGGCATTTAGATCGTGTGAAAGGTCATGAGTCAAATAGACACATGATGTGGTTTGCCTCAACCATGTAACCATGTGTAAACCCTATACTTTGAAGACCAAATGATTGATAAATGAATATAACGCTCAGAGTTATATAACACTGATGATACTAGATTGGGGGTCTCATAGATCAACATGGTATCAAATGAGGGTCAAACTGGGGGTCCTTGGCATGAAAACATTTGAGAACCAATGTTCTATGGTACTGACTGTATGTGCACGTGAGAAACTTCCAGTCAAGTTCCTTCTACGTTCAAACGTGCCTCCTAACTGACCTCCATTGCATAACTGCAAAATGAAAGAGAGGCTTGTTGGAAATGTGTCTGCATTATTTATAGCAGGCTCTCATCAGGGGGTCTGGGCTGGGGACGTCCCAGGGCTCCTTGAGGGGGGTCCCCACCCAGGGAAATCTGAAACACTTCATTTTACTATCATTTCACTGGTGATAATTTATAGCCTAATGAGAGTCTGTAAGAATGCCGCCTCGACGACCTTGGAGACTTATGCAAAGACTAAAATGTAATTTAGATGTTAGCATGTTATGTATAGACAGATGCCAGATTGACCTGGCATCCTGTAGTGTGTATAGTTTAAATGTATACTCATTCTAGATTTACTGTTGATATTCTACTGATGATAGGTTCTTGGTTAACCTATGATCCTAGATTCTATATGCATTAGATGGCCTGTATTACAGTTGGGTGCCACCGATATTGTCCCTTATCATTTGACCCATTTAGGCCTGACCTCCAAATTTTAAAAAATCCTTCTAAATCCTCCAGTTTTCTGAAATAAATATTTTCACGATTTTTCAAAAATAGCAGACCCACAAGCTCGTAGCGCGCCACTCGGTGGCGCGCTACGAGCTTGTAGATCTGCTATTTTTCAATAGCTAAATTATAACATAATGTTTAAAACACCAAAAGGGGTTCCCGCCCAAAATGGGTTAACTGTCCTTTTGCGCAGATCACGCAAACCTCAGCAAAAAGAAAAGGACAATATCGATGGCCTCCAACTGTACCTTGTGTTGCCCTGCTTACTGTAAATGGCTCTGGATGAAGATCGCCTGCCAAATGCCTAAATTGTAACTTGTTTCATTCTCCCTTGCAGTATAAACATGTGTGGAATTCTGTTCTAAATGTAATCTAACCTCAAGCATCTTCTCTATGGGGGAGCCTGGCAATATAAGCTTTACAAATGGTGGGTCCCTGACATGAAAATGTTAGTAATTGATGAGAATCACTGAGGGATTCAAAGGGAGGGATCCAAAGCAAACATCTTATCCACTATAGTATCCTCCCTTGGCTGCATGGGGGGGCTTTTGGTCTTCCAGGCCGCCAGACCGGCGATGTGTCGATATGTGTCCCTGCAGGACTCTTAACCAGTGGTCTACCGCTATACGCTACATAGGTAGTATGTGTCTCTGTGTCCCTGAGCAGGACTCTTAACCAGTGGTCTACCGCTATACGCTACATACGTAGTATTAGTATATGTCTCTGTGTCCCTGAGCAGGACTCTTAACCAGTGGTCTACCGCTATACGCTACAAACGTAGTATGTGTCTCTGTGTCCCTGAGCAGGACTCTTAACCAGTGGTCTACCGCTATACGCTACATATGTAGTATGTGTCTCTGTGTCCCTGAGCAGGACTCTTAACCAGTGGTCTACCGCTATACGCTACATACGTAGTATGTGTCTCTGTGTCCCTGAGCAGGACTCTTAACCAGTGGTCTACCGCTATACGCTACATACGTAGACGTGTCTATGTGTCCCTGAGCAGGACTCTTAACCAGTGGTCTACCGCTATACGCTACATACGTAGACGTGTCTATGTGTCCCTGAGCAGGACTCTTAACCAGTGGTCTACCGCTATACGCTACATACGTAGTATGTGTCTATGTGTCCCTGAGCAGGACTCTTAACCAGTGGAGTCTACCGTATATACGTAGTATGTGTCTCTGTGTCCCTGAGCAGGACTCTTAACCAGTTGAGTAGTCTACCCGGTAGACTACTCAACTGGTTAAGAGTCCCCCCCCCCCATACTACGTATATACGGTAGACTCTACCGTATATACGTAGTATGGGGGGGGGGGGGCTTATACCGTCTGCTAATAATTTCATCCATTGACCACGTGCGAGTGTCTAGCCTATAACCTATACAGTACGTGTGCATGTCAGTACAGTACGTGTGCATGTCAGTACAGTACGTGTGCATGTCAGTACAGTATGTGTGCATGATGTCAGTACAGTACGTGTGCATGATGTCAGTACAGTACGTGTGCATGTCAGTACAGTACGTGTGCATGTCAGTACAGTACGTGTGCATGTCAGTACAGTACGTGTGCATGTCAGTACAGTATGTGTGCATGATGTCAGTACAGTACGTGTGCATGATGTCAGTACAGTACGTGTGCATGATGTCAGTACAGTACGTGTGCATGTCAGTACAGTATGTGTGCATGATGTCAGTACAGTACGTGTGCATGTCAGTACAGTATGTGTGCATGATGTCAGTACAGTACGTGTGCATGATGTCAGTACAGTACGTGTGCATGATGTCAGTACAGTATGTGTGCATGATTACGTGTGCATGTCAGTACAGTACGTGTGCATGATGTCAGTACAGTACGTGTGCATGATGTCAGTACAGTACGTGTGCATGATGTCAGTACAGTATGTGTGCATGTCAGTACAGTACGTGTGCATGTCAGTACAGTACGTGTGCATGATGTCAGTACAGTACGTGTGCATGTCAGTACAGTACGTGTGCATGATGTCAGTACAGTATGTGTGCATGATGTCAGTACAGTACGTGTGCATGATGTCAGTACAGTATGTGTGCATGATGTCAGTACAGTATGTGTGCATGATGTCAGTACAGTACGTGTGCATGTCAGTACAGTACGTGTGCATGATGTCAGTACAGTACGTGTGCATGTCAGTACAGTACGTGTGCATGATGTCAGTACAGTATGTGTGCATGATGTCAGTACAGTACGTGTGCATGTCAGTACAGTACGTGTGCATGTCAGTACAGTACGTGTGCATGTCAGTACAGTACGTGTGCATGTCAGTACAGTACGTGTGCATGTCAGTACAGTATGTGTGCATGTCAGTACAGTACGTGTGCATGTCAGTACAGTACGTGTGCATGATGTCAGTACAGTATGTGTGCATGTCAGTACAGTACGTGTGCATGTCAGTACAGTACGTGTGCATGATGTCAGTACAGTATGTGTGCATGTCAGTACAGTACGTGTGCATGTCAGTACAGTACGTGTGCATGATGTCAGTACAGTACGTGTGCATGTCAGTACAGTACGTGTGCATGATGTCAGTACAGTATGTGTGCATGTCAGTACAGTACGTGTGCATGTCAGTACAGTACGTGTGCATGATGTCAGTACAGTACGTGTGCATGTCAGTACAGTATGTGTGCATGATGTCAGTACAGTATGTGTGCATGATGTCAGTACAGTACGTGTGCATGTCAGTACAGTACGTGTGCATGTCAGTACAGTATGTGTGCATGATGTCAGTACAGTACGTGTGCATGATGTCAGTACAGTACGTGTGCATGATGTCAGTACAGTACGTGTGCATGTCAGTACAGTACGTGTGCATGATGTCAGTACAGTACGTGTGCATGATGTCAGTACAGTACGTGTGCATGTCAGTACAGTACGTGTGCATGATGTCAGTACAGTACGTGTGCATGATGTCAGTACAGTATGTGTGCATGATGTCAGTACAGTACGTGTGCATGTCAGTACAGTATGTGTGCATGATGTCAGTACAGTACGTGTGCATGATGTCAGTACAGTATGTGTGCATGATGTCAGTACAGTACGTGTGCATGATGTCAGTACAGTATGTGTGCATGATGTCAGTACAGTACGTGTGCATGATGTCAGTACAGTACGTGTGCATGATGTCAGTACAGTACGTGTGCATGATGTCAGTACAGTACGTGTGCATGTCAGTACAGTACGTGTGCATGATGTCAGTACAGTATGTGTGCATGTCAGTACAGTACGTGTGCATGTCAGTACAGTACGTGTGCATGATGTCAGTACAGTACGTGTGCATGTCAGTACAGTATGTGTGCATGATGTCAGTACAGTATGTGTGCATGATGTCAGTACAGTATGTGTGCATGATGTCAGTACAGTACGTGTGCATGTCAGTACAGTACGTGTGCATGATGTCAGTACAGTATGTGTGCATGATGTCAGTACAGTATGTGTGCATGATGTCAGTACAGTACGTGTGCATGTCAGTACAGTACGTGTGCATGTCAGTACAGTATGTGTGCATGATGTCAGTACAGTATGTGTGCATGATGTCAGTACAGTACGTGTGCATGATGTCAGTACAGTATGTGTGCATGATGTCAGTACAGTACGTGTGCATGATGTCAGTACAGTATGTGTGCATGATGTCAGTACAGTACGTGTGCATGATGTCAGTACAGTATGTGTGCATGATGTCAGTACAGTACGTGTGCATGATGTCAGTACAGTATGTGTGCATGATGTCAGTACAGTACGTGTGCATGATGTCAGTACAGTACGTGTGCATGATGTCAGTACAGTACGTGTGCATGATGTCAGTACAGTACGTGTGCATGATGTCAGTACAGTATGTGTGCATGATGTCAGTACAGTACGTGTGCATGATGTCAGTACAGTATGTGTGCATGATGTCAGTACAGTACGTGTGCATGATGTCAGTACAGTATGTGTGCATGATGTCAGTACAGTACGTGTGCATGATGTCAGTACAGTATGTGTGCATGATGTCAGTACAGTATGTGTGCATGATGTCAGTACAGTACGTGTGCATGTCAGTACAGTATGTGTGCATGATGTCAGTACAGTACGTGTGCATGTCAGTACAGTATGTGTGCATGATTACGTGTGCATGTCAGTACAGTATGTGTGCATGATGTCAGTACAGTACGTGTGCATGATGTCAGTACAGTACGTGTGCATGTCAGTACAGTACGTGTGCATGTCAGTACAGTACGTGTGCATGTCAGTACAGTACGTGTGAATGTCAGTACAGTACGTGTGCATGTCAGTACAGTACGTGTGCATGTCAGTACAGTACGTGTGCATGTCAGTACAGTACGTGTGAATGTCGCGCAGGGAATAATTCTGGTATACCGTCCATCTGAAAATAAACTAGACTACAGCACTGCTCTTGACCCCTAATTGCTCCCCGAGCGATGCAGAATGGCTGCTCACTGATAGGATGGGCAAAATGCAAACCACAAAACTTTGCTCCCAACGTGAATCTTGCTGTTCAAACAGGAGTCGTTAAAGACTTTGACAACCCGAAGGCAGCCTGAGCGCGGAGACCGTCAACTCAACTCCCCCCCGCTCCCCCCTCCTCGATCCCCTGGTTTTTCGTTCTCCTCCAGACAATTGGCGTTGACAGCTTAACAGCGGATAGGACACACAAAGCCATGTCACACGTCCAGCTACTGACGACAGCCCTGTCACAGTCCTCTAACGATGTCAGGTGACACTCCACAGAACCCTCCAGACGGGAAGTTTGACTCAAAAGGCCACGGGAAATAGGAAATGGCCGAGGATGAGCACCGCGAGTCCCTTACAGTACGTACAGTAACCAAGATACAGTAGGGTTACCATCATGGAAAACAACCCCCTGCTTCCCTGCTTCATCTCTCTCCCAGCTAACGCCTCCTGGGCTGTTCTTTTGGTCAATAAAGTATAGTTTCTGACCGCGACGGAGGCCCATCGTCTCAAGCGAACTTGAGCCACGTGAGATACCACCGAGCGAGCTAAAGCGAGCAAATTGCCGTGCCGAACGTTGCAAAGTTCGATTGAGCCGGCTCAGGGTGGTTCCAGTTGTGACCCAATAGGCACAGAATAAAGTAAATAATGTTCTGGAGAAAGTATTTGCCCCGACTGCCACTCAAAGTGGCCACTGGACAATGACGCGTCCTTGCACATGCTGTAGGCTATATAATATTTTGAATGACGTGCTAAAGACCGATTTAAATGAATAATTGTAGGTTGCAGGTTATTGTCTTTAGCACACGGGCATTGGAATACCAGTAAAAATATTAGGACCAGGATGGATCATTTAAAAGGTTCTCATTTATTTAGCAGTCAGGGTTGGCAGTCAGGGAATGGTGTGAAATTGAGCTGATGGAACTGTTGATGATAACTAAAGCCAACTAAAGGCAACTTAACAATAACGAATCATACATAAACAAATGATAAGTCAGTAGGCTACATTTTTCTCAGATCGGATTTTCTACACCGATGATGTAGAGATCACTATAAGGCCTGATTCATACTTAGTTGGGTGTGGTGGGTGTCATACACCCGATAGCTGATCTACAGTGCAAGCTATACGGCTTGTAGATCTGTAGAGCTCCTGCTATTTCTGGTGCACGATACTGGCATTTATAGCTAAGTAAAGGCTGAGGAGATGGTGCCGAGCGCAGGCCTGGAATGTACGTTGACATGTAGCATGGTGGAGAGAAAAGAAACAGAGAGAGACTGAGAGAGGAGGAGGGAGAGAGAGAGAGAGAGGGAGAGAGAGGGAGAGGGAGAGAGGCAGAGAATTAAAGAGGCTATAGTTGTGTGTTGAGAGGTCAAAGTCAGGCCTAACTCTGAGATTTGAAATTGAAATGAAGTGTTGGTTTGGCACCGTTCCCACCACAATACACTATGGGATAAGTGTTTGTGTATGGGTGTATGCGTGCATGCGTGTGCTTGTGTATGCGCATCTGTGCGTCCATGCGTGCATGTGTGTGTGCGCGCGTGTGTGTGTACACACACACACGCGCCTCCTCCGTGCTTCTCAACTCTCTCTCTACATTGTCTCTGTCGAGTGGAAACCTCATATGTCCAAAACTGTTAATTTTCAGGATTCCAATTCAAAAATAACAAAAGTGGCAGATCGACAAGCTTGCGGATCTGCTACTTTTGATGATTTTGTGTGACGCTGGTCGTGCCAGAAGTAGGGCTTTAATTTACACCCCCCAAAAAATTACACTAAAAGTTAAAAAGCGGAGATAGGAGGTTTCCGCCCGACAGCAACGCTAATATACTCCAGGCATGTGAGCGGCTAGTGCTACTGACAACTACATCATTGACAGAGAGGAGGGACACACACGCACACACACACAACACAAGGAAGTTCATGGTCCAGCGAGGGTGTGTGTGTGTGTGTGTGTGTGTGTGTGTGTGTGTGTGTGTGTGTGTGTGTGTGTGTGTGTGTGTGTGTGTGTGTGTGTGTGTGTGTGTGTGTGTGTGTGTGTGTGTGTGTGTGTGTGTGCACTGGGCAGCGTGCCAGGGCCCTGGCTCCAGCAGCAGCTGGATGCCGGGTAGAGAGGGTGTCCTTCCAGAGCCCCCCCCCCACCCCCCACCTCCCTTCCCCTCCCCCCAGAGGAGCGAGGGCTCAAGCTGAGCATCCACCACACTGTCCTTCAGTGGTTGGAAAACACAAGTACTCAAATTGTTTAAGTAAACCTATCAATACCGCAATGCAGAAATTCTCCGTTACAAGTAAAAGTCAGGATAATCAAAATGTACTTGAGTAAAAAGTACAAAAGTATTGCCATCAAAATATACTTCACCTATACCAAAAGTAATAAATGGCCTGTCTAAAACATGTGAAAGTCTTTTTAAAATTGCCGATGTTTAATATTGGACGGAAATGTATTGTAATAATAATTTAATTTAATAAAAAGTATAGTAACTCAAGTATTCAAATCATTGTAGTGGAGTAAAAGTACCTCTGAGGTGATCATGGAGCAGAAGTAAAATTGGAAATACTCCAGTGAAGTAAAAGCACCTCAGAATTGTACTTAAGTGCAGCACATGTACTTGTATACTTTCCACCACGTGGCTGTCCTTTCTACCCTCTGCCTCTCGCTGCTGGCCCCGTGTTCCTGTCACCACGAGGGCTGCTCTGCCGCCATCCATCCATTCTTGTCGTTCCTCCTCTCCCTTTTTTTGTTCCTACTTTTACAGCTCCTCTCTTCCCGCGGCAGCAGCACAACCCCCCCCCCCCCCCCCCCCCCCCAGGGACCGCTGAACTCGGGGAAAGTTCATTACGAAAACTCTTTTCGGAGTTAAAGGGACCACCGTATACCACCGCCGTTCTAATTTTGACTTCTATAGTCGCGTACATGTGTACTGAGATTTCAACGCATTCTGTGTACTGTACTAGAACCTCAGTGTCACATCGTGTGTCGCGGTGAATTCCGTGTGACCGAGTGAGACACACACACAAAGCGTACATTTTGAAGGAAGGCAGACAGCGATGTGCGTTTGGTCACACTGACCGTGTTGTTTCTGTGTTGTTCCGTGGTGTTGTATTTTCTCTGTGAATAAGAGAGAGAGACAGAGATAATCCAACTGCATCCGTGGTGTTGTTGCTTTCCCTTGTTCGATACAGAAAAGGACTCTTTCTAAAACGGTTAGTCCCAATACTTGATTCTGATTGGCTGGTTACCGTCACGTGACCGGTGTAAATTTCACCGATAACCCACACCTTCAATCACTTTATATCAATCCCACCTGATTCCTCATCTCTGTAGCTGTACTGGGGAAGGGGAGTGCTTGATTACCTTACAAACCCATGCCGTGCAGGCGTCTAACCACCGCCCGGCTCATATGACTGTGAATGTGTGGCTCCAGGCAGCCCCGTAAAGACATGAAGCGCTATTCTCCCGTCACATAGCCTACTTGCCGAGCAAAACAAGGAAGTGATGTGGCTCGCTCTGATGGCGCAAAGCGTATCTACTTTTGTGAATTTAATAGTTGTATTAGGTTAATATTGCTATATGTTTGTAACCGTTTTAGAAAAGGAATAAGCCACTCGAGGCCCCAGCTTACCGGGTATTTTACAATGGCTGGGGGGTTGAAGACCCTACGTTCCGCGTCGGGTCTGCCTACGCCCCCAGCCATTGTAAAATACCCGGTAACCTGAGACCTCTCGTGGCTTATTGCTTAATTTACTTTCACTTTCACGACGGAGAGACAGACTGACTGCTGCTTGTAGGAAAGGCCCACTGTGTTTGGTAAAATCTAAAATAGCAGGTGTACTTTATATGTAGATTTGTTATTTTTGAATTGTCAACATATGCTGTAAATTGATAAAGTGGTTAAAATTAGTTTTTACTTTTGCTGAGGACCCCCTCGAACCCCACCAATGACCCCTGGGGGTCCCCAGACCCCACTTTTGAGAACCCATGCTTTAGTTAGAGTGGGGGTCTGAGGACTCCCAGGGGTCCTCGAGGGGAACAAAATAAAAAACTGATCAAAACGCTGAAGACCTATTTCACTTTTTGTCTTATTCACAATTAGCCAATAAGCTACAAACTCACAATCCCTCGACATGAGATGCATTGTGAGCTTGTAGATTGGCGCTACTGTAAAATGTTTTGGGACAAATCTTCTCTTCGGCCTACGGCCAAATACACATCCATTTGGGGTCCTTGACATTATTTGTCCATCTCTCTCTCTCTCTCTCTCTCTCTCTCTCTCTCTCTCTCTCTCTCTCTCTCTCTCTCTCTCTCTCTCTCTCTCTCTCGGTGTGGTGACCTATACGTTGCATCTGTGTGTGTTTTGTGTGTGTTGTGACAGAGTGAAAGGCCACAGGAAGAGGAAAGGCCCTGCTTCCTCTGATGCTCCTGCTGCCGTGGGTCACAGGAGATAAGAACACACACTCACACACACGTGCGCGCGCACACACACGCAAACAATCACAGATTACGACACAGATCCGTAGCTGCGCCAATAGCAGAGGAAGCCAGTTATTCCCTGGGCAATCTCTGTACTAACACACGCACGCACGCACGCACGCACGCACGCACGCACGCACGCACGCACGCACGCACGCACGCACGCACGCACCGCTCACCCCCCTCCCATTATCCCTACACTCACCCCACCATACCGCCCCCCCTCCCCTACCCCCAGATTAGCTTCCACATGGTTTGGCCTGAATCAACCCCCCCCAGCCCACCCCAACCCCCTCCGTTCCCATTTCCACACTTTTGTCCCAGACAGTGGTGGACAGTAACTACATTTACTTGACTAGTATACTGTTACTTAAGTACTTTTTTTCACATTTATTTGTTTGTTTTTTGCAATTTCAAATAGAAATATGTTTTACCTGTGATGTGACAATAAAGCTAAATTGTGAGTCTGATTACTGTATAGGACCAATTTCAAACATACTATAGTGAAAATAGCCGCGCTGAGACGTGTGTGCCGCTGTATGATCAAGTAAAAAAAAAAAGAAAATTTAATATGGAGATAAGAGGTCTCTGCCTGACAGCAACTATATACTTTGGTCAGAGATAAGAAGTCTCTGCCTGACAGTAACGATATACTTCGGTCATCCGACTCCCAAGTATTTGACTTGGCAGTGAAGGCAGGGTGACATCGGTGGCCGTTTTGGACATGTAGGCGCTGTGGTGTCCACAAAATGACGGTTGATTTAATGACAGTATTATAGTCAGGTATTAAACCAAAAGAGAGGAGATTGAGAGAAAAAAAAACACACTGTCCCATTCATTTGATCAATTTGGCTTACAGGGGGTGTTGGATGCTGTGAATAGTGGTTTTGGCGGCAAACATTTATGGGTTTTGCGTGCGAGCGAGTGTAAGTGGTGTGTGTGTGTGTGTGTGTGTGTGTGTGTGTGTGTGTGTGTGTGTGTGTGTGTGTGCGTGCGCGTGCGCGTGCGCGTGCATGTACGCGCGTGCGTGCGTGCAATTGCATTGCATGTGTATTGCTGTACTTGTGACAGCCAAATCATGTCCCCAAAAGTATAGTTTGAGAAATAGACATGGTGATAACAATTTTCCTGGTTCTCACAAGAACAAAATGTAGCTTTTATGGTTAGAAAATATTTCTTTTTTTAGTTAGCCTTACAATTAAGAAAGGATTTAGGTTAGGGTTAGGATTTCCCATTTAGAGGTTATGTGTTTAGGGCTTGGGGTTGAAGTTATGCCTCTTTCATACTTCTGTGCCTGTATAATGCAGCATCTGCAAGCTCAACAAGCTCGCATGAGCTTGTAAGGCAAGGCAAGGCCTATAGCACATTGCAACAACAAGGCAAGGCCTATAGCACATTGAGCTTGTAAGGCAAGGCAAGGCCTATAGCACATTGCAACAACAAGGCAAGGCCTATAGCACATTGAGCTTGTAAGGCAAGGCAAGGCCTATAGCACATTGCAACAACAAGGCAAGGCCTATAGCACATTGCAACAACAAGGCCATTCAGTGTGCTTCACACAAAACAGCAAGCATAGGAAACACAATAATACAATTATAAAAATGAAAAATGATGGATGCATAAAACAAAACAAGTAAAAATACAGCTACCATTACAGTGCAGAGGAGAAAAGAAAGGGGGGGGGGGGTAAAAGAAAGAAAAATAACTCAATCAAAGGCCGCAGCGAAACAGAAAGGTCTTTAGTTATGTGTTTTAAAAGAAATAAGAGTGGAAGCAGACCTGTAGTTTACTGGGAGTTTGTTCCAGATACTGGTGGGTAAAAAAACCTAAATGCTGCTTCCCCACGTTTATTTGTGGTTGTAGGAACAGAAAGCAGACTTTTCCCAGATGACCTGAGCGGTCTGGATGGTTCACGATATATTACAAGATCAGAAATGTATTTTGGCCCTAAATCAGCTTTATAAACCAACAGTAGTATTTTGAAATCGATTCTTTGACACACAGGGAGCCAGTGTAAGGATTTAAAGGGTAAGACCACTTTTTTAGAGGTTTGGGTTGTTTTCTTACCTTATTATGGTCAAACTAGTCCATTCCATGAGTTATTTCGCTCCATTGTGTTGTTTATTAGCAATTTAAGAAATAAAAACAGTTGACTTCCATTGTAACGAGGGAACAGCTCTCAAAGTCACTCTTTTAGCACATAAACCAACGCAACAAAAGCTGATTCTGACAGTTTATGACATCAGGAAAACTCATGCGCTTTTATTTTTAATAAAAAAATTCAATTTTGTTTGGTTTGACTAATTTGTGTAGAAAGAAGATCCGGTAGGTATGCCTACGCCGACCGAATCACTGCTGTTCGCGCTGAGTAAAAAACGATCTGATTGGACCAAAGCTGTACACCCACTCCTGAAGCGTATTATTGGAATGCCGTTGAGCCAAATGGGTTTGATGTCGCTTGTTGCTAAAAACATACACAATGGACGTGTTTGAGGGAGACACATTAGAAGACACTTTAGAAGAAGTGTCTGTGTCTGGGACTGCTCGTATGCGAGGCTGCTGCTGGGTGCATCTCAAACAGCGTGGCGACTTGTTTACAAATGAAACCTTGCAAGATGTCCCCGCGAGAGTTGGGAACGCCGCAGTACTGCTTCAGTATATCTCCAACCAAAATAGTAACTTTATAAATCTATCCTAAAAGACGAAAATAAAACCGCATGAGTTTTCCTGAAAAATAAATCAGAATCAGCTTTAGTTGCGTTGGTTCATGTGCTAAAAGAGTGACTTTGAGAGCTGTTTCCCCGTTACAATGGAAGTCAATGAGCCACTATTTTTTTTCTTAAATTGCTAATAAACAACACAACGGAGAGAAATAACTCATGGAATGGACTAGTTTGCCCATAATAAGGTAAGAAAACAACTCAAACCTCTAAAAAAGTGGTCTTACCCTTTAAAACTGAAGCGATATGCTCCATTTCTTGGTATTAGTAGGAGTGGAGAGGCAGTGTTCTGAATCAGCTGCAGTCGTCTGAGGGATGTTTAGGGAGACCTGTAAAGACACTGTTACAGTAGTCAATATACTGAAGATGAATGATGCATGGACAAGTTTGTATAGATCCTGGCCTGGGCCGTGGCTCAGCGGTCCAGGCACCTTGGCCGGTAGCCCGAGTCTGGCAGTGTGCCACGGGTTCGACTCCCGATCCCAGACGGCCTTTACTGCATGTCACCCCCATCTCTCTCCCCATTTCCTGTCAGCTTAGTCTGTCCCTCTATAAGAAATATAAAAAAGGCGAAAGCCGCAAAAAAAAAACGTTTGTATAGATCCTGCTGAGACATAAGTCCTTTAACTCGTGCTATATTTTTTAGGTGATAGTAGGCTGACTTTGTTACTGTTTAAATCTACGCTGGAATCCACGACTACACCAAGGTTTAAATCTACGCTGGAATCCACGACTACACCCAGGTTTAAATCTACGCTGGAATCCACGACTACACCAAGGTTTAAATCTACGCTGGAATCCACGACGACTACACCAAGGTTTTTGACTTGGCTGGAGGTTTTTTAACATTACCGCTTGGAGTCGGGCACTGACTTTTAATCTGTCTTTCTTGGAACCAAAAACTATTAGGCGGCAGGCCTACTTCAGTTTTTCTTTGTTTAATTGAAGAAGATTTTGGCACATCAAATTGCTGATTTGTTCAATAGATTTACTCAGTGTTTTTTTCTTTTTACTAAGTATGACTCAGGCTTTATTAGGGGCTGGGATGGAAAAGAAAAGGTAAAAAATGGTGTCCTAAAATGTTAATGTCCTCACCGGTAGGTCTAGAAAGCGTGTGAGTGTGTATGTGGTGGTCAGTCGTGCACGCCTGTGTGTGTGTGTGTGTGTGTGTGTGTGTGTGTGTGTGTGTGTGTGTGTGTGTGTGTGTGTGTGTGTGTGTGTGTGTGCGCTCGCATGTGTGTGCGCACCGGCTGACGTAAACCCCTTCTATCTGATGATGCCCTTCTAATCCCCACAGTGATGTGTCATGAATATGAAGTTTAAGACTCAAATCCCCAGGGATACACAGGCTATAGATAGCTGCTCCCTTCTCGCGTGTCCACACGCGCGCACGCACACACACATATATGCGCACACACACACACACACACACACACACACACACACGGGCGCGCGCGCGCACACACGCACACATGCACACACGCACACAGACACACGTGCGCATGCGTGCGTGCACAGACCACAAACACGCACCTTTCAGCGAGGCAGCCTCTCTCTGGCGGACACAGCGGACACACACCTCTACTTGACCCACATGACGTTGAAGGGGTCGAGCAGGAAAGAAGAGGCAAGAACAGCAGCGATCTCTCTCTCTCTCTCTCTCTGTCTTTCTCTCTCTCTTTCTCTCACCCCCTTTGCAGCAAACGGGTGACGAGTTGGGGACAGATTTGAAGTGACAGGACACCCCCGCAGCAGATCATGTTGACGAGGACACCTTGACAAAGCCTCACCCCCCCCCCCATCCCCCCCCCCCCACCCCCCCACACACACACCCCTTAACCGTCCCTCCCCCTATGTCTAATCCTAACCTTATAACCGTCTGTAAGCACTTGAACCCCAGCATGCATGGCTATTCTGGGGGGAACGTAGCGAAGACATTTGGTGTAGTAGGACTACTATAGACGGAAAAAAGCGGTCCAAGTAAAGCTGAAATTCCGGTCCGTTTGACTGAAAATAGAGCATTTAAGTGATTAACCATCCCCCATATAGTTTTATGTGATTTATGTTGTACCTCTTTTTCTCCAATGTAGTCCTTTGGCCAATTGACTCCTATCACTGCTGTTGTGTCCTACTGGCTTACCTGCCAGCGAGGAGCCCCCACCGGGAAGATGTATAGAGCCTCCTCCGTCCTATACTCCGCCCGCCCCAAAACCCTACCCGCTGACCGGAGTACGTGCAGTGACAAATCTCCTCCACTCCTCCTCCCCTCCTCGCCACACATGTGTTGGTGGAGACGCTCGACAACGGCAGACGTACCGCGGGGGATTCAAACCCCCCAGACTCCACGATGCTGGCTCCCCAGAATAAATTTTTTCACTGAACCACTTAACCACAAAATAATTCAGTTGTTTTTAAAATCCTGCCATGCTGTGACGCATTTTAAAATTTCTAACATGGAAATCGGGAATTGGTCTTATTATTATTATTATAGTTATTATTATTATGATTATTATTATTGTTGTTGTTGTTGTTGTTGTTATCATGCAGGCTTTTGTTAACATCACAATCCCATTAGAACAGTGCGTTGCTGCATTAGGCTACAATGCGATATGATTGTAATCCTCACTCTGTTATCAGGATGTTCTTGGCATTTATTAAACGCGGTCGCGTGTGGAACAGCGCGCGCCATCGGGTTCAGCTCTCTTTTTACGGCCTGCTGCCATGTCACGTTATTATTACTGAGACGATTATAAAACGTGGCCCATAATGAGCTTATAATGTGTTTAGGATGCCTTTAAAATGCCGAAGGGTTACCACTTCCAACGACAAGAGCTCCCCAAGTATGTCAATCGTTTCAATGAGTGAGCCAGTGTGGAATGCACGCACAGAGCAAAGAATGCATGCTACAACTGCGGTGTGTGTGTGTGTGTGTGTGTGTGTGTGTGTGTGTGTGTGTGTGTGTGTGTGTGTGTGTGTGTGTGTGTGTGTGTGTGTGTGTGTGTGTGTGTGTGTGTGTGTGTGTGTGTGTGTGTGTGTGCGCGCGCGCGTGCATGTGTGAAGCCATTGAAGATAATGTGAGATGGATCGCTGTCAAGAGGGAGACACACACACACACACCCAGTGCGATACTCCAACCGCATTGCCATCATGTGACTGCAATTAAGGTGTAATTAAAAGCCATTATGTCAGCTAGCGTAAGCTTGCTTGTGTGTGCCTGCATGTGTAATAAATGTGTGGCATGTATTGGTATTTACGCTATGAGGACCATCATGGGAAATGATCTATTCTACGTGGTAAAAAAAATCCTTATCTCCCTGAGTTACTGTACGTCTTGTGTGGCAAGACGTACAGAGAATCACTGGTATTTAAGACCAGTGATTCTCAACCCCTGGGCCGTGAGCATAATTGCCTGTGGGACCCCAAAACATTGTCAAAACACTAAGATTATAGTAAAACATGAGTATTATAAGCAAAGAGAATATGTGAAAACAACATGTTTCTTTAAGAAAAGTGAGATTTCATTGTGATGCAAAAAATAATAACGTATTGTATAGTACAGTATGTTAGTTGTGATTGATTGCAGAGTTGTCACCTCTAGCCTACTGTACGTCTTCTCTATAGCCTACTGTACGTCTTGGGTTTGAAGAACCACACTTCTGCATCCGAGTGTATGCGAGGATATATCGGGACGTTGTACAATGATCATGAACCAATTTGTTTGTCACAAGTTATTCCATGTTCTTCTTTGTGTGCAGTTGTCTTGTTTTTATTAGCCTACAAAATGTAGGAAGATGGAAATCAGATGGAACCCGAAATCGGTATTGTCAGCGTGCAACAATACAGACCCAGACAATAACAGACAGACCCAAGACACAGTAAGGTAAATTGAAGTGAATTGAATTGATGTGTTTTATTCAAATGTTGGACAACGTTGTTGTGGTCAGATGTGTCCCATGCTACATGTATGTGTCTATGCTATATC
>NC_136807.1:26920445-26922945 GCF_951216825.1 Electrona antarctica
GACGCTCTGTGTTCGTCAATGCAAGCGTGAAGGGAGAATTAGCGTGCAGTGGCACATTCCTACCAGCACGCTATCAGTCACACACACACACACACACACACACACACACACACACACACACACACACACCCCTCAGCTGTAGCTGCCCCCTGCTTAGAACAGTGGTTCTCAAAAATAGCAGATAAGCTAATGTGTTTGAATTATTTTCAGAAAATTTGATAAAAAAAAAAAAAACACAAATCCCTGGAGCAAAAAATGTTCAGATGGGGGCTTCATATATATATAAATTTTTGGAGTCCTTGGCCCAAAAAGGTAAGTGTAGTTTACCCATCGCCGGGGTGCAAGGTGTGCTCTGTAGGGCCCTGACATGCCTGTGCCAAGGAGAACTAACTGATTTAAAAGTAGTATCAGCCACAAGTCTTAATGTATTTGAACTTGAAGCAGTGTGCGTGCGTGCGTGCATGCGTGCGTGCGTGCGTGCGTGCGTGCGTGCGTGCGTGCGTGTGTGCGTGCACCCACATGTGTGTGTTTCAAACTCTACATTTTTTACTTTCTCTTTTCCTCTTCTCTCTTTCCCTGTCTTCTGCTGTCTGTCTTTCTGCTCCTCCTCCTCTCTCTCTCTCTCTCTCTCTCTCAAGGACCACAGTCTGACCACAGCCATTTCCCTCAGTCTCTCTCTCTCTCTCTCTCTCTCTCTCTCTCTCTCTTCTCTTTGCCATAGCAACACACAGCGCATACTTTCCATGGAACATGCCTTTAACGGGAGCAGAGATATATAGATACTGGAGGGAAAGCCTCTTGTAAAGACTGTTAGGTCTAAAGATGTCCTACTACGCCACGTGCAGAGTGCAGACAGACAGACAGACAGACAGACAGACAGACAGACAGACAGACAGACAGACAGACAGACAGACAGACAGACAGACAGACAGACAGACAGACAGACAGACAGACAGACAGTTAAAAAAGACTTTTCTTTTTGCAAGCATGGAAGCCTGCCTGTAAGGTGCTGCACTTGGCGAATGTCATCCTCTTGAATAATATCGTCTCTGTCGGTATCTCAATATAATAATAACAATAATGAATGCCTTACTTTGTCATACAACAGTCACATGCAAAACGAGCAAACGTGGCTGATCTATAAACTCACAATGTGTTGCCTATACTTTTCAATTTTCCAAACACAGATTGAAAGTGTCTGTCTGTGAGTTGTATATTTTGAACCAATGAAAAGTATTAACAAGAGCCTGTGACTATAAATAAACACATTGGCTCCAATGGAACACAGAACCAACGGTAACTGTTTTGGACATGCAAGGTTTCCACCTGACAGCGACCGCATATTATCCACTGTACAGGCATGATGGATTTTCTGGTGCATTGTGGTTTTTACAGTACTTCATCATCATCACACCTCTATGTATTCAGGGAGGGGACATTTAGAGCAAGCTCTCTTTTTCAATGACACACTGTTTACAAAGCATATACGGCATTACAACAGTACACAATTAAACCCCTATAATGTTTACAGCAACTCGAGTATCCGTTGACAGACAAGAAAATGCATTACCTCAAGACGCATTGCTTAACCACTTATACCCATAGCCTCGTTCACAGCCTTTTCAAATCTCCGAAGTAACAACCTAATGAGTCTATACGGGGCAGGACTTCCGTCACATTTAAGACTGTCTGGGGGGCCTTATTTTGTGTCTGGCGTTACGTACCAGGTCTTATGACTTAACTTAAGACCTGGAGTGGTGTTAATGCCATAGAAGAGAAACACAAATTCATCAAATAGATTCAATCTGCCCAAATCTATAGGAGATCTGAAGGTTGTTCGGCATGTGTGAAGTTAAATAATAACTTCTCTATTTTTCAATGTTATTGTGGATGTCTAAACTAAGCCAGGTCATTTACTTGACATGATATTCACTATCAAAGTCATACTTTGTAACTTTTTCAATTAAACAAAGAATATCTTTGATGCAATCTTTCACTGCAATATTTTTTTCACAAAAGGGCCTACGTAAATGTTTTTTTATGTTTTATTTTTTTACACTGTTGGTCTAAATGGCACAGACATCAGAAATATTCAAGTATTTATTGATATATTTGAAAGTAAAAACTTACCGTTTCTGATTATATTGTTGTTGCATTTCAGAATATCCTGGGTGCTAGGACCCTGCTGCAGCATTCACTTTGGATTAGAGGTATGTCCGTGCTTTTGTTTCATTCTGGGAATCGTAGTTCTAATAGAGAGCAAAAATACTAAAAAAATTGATGTTACAGTGTACATTTGCAGGCAGCAGTGGTTCTCACTTGACACAGCAACTGAATGACCGTTAAGTGGTCAGATGGGTGGACTGTGAACACTTTTCAAGCTTTTCGAGTGCACCCAATCCAGCAAACGTTGAGCACCACTAGTTTACTTTAAACCCCATCATCTGTATTGTGGGGAAAGCTAAAGCTTCTGTTCAGTAAAAGTGTTCCCCACAATAAC
>NC_136807.1:26927945-26935445 GCF_951216825.1 Electrona antarctica
CCTACACCACTCAGAACATAGTCCCTACACCACTCAGAACCCTAGTCCCTACACCACTCAGAACCCTAGTCCCTACACCACTCAGAACCCTAGTGCCTACACCACTCAGAACCCTAGTCCCTACACCACTCAGAACCCTAGTGCCTACACCACTCAGAACCCTAGTGCCTACACCACTCAGAACCCTAGTCCCTACACCACTCAGAACCCTAGTCCCTACACCACTCAGAACCCTAGTGCCTACACCACTCAGAACCCTAGTCCCTACACCACTCAGAACCCTAGTGCCTACACCACTCAGAACCCTAGTCCCTACACCACTCAGAACCCTAGTCCCTACACCACTCAGAACCCTAGTCCCTACACCACTCAGAACCCTAGTGCCTACACCACTCAGAACCCTAGTCCCTACACCACTCAGAACCCTAGTGCCTACACCACTCAGAACCCTAGTCCCTACACCACTCAGAACCCTAGTCCCTACACCACTCAGAACCCTAGTGCCTACACCACTCAGAACCCTAGTGCCTACACCACTCAGAACCCTAGTCCCTACACCACTCAGAACCCTAGTCCCTACACCACTCAGAACCCTAGTCCCTACACCGGACCACTCAGAACCCTAGTCCCTACACCACTCAGAACCCTAGTCCCTACACTGGACCCGCTCCTGATGCTCCGGGCTCCTTGTGTTCAGACAGAGTTAGGCAAGGCCTTGAATGAGCTGCAGAAGTCCTTAAAAATCAGTTCACACGCTTCGGAGGTGCAGTGGTAAAGTCCCTGCCCACCATCGCGGAAGTCGTGGGTTCAAATCTACCGGGGTGCATCCGGCTTATTCGCCGCGGGTCCATGCGAACGCAATTGGCCCGTGTTCGTGGGAGAGTGATATTTGTCACTGCACATAATCCATGCAGGCTGCGGCGGCACCTGTCAGCAGGGAGTGTTTGACGGCAGGAGTAGAACGAAGGCTTTACTTCCTCCCGGTGAGGGCTCACTAGTACAGGGGTTCTCAACCCGTGGGTCGCGACCCCTCGGGCGGTCGCCAAATAATTTTGCGGGGTCCCCAAATAATTAAAAAAAAAAAACCTTTTCAGTCACAATGTAAACTCACCTGTCAAGTGGTATGTTCCAATTACCTTCCCCTCCCTATAAAAGGTAACCTGACTCCGCCAGATGGGGCAGCAGAGAGTACACTGGGTTCCCCCTCCTGCTCCCATCTGGGAACTGATGCCCGGCCACAAAACGGCCTGGCCAATCAGCAGCAGCTATCCCTATATGCTGCCCCATCTGGCGGAGTCAGGTTATATAAAAGGAGCACTGGAGCCATGTGTGACTCTTTTAGAAGGATCAGACCAAATCAGGAAGTGTCAAGTATGTGTTTCTATTAAATCAATAAATGTGTATGTTTCAACCAACTATTGTGTGTGTTCCATTTGTAACCTGAAGTAATTGAAATGTATATGAAATGAAATATGTAAAATGCCAACTGGTCATGCAGCTAGCATATACGACATTATAGCATTCAAATTGTTTGTTGTGATGCTGAAAATATATAAGTGGGGGAAAGGCAACACATTGATGCTTGTGTGATGCTATAGTATGATCAAGTATAGGCCTAGTAGGCCGTTCATTTAAAAAACACAGTTAAAATATGAAGATAGAGATGTCTTCCCGACATCCTCTTTTCCTCGCATTTCAAACGGACATCAGGGCAGATTTGTACAGTACAGTACAGTACAGTACAGTACAGTACAGTACAGTACAGTACAGTACAGTACAGTACAGTACAGTACAGTACAGTACAGTACAGTACAGTACAGTACAGTACCTGCCAGCCTGAAAGGTTTTGGAAGTACAGTACAGTACAGTACAGTACAGTACAGTACAGTACAGTACAGTACAGTACAGTACAGTACAGTACAGTACAGTACAGTACAGTACAGTACAGTAGGCCTGTAGCACAGTGCCTGCCAGCCTGAAAGGTTTTGGAAGTACAGTACAGTACAGTACAGTACAGTACAGTACAGTACAGTACAGTACAGTACAGTACAGTACAGTACAGTACAGTACAGTACAGTTGGCCTGTAGTACAGTACCTGCTAGCCTGAAAGGAAGTGAAGTACAGTACAGTACAGTACAGTACAGTACAGTACAGTACAGTACAGTACAGTACAGTACAGTACAGTACAGTACAGTACAGTACAGTACAGTTGGCCTGTAGTACAGTACCTGCTAGCCTGAAAGGTTTTGGAAGTGAAGTACGGTACGGTACGGTACGGTACGGTACGGTACGGTACGGTACGGTACGGTGCGTAACGGTACAGTACAGCACAGCAGCGCTGCTCTGCTCTGCTCTGCTCTGCTCTCTGTCTCTTTTTCTCTTTCCCTTTTTTATTTTTTATGTTTTTTTCCATGCTGTCTCTCGCCTCCAAACCACTTACAGATGTTGGCAGTGGAGAGCGTTGTGGCAACTTCCAAACGAGGAAATCTAAAACGAGATCGGGCCATAAAATGAACAGGGGAAAAAAGAAAAGAAAAGAAAAACCCCCAGCTCGGAGACCGAACGAACGAATGAGGAGAGAGAAGGGGAGAGCAAATGAGAGCGCGAGGCAGAGGGAACGCAGAAAAAGCACGTAGGGAATTTGGAGAGAGAGAGAGAGAGAGAGAGAGAGAGAGAGAGAGAGAGAGAGAGAGAGAGAGAGTCGCTGAATAGACCGGACGGTGATGAGAATTCTGGCTGTTTCTCTGAAAATTACAGATTTTTTTCCTCCCTTATTTTGTCCTTCAGTGTCCTGTTCCAAAAGTCCTGTAACTTCAAACATATTTTATAACCATTTGACTTATAGGACAACATAAAATATATGAGACTGACAGGTCACAATATGGGGGGAGAAAGGCTGTTAATACAATTTAGTAAAAAGAAATAAAAACATATTATGACATTAAAATCCACCTGCATTAGACGCTTCGCAGGGAGCCAAACATATACAGTAAGACTACTTACTGAAAGACATTCTACAACGAGCTACTGTGACTTTTTAAAGTAGCCGATAATTGAGTCTCTTAAAATTCTATACGTTTTAAAACCACAAATTTGGTATTCCCATTTCCAGCGGCGGCTGCTCCCAGGGTATATAGCCTTCGCCGGGTGCACTGCTTGCAGCATATTAAGGAACGTTTCGTTTTTCAAACCATTTATTTGGGGGCTGCATGCAGGCGGATGAAAGGTATGGAGCCTGAACCTGGCAGCAAGGTATATATAGCGCTCTGTGTTCTACCTCCCTCCACCTGTTTGACAGGAAGTAGCCCCTTGTCCCCGCGGATCAGAAAGAGGAAACGTGTTGAAATGCCACATCCTGCTCCCAGCCTGCCTGCAGTTCACTGTACAGGACAGGACAGGACAGCTTAATGCTGCTTAGCTGGGTCCACACACCTCTATGAGGGGAGGGAGGGAGAGAGAGGGAGAGAGAGGGAGAGAGAGAGTGGGGACAAAGATGGGGGGAGGAGAGAGAGGGAAGGGGAGTGGTGGAGAGGTGGAAAGGGGAGGGAGAGAGAGAGAGAGGAGTGGAGAGGGGAGGAAAGAGAGGGAGAGAGAGGGGTGGGGAGGAGAGGGAGAGGGGGAGGAAAGAGAGGGAGAGAGAGGGGTGGGAGGAGGGAGAGAGAGAGGGGTGGAAAGAGAGGGGTGGGGAGGAGAGGGAGCGAGAGAGGGGTGGAGAGGGGAGGAAAGAGAGGGAGAGAGAGGGGTGGGGAGGAGAGGGAGAGGGGGAGGAAAGAGAGGGAGAGAGAGGGGTGGGGAGGAGGGAGAGAGAGAGGGGTGGAAAGAGAGGGGTGGGGAGGAGACGGAGAGAGAGAGGGGTGGAGAGGGGAGGAAAGAGAGGGGTGGGGAGGAGAGGGAGAGAGGGGTGGAGGGGGAAAGGGGAGGTTAAAGAGGGAGATATGGGGGAGTGGGGGGGAGGAGGGAGAGATAGATGTAGAGAAAGGGGAAGAGATGAACAAGGGAGAGAGGGGGCAGGTGGGGGTGTGGCCTGATTTATATACACTTAGGTGTGCGCCAGTATCGCACACATATAGAATATCAGATCTACAAGCTCACTGCATGCTTGCCAATCATCAGAATATATAGTTCAGATGTATAGATCTGGCTATTTTAGACGCGTGGCACTGCGTGCGACAGACCAGGAGTATAAATCAAGGCGTGAGTGTTTTCACCTGCCACGCTTTGTGCTGTGATTGTAAAGATGAGTGACCTGTATTCTCCCCCCCACCACCACCTCCCCTCCCCCTGCACTTTATTTATTAATGGATCCATTCAATTATTTACCTCACATCTTGAGAGAGAGAGAGAGAGAGCGAGAGAGGCCGTAGTGTTACACATGGCAGAGATGATATACAACACGTGCACGCGCACACAAGTCACCGCACAGACGCACACGCCAAATCAAATCCTGAGGGATTTTTTTACACTCTCAGGGTTCAATGGACAATTATTTTTACTGTATGCACACATGCATGCAAAGGTGGATCTCGCGTTCGTTCTTTCACTCGATCGCTAATGCTACAACAGGCTGACGATACTCTGTGTAGTAGACCAGTGGTTCTCAACCTTTTCAGCCTGTGACCCCCAAAATAATAATAATATTTGAACTGCCCTGATAAGCTCTTCAGGAGTTGAGGCATTATATTTAGTTTGACTCACTTCCACAGATACATATTTTCTTTTTAGGTATTATAAAGGTAATCTGGACCCCCCGCCCCCCCCCCCCCCCTCTGCTCTGGCAATGGTAGGTAAAAAGAGGGTGGACAAAAAGAAAAGGAGAAGAAAATTGTCTTTGGATTTTATCCACTATATCATCAGATTAATGTCTTATTGGGTTCCCCCCCAAGGAGCACGGAACTTTTACTTCCAATAATGACGGAGCCATGATTTTGTCAGTAATGACCATTATTCACGTTCTTCAAGCGTGTCAAGGCTGTCATGTGCAAATCATCCCGTTTCTGGCTTTTATCATCGTCACCACTAACTATGTGCGGCGTATCTTTCTCTCTCTCTCCCTCTCTCTCTTCTAAAAGCATAGCTTAACAAAAGTGGTGTAAAGGCTCAAGATAAGAGTACTCATTGTATTTACTTAAGTAGCCTACAGGTTTCAAAACAAAAAGCAATGTAGAAGTACCAGTATGATGTATTCAACATTTCTCTGCACAAAAGTATATAAAAATATACTTACAGTACCAAAAGTAAAACCAAACTAAGCTCACAACATGTCACTTTGCGACACATTGTGAGCTTGCAGAATGGCTATGTTCAAGTATAAAAAAGGACTTAAGTGGTTAATGCGTGGATAACAATCTAACTCGTAACTATAGTAACTAAAGTTTTCGAATTTCAATGGAGTAAAAGTACAATGTTTGCCTCTGGGATGTAGTGGAGCAGAAGTATTTAAAATGTATTGGAAATACTCAAGTAAAGTAAAAGTAACTCAAAATTGTGCTTCAAGTACAGTAGGCTACTTATATACGTAGGCTTCTAGTTTCTGTACACCTCTGCTTAAGCGTGAACTGCGTGACCATGAAATGTGCATCGTCTGCCTTTAAAAAAGAAAGGCCAGAACGAGACGGGATGCTGCTTCTTCTCGGAGTTCCTGCCTTGCGGTGTGGTGAGAGGAGGAGGCGGGGGGGGGGGTTGCTTGGCGGTTGGATCATAGGTATCATTGACCGCCCCATGTCTGCTCTTATCTCCTCCCTCCGGCCGTATCCCCGCTGTGGCCAGACGCCGATCAATCCCTCCCAGGAATTGGGTTTCGCATCCCGGAAGCAAGAGATGTACACATGGGTCACTTTCATCGACTGGCTGCGGCCATGGTCGGGCCCATATAGGTATCTATCACACCGGCCCATTGACCGGTTGTGACCATATAGGCACCCGCTTCGCCACCTTAAGCTGAAAGTTGTTGGGAATGTGTCTTTCCTGTTCTAACCCCCCGGATTTGAACCCGTGTCTCTCCTGCACAAGTGCTGATTTATTTGTATTTATTTGTTTACCACTGAGCTTATAGAACCTGCCTACTTGCTCAGGAGGAGAAATTGACTTTTCAGGTAAATCCATCCATCCATCCATCTTCAACCGCTTATCCGTAGTCGGGTCGCGGGGGCAACAGCTCCACCAGAGAGCTCCAGACATTCCTCTCCAGAGCAACATTAGTAACTTCCTCCTGGGGGATCCTGAGGTGTTCCAAGGTCAGTGAGTCGATGTAATCCCTCGCCTTGGTCTGCCCCGAGGTCTCCTCCCAGTGGGATGTGCATCGAGGACCTCCCTAGGGAGACGCTCTACTCTAGGGAGACGCTTTACTTTTCAGGTAAATGTTTGTGTTAAACCAGAAACAGGATGGGGTCAAAGGTTGTGTCCAATCTAGACACACAGGATGTAAATGTCTCAATAGAAGCTCAAGGGAGACCAAATACAACCACCCCAATTTGTACGAGTTATATTGTATTAACATATACATACTATACATATTTGACAAAATAACATTTTGTTCACTAAACAAAGTTACATAATGCAGCTTAATATATAGTAACGTTGCATACAGTGTCGCTTGCCCAGAAAGAACCGCGTCGTTAGCTTGCAGATCGGTTCATTTTGGCGCGTGTCACCGTACGATGAAGCACATGACGTCGCTGTCGGGGAGAAACCTCTTATCTCCATCCTTTGAACTTCATGGTGTTTTTCCGTAGATTGTCAAACTATACCTGATTATACATCAGCATCACACAAAAGCATCAAAAAGGTTGCAGATGCGCCATCTTGTAGATCTGCTACTTGTGAATTTGAACGAAGTAACAGTTTGAGACATATGAGGTTTCCCGCCGACAGAGGCGATAAATTAAGTTGAGGTGAACTGGGTTCGGTTGGCCAAACCCGGCAGTTAACGCCAGGCTGCTACTGTGTGTCTGTGGTAGGAAAACGTTCCATTCATAATCATCACTTTTGATGTAATAACACATACACTTATATAAGCATCTTTTTCCTTTCCTTTTTTCTCGGTGCATGTGATAATTTAGTCGATAGAAATATGTGGGTAAGACTATTATTAAATGAAAACAATATATTGTTTTTAGTTTTTCCAGCTAAATAATGATTTTCCGCATTACATAGAAAGTGAATTATGGGCATTAGGAAATGTGATTAGAGTGATGGGTCAGCGATATTGCCACAGGATGCAGGAGACTGTGTGTGTGTGTGTGTGTGTGTGTGTGTGTGTGTGTGTGTGTGTGTGTGTGTGTGTGTGTGTGTGTGTGTGTGTGTGTGTGTGTGTGTGTGTGTGTGTGTGTGTGTGTGCGTGCGTGCGTGCGTGCGTGCGTGCGTGCGTGCGTGCGTGCGTGCGTGCGTGCGTGCGTGCGTGCGTGCGTGCGTGCGTGCGTGCGTGCGTGCGCGTGTGTGTGTGAGTGTGAGTGTGAGTGTGAGCGTGTGTATGTGTGTCTGTGCGTGTACGTGTTTGTGCA
>NC_136807.1:26937945-26956379 GCF_951216825.1 Electrona antarctica
CTTCTCCTCCTATACATTAAGCCTTGGCGAGCGTCCAAAACCGGCTACCTTTTCTGTGGATGTCTAGGTACAACGCTAAAGGATTTGTAGGGCACCCGGCAATAAGAATAGTATCCCAGAGCGTCTTGTCTCTGGCCCTCTCTCTCTCTCTCTCTCTCTCTCTCTCTCTCTCTGTCTCTATACTGTACAGTCAGTGGCGTAAAGAAGTACTCTCATTTTTTTACTGAAGTATCAATTCATCTCTGTCGGGGCAGAAACCTCTTATCTCCATATTCTAACTTATTGTGTGTAAATTAGAGCCTACTTGATCATACTACATGTCACGCGAAATCATCAAAAATAGCTGATCCGCAGCCGCGTTTTAAGCTTGTCGACATTTGAGCTTTCCACCCGACATGCAGAGACCAATACCACAATGTAGGAATATTCTGTTATAAGTAAAAGTCTGGTAGTCAAAATGTAACAAAAGTATTGGCATTAATATTTACTTAAAGTACCAAAAATAAAAGTAGCCTACTTATTACGCAGAATGTGTCATGTTTTCAAAATATATACAAAAATTGTATATTGGGCAAATTGGAAATACTCCAGTAAAGTAAAAGAAATGCCTTAAACCCCAGCATCGCAGACAATAGCCGGCAGTGATGTAAATAGGTTTTCAATGTAATGAGTCCCGGGATGCACAGGTGGTCATTCTAATGAGTCCCAAAAAATTCTAATGAGTCCCAAAAAAAATCACACCTGTGTGAAGTGAGGGGATGCAACTCCGTGTGGGGGTTCGCGGGGGGGGGGGGGGGGGGGGGGGATGTTCCAGACCCCCAGGAACACGCCCAGGGGGCCGGGCCTGTTCTGGCGTGCCGCGTCGCGTCCGAAACGGTTGAGAATGAGTTACCGTGTGTGGCGGCCCCTCTACTGTACTGTAATGTACTGGCACCCCCGAAAGCATACAGTTAATACGTGCGTGCGTGTTTGTGTGTGCATTAGGTTGCGCACAGATGGTGAAAAACAACCATGCTGTTTTCGTGCTCATACCCAGACACCCAGACACCCAGCCACCCGCCCACACACATAGCTCCGTAAGGGAGTGGTTGCACCACTCAAAAATAATAATAATAAAACATTTTTTATTTTATTTTATAAAACAAAAATATATAAACATATCAAATAGGCCTATACAGTATATTTTTAATGTAGGCTAGTAGTATTAGCAAGCACAACTCAGTAAGACATACTAATAGTGGGCAACAGTGGATTTAACATAGCTTAAACCAACCAAAAGTTGTTTGCAGTTGCAATTATTATACTTAGTCAAAATATCCGCGTGTGTTACACAATGTGTGTTTCCCATTGAATCGGGTCTGCTTGTCACGCTAAAACATGTTCCCCTAAATATTTCTGTCGGAGGCAGCGCCGTTTAGTTGAGAGAGTTGCGACATCTCCATTCACTGCTTATTCGTGGGGCTGCATGCGTCACTGATCACTCCATTGTCGTCACTCTCCGTCTCTAAACGGCTCTAGTCTTAGAGGCTGCGCTCAGTCAGAGCCAACATGGCGGCGCACATCGCGCTGTGTTGACAATGTTGTTACAGACTAGTGGTTCTACAAGAACGATTCCTACGTGGATTTTATGTTTTATAACATAGGATGAGGTCGGATGCGGGCATGCAAAATGATCGTGTCCGTAGATTATTGTTTTACCGCATTTTTCCCCCCACGATTTCTTTTTTCCCCCACGTGGATTATTATTACTGTGTATGCTGACTGAGTACAGCAGTGCATCCCGTGGATGCAGAGGTTGAGCGGAGTTAGCGTCCCAAAACTATAAAGTGCGTTTTGGGACGCAAAACGCACCCTATTTACATCACTGAGCCGGTCAACAACCTCACGGCGTTGCAGCTCGATCCATTGTGATCTTGTCGGTCGGCTATTTTCCTGTGAAAGTCTTCCCCACAAAAACAGAAAAGACATCAGTATAGAGCCCTGAGGAACTCCGGACAACCGTATGGTGTTTAAGGGTCCGGGTTAGCACTATACTTTCCTCTTTTCAAATCCAGTGCTGAAATCCTTACCTTTGAGCTAATAGAGCCTGCCTGCTTACTCGGGGGATACATTGAATCTTTGATACATTGATACATCAGGTCAAAATCCGGGTCAGATCCTGTGTCTAGGACATGACCTTTGACACCATCTAAATGTCTCAATAGAAGAACATGGAAACCACCCCAATTGTATACGTTATTTTTCACAATACAAATCAGATTGGACAAAATTAAATGTTATTAATTAGAATAAGTTGCATAGCGAGGCTTTAAGTGCAGTACTGAATGAGTGCATGTACTCAGTTACATTCTGCCACTGCGTGTGCCGTTTTCGGAAGCTGGAGGAGGAGGTGTAGTGTATATAGGAAGCTGGATGCCTGGCAGAGAGCGCGGGCGGAGGGCTGAATGCAGATAGGATCTCAATGGGTGGGCCTGGATGTGTGATCGGAGACTAAAATCATTACAGTATGCCTGCCTATGCCTGGTCACTGTGTCCTTGGCTCTTCCGTTGAGCCCACGCCGCATGCTGACTTCCTACACCCCCCCCCCCCCCACCCCCACCCCTCCTCCTCGCTTCTTTCCCTTCCCCTTCTCTGTATACGGTATACCATGTTTCATGGCATGCCTGCATTCTGTGAGTCTGGCTAGCTGTTCATTAATCATATTGGTTTCCATAATAAAAAAAAGTAAAGCGGCCAATGTTGTAACTGTATGCTCTGCGTGCGTAGTCAAAATCCTGGAGTGCTAATTTTGGTTCCTTGTTGTTTCCTTATTTGCCTGGGTCGTGATGAACTCTGATTTCCTTATTATTTTTATTTTCTTATTTCCCTGAGTCATGTTGTCTAACTTTGAGAGTGTGCAAATGTATAACCGAATGGACCCGCATCCATTCGGTTATATTTGCACACTCTCTGAGTTTGACAAAGCCAATAATGCAATATGTTTCAGGCATTTTGTGGACCTAGCTGTTTTTGCTTTTTGTAAAGAAAGTAAAGCATGCAAAGTAACTGTAGGCCTATATGCTCTGCATGTAGTTAAATCCTGGACTCTTCCTTTTGTCCCTCGTTTCCTTTACTTATTTCCCTGGATCGTGGCAAACTCTGAGAGTGTACAAGATTAGATAAGACTCTTATTGCTCCAGTGAGGTAAATTAAGTCGCCAAAGACAGCACAGCCGTTATAATACAGATTACAGGGCAACACAAAGTAGAGACAGCATGATAGAAGGACATCACATTCAATGCAACACCATAGTAAATAGCTACATTTAAATAAAAATAAATAAAAACAACATACAGTATGTGCATGGGTGCATGTATATGGTCCGACGTACTAACAGACCGACAGGCATTAGTCCGACATCCTATAGCTATACCCAACCCTAAACTTAACCTCACAGGAAGCCACGGGTTAGTTTTAACCTGCCACGCATGTCGGGAGCCACGGTGAGGTTTAACCCGGCCATGGCTCACGCATGTCGGGAGCCACGGTGAGGTTTAACCCGGCCATGGCTCACGCATGTCAGGAGCCACGGTGAGGTTTAACCCGGCCATGGCTCACGCATGTCAGGAGTCACGGTGAGGTTTAACCCGACCATGGCTCACGCATGTCAGGAGCCACGGTGAGGTTTAACCCGGCCATGGCTCACGCATGTCAGGAGCCACGGTGAGGTTTAACCCGACCATGGCTCACGCATGTCAGGAGCCACGGTGAGGTTTAACCCGGCCATGGCTCACGCATGTCAGGAGCCACGGTGAGGTTTAACCCGGCCATGGCTCACGCATGTCAGGAGCCACGGTGAGGTTTAACCCGGCCATGGCTCACGCATGTCAGGAGCCACGGTGAGGTTTAACCCGGCCATGGCTCACGCATGTCAGGAGCCACGGTGAGGTTTAACCCGGCCATGGCTCACGCATGTCGGGAGCCACGGTGAGGTTTAACCCGGCCATGGCTCACGCATGTCAGGAGCCACGGTGAGGTTTAACCCGGCCATGGCTCACGCATGTCGGGAGCCACGGTGAGGTTTAACCCGGCCATGGCTCACGCATGTCGGGAGCCACGGTGAGGTTTAACCCGGCAATGGCTCACGCATGTCAGGAGCCACGGTGTTGTTGGACTAATGCCTGTCGGACTGTTAGTATGTCTAACCAACGTATATGCACAGTATGCAACCCTATACACCCTCAACGGTGCTGTGCAAGACTATGCATCCAAATGGACCCCATTTGGTTTCATGTGTACCCTCTAAAAGTGCAATACACCCTCACTCTCAGTGGTGCTTGCATAGTGCAAAAAAATCACACCCGTGTGAACTGAGTGGTGTAAGGTTTTATATAGCATGATCAGCTGTGGTCTGACGTAATGTCTGACGTTAAAGATCTTTGGCTAGGTAGACTCGTCTTCTGATGTGATGATTTGTGACCATGAAGTTGATTCAGCTGGAGTTTTTGTCCGATGTGAGGTATTATATAAGGTAAGGTATTATATAGCCTGATCAGCTCTGATCTGACGTAATGAAATCACACCTGGATGTGATTTCACAACTGGCTTTTTTTGCGCAGAGAAAATGACCACGGTTGCTACGGTCATCCAGTTCACCCGGGTGTGATTTAATTACGTCAGAAATTATTTTGAACATAGCAACCATGGTCATTTTTGTATGCACACAAAAGCCAGTTGTAGGAGTGGTTTACACCACTCAAAAATAAGTATGCATGCAACTGGAACCAAATGGAGCCCAACTGGTTCCATTTGTACCCTCTAAATGTTACAAACTATATGAGGGTCCACACTGCACACTCGGTTAAATGAACACTCAGGGTTTCAAAGATTGCCATCCCTCATCTAGCCCCCCATAATAATAACAACGGTGTTGTAAATATGAAAATCTATAAATCCACTGATCAAATCAATAATAGATTTAAAATATCACACACACAATCACTTTGATCAATAGCGTGTGTATCGGTTTGCCTATGAAAATAACCAAGACACGAATATTGTGTGGCAGCTAATACTGGGTCAAATGATTGGATTATTTTTCAAACGGCACAACATTAATCTGTCTGTAATCATATCAGAGAGGAGACATGGGGATCTATCTGGTGAAATAATTGTCATCCATTAGATCAAGGGTTCTCAAACTTTTCAGGTCTCAACCTCCCCCAAAAATAATCCTATTTGAACTGGGGGACCCCCCGCCAATTTGGTATTAAAATGTCATTGTCATTCAATAATTGTAATTTCAGAAATGTGCTTGTGCAGATATACCGTGTGTACACTTATACTGTATGTTGGTTATGTTGAGTGAGAAAACAATGTTTCACATTAAGCTAATAATCCGGGGACCCGCCACAATAATTTGGGGACCCCCAATTTGGGAACCACTGCATTTGATCAAACTCTGTCTCTCTCTCTCTCTCTCTCTCTCTCTCTCTCTCTCTCTCTCCACAATACAATAGATGACACAGCTTATTTGACGATCTGTTTGGTTTCAGTGAGACGCCTGCAGTGATCACAACTCTTTGTCTTTCAGTTCTCAGCATCCTGGGTCAGTTCTGAAGCTATAATACAAGATGATATGATATGTAATAAACAACTGCCTCTTTTGTCCTAATCTCTTTTCTTGCCTCTCCACACACACACACACACACACACACACACACACACACACACACACACACACACACATGCGCATGCGCATGCTATCGCTATACTGTGTTTTATAAATCCTCCTTGATGATTGTGAAGAGGAAAGATGTATAGGGAGAGGGGATGGGGGGAGAGAGAGATTGGGGGTAGTTAGATTCCCTTTAAGCAACATTATATTCAAGAGGCATGCTGAATTGCAGAGCGGGTACAGTAGCAGTATATGTGAACAGCTTAAGGGTTATGTATTGTCATTATCATAACTGTAAATGATGTGACCCCTCCCTCTCCCACTAGTTCACCCCAGCTGCACTTCCTCCCCCGTCCGAGAGAGAGAGAGATAGAGAGAGAGAGAGAGAGAGAGAGAGAGAGAGAATGTAAACCAGAGAGTACTGGCCCTCATGCCTAGGCCTGATTGGTTGATTCTCTGCCTAGCGGTTTTGTCCTTGAGAATGTGCAGACACGGGGCAGATAATGTTCTGACACTAGAAACCCAAAACCCGGACCAGATCAACACTTACTCTCTCTCTCTCTCCTTATTCTTTCTCTGCATGGCTTCTATTGTCACTCTATCCGGACGTGGAGATTGAAGTTTTTTTTTTCTCCAATGAAGTCATTTTTGTGTATAGGCTAAAATCAAAACGTGCCATGGTGATATCTATGCCGGAGCGTTATTATAGGCCTATCTATAAGAATCCCCCCGACGTCGGGTTGCTATTTTTGCGTTGGCTTTGTGTAATGCGGCTCGATATCCGAAAAAGGACCTCTAATCTATCACAGACAGTCTGGACGCATGCGTTTAATCTACACAACAGACAGCCCGTATGAGATATGAAGTTATGCACAGTAAACCTTCTCGCACATCACACGCGCGCGCGCGGGGAAATGGTGAATTGTTTTCCAATTGGTCGTTGCGTTTAATAGACCATGCAGCGGTAGGCCTAACCTATATTAGTCAATTAGACACATACGTTCTTTAGGAGAAAGTGCGGCGTATAGGTTTTAAAGTGTGTGACAGCTGCGGCTGCCAACCTGACCTGTCGCATTCATAAAAGATTCCTAGAACGTCTGACCCTGCAGGGCCACGGCGGTGGTCTAAATCTGATTTCCTTATGATGTTATACTTATATCTCCCGACTGAGTCTAACTCTGACGCGAGCTAAACCCGTTACACACACACACACACACACACACACACACACACACACACACACACACACACACACACACACACACACACACACACACACACACACACACACACACACACACGCACAAAACAAAAATAAATATAAGCCTACTAATGTACATCATGTAAATCAGACGCGGTTTTCTTTTTTTCTCTCTCTTCTCTACGTGCGCATTTGCTTGTTTGCAAGGTCAAAGATCTCCATTTACCGTGCATGTGTGCAGTGTGTGTGTGCATGCATGTGCAAAAGAGTCGGGATTTTTCTGCAAAAGTCAGCATGGCGGCGGCATGCAATATAGGATCCCATGGATGCCCATGCAATGCAATGCAGCCGGCCAGCATCACGCACTGATTCACACGCACGCACACGCGCACGCACACGGAATCTCCCCGCAGCGCATGAAGCGCCCAGGCCCCCGCCAGCGCCACCACGGTCTAATCGCAGCCTCACGGCAAGAAGCCACTTTGGTTCTAATCCAAGCCGAGAATTAAATAAAGGACACAATATGTTGCTCAAAATGACATAACTGACCATGCATGGCATATGTGCGGCAGGCATATTAGTTATACCGTAATATACGTATTTGAGGGTTTTAGAAAGAGATAATCAATGACGGATTTTACAAGGAATGTATCACTGAAGTCCTATAACTGTGTGTGTGTGTGTGTGTGTGTGTGTGTGTGTGTGTGTGTGTGTGTGTGTGTGTGTGTGTGTGTGTGTGTGTGTGTGTGTGTGTGTGTGTGTGTGTGTGTGTGTGTGTGTGTGTGTGTGTGTGTCAGGTGTCTTGCACTGAGAAACAGCAGATCTGCAAGCTCACAACGCAGGGCAATGAGCAACTATAAGTGTAAATCAGTCATTATTTCACCATCCAATCTGAATATTCAACCTTTCAATGCATGTTTGCTGCATCTAGAATGAAAAAGTATAGAGAGGACGTTATTGCCATTTCAATGACTTTAATAAGCAAAATAGGAAACAATTTCTTCCATAAACAACCAAAAATAAGACAAAACAGAAACCAGCCTGAATGGAACTACAACAGTTCAAATTTAAGTTGTTTTTTCCTTTTTAACTCTTATTTATATAAACAGGATTGAAAATTGATCCCCATATCATCGCATAAAGTACATGGAATTGATGAAAACAAGACAACAACCCGCTGCTGCAGTTTCAATGTTTGATTTCAACACAGTTGAATCAGAGGAACAAAAAAAAAAAAAAAGATTGTTAAATGCATGACGTTTTTCAACAATAGTTTCAAATGCAAGCACCATGCTTATTCGATATGATCCGACAAGTTTGTTAATTTAAATCATTTAAAATAAAAACTTTTTTAACTATGCATCTGGCCAGCAGAACCAGAATCATCAAATAATAATAATAAAAAAACACAAAGACACGAAGAACATAAACGTATTATATAACATACACAGGAGTTTTCATTTTGAGAATTTTGCACAACCTGGGTCCCTTTTTTTCACTGACCGGCAGAAAAAAAATGATCAGGAAGAAACATATAGCGTTAATAATTAACTTTGTATTAAAAAAACGCATGCGTTTCATCTAAATACCTGTTAATTCTAACAGAAAGGAAAAAAAACTGGCTAGCATATGCAAATTGTTGAATGTTTAATATATGAATTTAATAGGAAGAGGTACACCTGAGCCTATAAAATAAGCCAATCAGAATGATAAATCATAAGTGTGTTTGGGTATACAGCTATAGGACCTAACATGGTTATTACAAGGGTTGCAAAGCACTCCTCCCCTCAATTATGGCATGCATGTCCACATTGAAGCTACTGTTGCATGTTGTGTACAATATGGTGGGGGAAAACAGTGCCTTTAGTGCGTTAAGAGTGCGTAAAATCTACATGTTCTCAACCCTTTTTATGTAAGGACCCCCTCCCCACATGATGCATTAGGCTATAGGCAATAAGGATCATATCTGGGACCCCCACTGTAAAATATGCAGTGTTAATTCAGAGAGTGTGCAAATGTCACCAATATTGGGTACATTTGCACACTCTCTGAGTTACAGGACCTTTTGAGGTGGTTGAGAACTGTGTGTGTTAACTGAATTAACCCATGGATACATATATATTTGTCTCTTACACATACGGATGTAAATGTATAGGCTAAATGTGTCCAAATATGACTAATAATAAAAAATAAACTTAAATTGATCTCTGTTTATTAATAGAACTATAGTATCATAGTATGTCTTCCTGCTGAGGGAGGTCTGCACAAAATTCAAAATGAAAACTTTTTTTAGAAATCAATATTCTCCCAAAAAAAACAAAAGTGCATTTCTCACACACAAAATGTTTGTATTTAAATGCAACTGAAAAAAAATCTCTCAAATCAAATCAATAACCCCCTCCCCCCCCAAAAAAAGAAAAGAAAAGAAAAACGAAATATATGAAAAAATAAACACAACACAAAGAAAGAAGTTCAAACCAGCCTCCTCAATCTTGGTGTGCAGTTTTATAGCGGTTTGTTGCATAATATTTACAAGCCTAAAAAACAGAAAACCCCCACACCCATTTAATGTCACACACTGCACCGGCAGCCCTGCTGTTATGTATGTCCCCGTTGCATTTCTCTAACCTCCCATATAATAATAAGCCCCCCACCCCACCCCACCCCCCAAAAAACAAAACTATGAGAGAGAAGCTGCAGATCAACGACATGCTCTTAATATACAACGAGAATGATGGTAAAGGTACAAAATAGAAATTATTAAACCGTACATGTCCAGCATGCAGGGATTATTAATATTTTAATGCAGAGATTTTTCTGTTTTTCAATATATATTCGGAATATAACCAAGCAGGCAATAAATCAATGGAGGAGATGTTGCATAAAATGTCCAACCCGTGTGTCATGGCCCCCGCGGGATTTTAACTAGACAGATAAAGTTTGCATAAATGTTGGAGTCTTGTATGTTGTTGTGGTTTTTTTGGAGAGTTTTATAATGCTGGCCCACCACTTGTTCGTATGTCACTCTCATATAACGCACTGTCTCTTGCGTCATCATTGTGTTGTAGGCTTATGAGGCCAGGCCTACGTCGTTTCATAACAATGTCATCGTTTTTGTTTTTTGTTGTTGTTGAGGGAACAGAATTGTGAGCAGAGACAACTTGCCTCGGCGCCATATAGGCTATATCCCTCCATCCCACACTTTTATACTAAAAGCTGTTATAGCCTACAAAGGAGCATAAGTTCTTCAGCCCGACAAAATCCTCTTCGAAGGAGAAGGGGGGGGGAGTCTCTTCAACTACAAAGCAACTAATCTACGAAGATGCTGCTGCGCGACTTTTTGATCAAAAACATCCTCTTAACATATTTTGTTGCTCTTTGTATCTCAGTTGTCAAACGTGTGGTGGTGGATGGAGGGAAAAACGATTATATATGAGAATAGTATTCGATGGATTATTTCTTTCTAATATGAATATAATTGTTTACCGTTATTAGTATAGTCATAACCAGTTATCCACTTGGATCCCCCAGCATCCATAGTCTGGGGACGGGGAACACATTAGCCAAAGACAATAGCCAATCTACAAGCACACTACAACACTGTGTGAGCTTGTAGATTGGCTATTTCTTTCTGGTGTGCGTGGTCTGGAGACAGGGGGAGAAAAAGCGGTCCAAGTTCAGTTAAGTGGTTTAAGGGAGAGAGAGGGCGTTGATTATTATCGACTTTATAGTTCATCAGCATCGGTTGTGGAGGAGATGGGAGGTTGTGGATGGTTTGGGGTCACGACAAAAAACAAACAAACCAGAAAAAGGCTTATTACAACTCACATGAAGAACTCTGGTGACGACGGGTTGTCGCTGGTAGAGCCCGCCTCGCGGAACCCGTTCGTGCTCGCGCCCCCCGCCGTCGCCGCCGTCGCGCCGCCGCTTCCCGTCAGCTTCTCGCACTTGAGTTTGTAGGCGTCGCGCTCGCGCGCCAGCCGACCGATCTCCTGCTTGAGCTGCTCCACCTGCGCGATGAGGTGCGTCTTCTCGTTCTCCAGCACGTGCTTCTGCTGCACGCGCTTGTAGCGGCACGACTGCGCGTAGCCGCGGTTCTTCAGGGTCCTGCGCTTCTGCTTCAGGCGGATCACCTCGTCCTTGGTGAAGCCGCGCAGGTGCCTGTTGAGCTCTCGCACCGACATGGACACCAGCTGGTCGTCGGAGAAGCGGTCCTCCACGTTGCCGCCGGTCCCGGTGTGTCCTCCACCCATGTGGTGGTGGTGGCGGTGGTGGTGCAGCGGCTGGTCATCCGGGGACATCGGGCCCGGGCTGTCGTCGTCCAGGTCCCCGCCGTGGTGGTCGTGGTGTTCGTGGTGGTGGTGGTGGGCGTGCGGGTGGCTGTGTCCGGCGCCCGGGTGTCCTCCGGACAGCTCGTCGGGGTGGTGCGGGAGGCCGCCGGGGTACGGGTGATGGTGCTGCTGCGCGTGGCCGCCGTGGTGCCCGTGGTGCCCGTGGTGCGGCGGCCTGTAGCCCTCGAAGCCGCCCCCCGCCGCCGCCTGCTGCGCCTGCAGCTGCTGCTGGACGGCGTGCTGCGGGTGGCCGTGGGCCCCGATCAGCGCGTCCACGGCGTCCTCCGGGGTCAGGCTGAGGGTCTGCGGGTCCATCTGCTGGTGGTAGCCGCCGTTGGGCATCCAGTAGAGCTCCTCCAGGTGGTTCTTCTGTTCCGTGGGGCTGAAGCTGGGCGAGGAGGGCACGGAGCTGCACGGCGTGCTGATGGGAGTGGACGACACGGAGCCCTGGGGCTGCAGGCGGGTACACTGGCGCACCCCGGCGCGCTCCAGGCCGGCCAGGCCCTCCTTCTTCACGTCGAACTTCATCAGGTCGAAATCGTTGACGTATTCCAGAGCCAGCGGGCTGTTGGGGAGCTCCGGGCCCATGTTCATGTCTGCGCTCATGCTGCTGCCGCCGCGGCCCTTTTGCAGACTTGCAAAGGTGCTGCTTGCCAGCGTCGCAAAAACTGGCTTGTTAATCAGCGCCTCCTCCTCGTCTCTCCTCTCTTGTCTCATGCAATAGTTCTTTTTGGATCCTCCACCGCTGCTGCTGCGCACTGGGTCGCTGGAGCATTAAACACCGAGTCGATCGGGTGAAGGCGGGGGGGGAAAGGAAAACGAAGAAAAAGTGGAGAAAAACTTTCAGACTAATGCGCTGCAAACGACATCGGAATTTGCGTCATTTAGCCTACTTCTGCTGGGCTAATCTGGCACACCGACCAGGAGTGGAGGTAGAAAAGCAATGCGTCTCAGTGCAAAAGTTTAAAAAAAAAATCTCAGTCCTTTCAGTAGAAGTGTATATTCACAGCACAAGAAACGACATAAATAAAAAGGAAGCAATAATACCACGTATGTACACGTTGAAGCGGGCACCAGTCCTCGGATCAACTTCTGTTTTGTAAGTCCGTTTTTCGCCAGGAAAAGAACGCAGGAGCAACGCACAGAAAAGCGTATAGTAGAGTAATAGGGCGTCTGATTATCGCAGAGAAGCAGCTTACCAGCTCTGCACCGCAGAGGTTTAGGCTCGCCTCTCGACTCTCTCTACTCCTGAGTATCCAGCAGACTGCGCTCACAGCCAGCCACGGCTTTATCCTTATAGCGCGCGGTGACGTCGCGCACGGAGGGGCAGGTTCCAACGCAGCCCGGCTCCAATGGGAGCGGCGCTCCGAGCTGGGATAGAGGAAGAGAGGGAGGAGAGAGGAGAGGAGGAGAGGGAGGTGGGGAGGCTCTCATGGTTGACAGCTACAGACAGTCAGCTGACTGACTCCCCTAAAAGCACAGGGGTGGAGGGAGAGGTGCATGTGTGTGTGTGTGTGTGTGTGTGTGTGTGTGTGTGTGTGTGTGTGTGTGTGTGTGTGTGTGTGTGTGTGTGTGTGTGTGTGTGTGCGTGCGTGCGTGCGTGCGTGCGTGCGTGTGTGTGCGTGCGTGCGTGCGTGTGTGTGTGTGTGGGTGTGTGTGCGTGCGTGCGTGCGTGCGTGTGTGTCACAACTCATTTGTTATGCCAAAGTGTAATCCATATGTTATTACCGACATTCATCGGAGAATGGGTTTAGTTGATAATTGCACATTACCAGTTGTAAGCTGCCTGGCATTCTTGAATTCATGTTTATTTGTAACCATCACAATCAACTGAAATATTGACAATAGGCCACATAGCACATCATCCATCATCAGACATTGAAAATAGCCTATACCAAATGTTGGTTGAAAGGAGAATAGTATATCAGCCTAATTAGGCGCTCCTAAAAATGGTTTAAGTCGTTTGTGGTGTGGTTTTGTCTTTTCCACCTACAGGTAGGCTATAAGCTAATGGCAAGATTGTTATGATTTACTGTGTAATATTTCCAAATTACTTAAATTATATCACCACTAAGAGCTCCTCGTTTTATGAATGAGTGCTCTACAAGTCATTATTAAATCGGTTAGATCACACCTCGACTCCTGCCATATCCATAGACACTTTAGTTGTCTAATAGAAGTGGATTACATCCTTGCTACTCGCCGTTTCCCACTGTACAAAAGCAGAGCGCTCATCTAAAGGCTTCTAACAGCTTGCATTATAGGTTTGGAAGCGAAAACAAGTGGAGGAATGTTTTCAACCTAAGGCTCAAGG
The DNA here is from genome assembly GCF_951216825.1 of Electrona antarctica. Lineage (NCBI taxonomy): Eukaryota > Metazoa > Chordata > Actinopteri > Myctophiformes > Myctophidae > Electrona > Electrona antarctica. The sequence continues at coordinate 26,951,449 of NC_136807.1, forward strand.
CTGCCCCTACGTGGACAAGCAGCGCAACAAAACACGTCGTTAAGATCCATGCTGCTGCTTGGCTGCATGTGCTTTGCAGATCTTCTTTTATCATCACTTTAATTGATCGCTTCATCCCAAGCAATATGTCCGATTTCACAAATAGGCCTATATCGTGTCCTGCTAATGACAAACGAGCCTTATATGGTTAAGGTCTGATAAATAGGCTATATAATAGGCTAAACATTTCATTCGTGTAGCCTTACATGTACAGCATTTATGGACTATAAGATGTATGGCTGCCATTGATTTGGTATTTATTCTATTTTAAGCGTTCGAGTATATACAAGTTAGTCTGAGTGAATGGCCCCCGTCCTGCAAAGGGAGACTGCTTGTAAATGAGTAGAATTGAGGGATCGATTCGATTATCATTTCGTTTCCACTTCATATCCTTGGTTGAGTACAAACGTGAGCAGAGAGTATAGGTATTGATTAGCCTGTGTGTGTGTGTGTGTGTGTGTGTGTGTGTGTGTGTGTGTGTGTGTGTGTGTGTGTGTGTGTGTGTGTGTGTGTGTGTGTGTGTGTGTGTGTGTGTGTGTGTGTGTGTGTGTGTGTGTGTGTGTGTGCGCGCGCGCGCGCGCGTGCGGGACGGGCGCCAAAGATGTGAGCCGATATTTGTCTCATTGCTTGTTTAATTTGTTAATTGACCTGAGTTGTGCGATGTTGTTTATCAACGGATTGGGTTTGAATCGTAGCTATAGGCTGCAAAAATATCCTTGCACTTTATTGACAAAGTTATAACATTGTAAATAGTCTAGCTGCTCTTTATTGTATGCTATTTTAGGACTGGATAATTAGGCTATTCATGAAGTTAGCTCATGAAGTGTAATAATAATGTGCAAAACTGTCAACACATAAAATAATCTAAACATTATACAGCTGCTTCATGCCTCTCGTCTCAATCACATTTATGACTATTATACTGTCATGAACCATTTGAACCATCATTTTATCAAAACAATTGAAAGTATAGGCTAAATGATAATAATAATACACTAAAATATAAATATAATATCAAAATAATATAATTGGATATACAATTATAATCGTATATCTCTGCATTTTACATTGATATCATTGTTTATTCTTGCTTTTGCAACTCATGTTTAACAAAAATACAACAGATAATTATCATGGTGTACCCTACCACGCGTGTGCGTTACACGCATTAACTATGTAGGCCTATATGCACAAATTCACGATATTAAACCGCCAATGTATTAGTGGAAATATATTTATATTACATATTTTATAACCTAAACGATATCGAGAAATCCCAAGTCTAAATGACCAGCTTGGGCACATTTTAGAGTGCCCACACCTTGCACCTGCATTAGCCTATAATATAGCCTACACGACGAACATTAATTATTAATGAACAAATAAATAAAGTATTACAACGACTATATAGCCGCATATTCCCGGTTCCTTTACCTGCAGACAACCCATTTCAAACCTTGAACTCCCAACTTCAAACGCGCCCTATAATAAACAAGCGCCGCGCAGTGCAGTGCAAGTTGTCGAGCTGCATCTGAAGTGAACCGCCTTTTCTCTGAGGCCGACCCAGAGCAGAGCCGTGCATGGTGTGTAGTGTAGCTAGCCAGCGGCAGACAGCCCCCATTAGGATGTAATGCTCTCTAATATAGCCGGAGTCCGCCCGTCTAATAGATCCAGGCAGGCCTGCATCACGCCGACGGCTCTCCCCCTTCGGTAATAACGGAGGCTGTAATGGAGAAGACGAGATGTAAAAAAGCGTCCATGTCAGCAGCATATCGCTGGTTAATGATCTATTAAGTGAATCCATGGTGCTTATGGACAGCGGAAAAAAAGTGTTGATGCTTGCTTATTCGCCCCCCTCTCACTCGCCCTAATGAGAGTCTCGTCCTACGGATTTTAGGAATGAATAACAAGAAATAAAATCACCTTTTAGAATGTTACATTTAACAGTTGACAAGGTGCTGCGCGCCGTGGCGCACGCACCGACCCAGTAGAGTGGTGGCGAGGCGCAGCTCGAAGCATTCAGGTTCAGGCCAGCCCGCTACCGCCCGGGAGCCATCATCAGGAATAGGCCAGGTGGTTCAAATAGAGGAGGCCTATAAGGTGGTGGTGGGGCTGGAAGGAACAGAGGCAGGACTCCCTCACTGGGACTGGATTTATATGCCGAACCGGAGGACCTTTATCCTTCCATGTGTGAAGGCCGGGCCGGGGTTTGCATCATGGCACAGACACCACGGAGCTCTGTTAACTTATGCGTCGTCTGGTGTTGGAAGTATCGTGTTGAAGTTAAAGATGGGTGTTTTTTCAGACCCTGTCACCCCCAGACACTCCGAGATAAAACAGGTGATGATGGTGATCTTATTATTTGACCGTTTTGACAACTTTGCATGCGTAATGATAACGTAATACTAGCCTATACTCGAACCCCGCAGCATCCATAAGTTATTCAGTGTGGGGGAACCTTAGCATTGTGAGCTTGCAGATCGTTATTTTCGGTGAAGAGATGTTAGTGCATCTTTCTAGCGGGGAAAAAGCGGCCCAAGTATAAGTATAGCCTATACAGACTGAGCCAACTCGTGTCCAGTTATTAAGCTAGGGTTTCAGTGGTTAAATCGCCCCCCACCATGTCAAAGTGCACAGGGGGTGGAAGTGGAATAGTTGCGTTAGTATCACTCCTTGTCAATCTAAGGCCACTACTGTGCGAGGAAGAGTGTGCATGTGGACTGAAAGACAGTGCTTTTCATAGTGCTGCTGCTGTGTTGAGCTTTACGCACGGAGAGCCTCGAGTCACTATAGGGTGAAGCTTTGACGCAAGTCTTGAAAGGAGAGCGCGCTGCATTATAGGCTGCACCTGTCTCTCTCTGTATGTGTGTGTAAAACTCTGGATTCTTCCAGGGGGGAAAGTTTCCATTGTTCTTTCTTTCTGCCCTTCTTATGACCACAGTGAAACCAATTAATTTGAATGAAAGCGGATTTCTATTGTTATTTCAGTGCAATACAACTTAAACGCGCGTCGATTTGAGTCTTCTCTCTATCCATAACCAGATGTCATTGTTTGTTCTTTTTTTATTCTATCGATTTATGCATTTTAAAATGATAGAATATAAGTTCCCGCTATCAATGCCGCACTCTAAACTGAATTAATAGCATCATTGATTAATTGACAGGTCAGAATGTGCAGTCACTTGATAGATGAGCTAATCGGCTGTAAATAACTAAACAAAAAAACAAACTAAAATGTTTTTGAACATCATGCTGCACGGGTTCAGTGAATCACTGCATATAGGCTATAAATGAATGGACTAATAAATGCATGGTGGCATTTTTGTTTGAAATAATTCGATGTGATAAGGACACATCATGGCTATATGAAACATGCAATTTAATTAGATTGATTTTATGCTGCATAATATCGGCGACAACGGCCCTAATTATATTACAATCTAACGCCGGCCATTTACAATTCAAGTTTACAGAGGAATTCTTGTTTACTGCAGACTAATTGATTGTCTCGGTTGAGAACATGTATTATTAAGGCATGTCTTCTTTTGTGCTACACAGGCCGAGGACAAACCGGCCAGCCTAAAAGAAACCAACATGCCCGTCAGGCATAATTGACTGAGAAGTCTTTCAAGAAAAGAACAAGCGGGGCCGAGGTAAGTGCAAATGTAGGCAATCCTCATAAATATGAAAAAAGTATTGATTTAACGGTGGACATCAAGTGTTAATCCTTATTAACAAACGTTTTCTCATATGTCACCCGTAGCAACTTGAATTTTACCTACAGAATTCATCATCTGTATTTTATCAGTGCGGTGATGGCATTTTGGCTGATGATGCTCTGAGCACACAAGGAGTATATATAGGCTCAGCAGGCTGTAGTGTGTGGAAACGGTTCTGTTCATGTAATGAAAGCCGCTGGTTATTTCTTGTGACAGGGCGCCTCTGGTGGCGTATTTATTTATTGCCAGCAGTTTGAGGTCCATCGCAAATGACATCTATAGCCAGGGCTGCTTTTGGCACCGATTCTCACTCAGAGAAGACAGGTTTAAGTTCAGCTATTTTAGAGAGAGAGAGAGAGAGAGAGAGAGAGAGAGAGAGAGAGAGAGAGAGAGAGAGAGAGAGAGAGAGAGAGAGAGTTCTGCGTAAAATTATATGATAGCAGGGCCAAGGCATAATTGTAGGCCTTTTCTGAGATTAGATGTCTGTGATTGACATGCTGTAAATATAACGACAAATAAATGTCAGTGTGCACTGTACTGGCTTAATCCCCAGAAGAGAGAGAGAGAGAGAGAGAGAAAAATAATAATAAATCAGCCTTTTGTTGTGGTCATTTCATTAATGTAAATTACTTTGCCATGTTACATTTGTTTGGCTTCTGTCCAACTTGGCCCTTTTTTCCTTGCAGGCTTCATACACGAGGCTGGGCTTTTAACATGAACCAGCAGCAGCAACCACACAATATAGGCGACACCACAAGAACCAGAATGTCACAGGCAACATAACATAATTACAGATAATATTCTCTGACCATAACCATAACTTGAATCATGCTGTTTGAAAAAACCAATAACTAGCCCTCCGCCATCTCGGAGAAGCATACTTTGGCTTAATTCATATCAAATATTGATACAGATTTGACAATAAGTCCAACATATTCAGAGGCAATTATTTTCTTGTCACCAACTTTGATACAAATTATATCCCATTATACACCCTATATACTGTATACTGTGTGTATATTATCACTTATCAGACATCTTGACATCTTTTTCTTCGTGTCTGGTCCATAGACCAGACACGAAAGGAGGGGGAAAAAAGGCGAGGAGTATCGTAGTCTACCAATTCAGAACTACAATGGAGGCATTTAGCCGACCCAGAGCGAAACCCGAAAC
>NC_136807.1:26961579-26974079 GCF_951216825.1 Electrona antarctica
ATAATAAACTTCATATCGCTGCTTTGTTCCCTGTGTCTCTGCTACTATGTTGGCGTTCAGCAGGGGGAGGTGGAAGAAGTACTCTGATTTTGGACTTGGTGTTAAAAGCAGCGATAGCATCAATAGTAAAGGTACTCATTATGCAATATGCCCATTTCAGAATCAAGTGTCATTATTTTATTATTATGCTTAAAGGATATTCCGAAAAATAGCCGATCTACAAGCAACGTGATCATCTGATTGCTACGCAATCGCAACTCGTCGCTTCGCAGATCTGCTGTTTTCAAAAGACTGAGATTTTGGATTGATAATATGATAATATGATACGATGATAATTGTGAGTAGTCTGAATCTGTAAAGTCACTATAGTAATAACCAAGGCTGTCAAATAAATGTAGCTAGTGGAGTAAAAAGTATAAAGTGTGAAGAAATGGAAATAGTCAAGTAAAGTAAAAGCACCTTGAAATTGTACTTAATGGGGCATTCCACTCATTTTCAACATTTTACTGTGTCATTAATATACCTTAGAGCTGTTGTGTGGAAATAGTAAAAAAGTCCCCCCATTCTGTGTTTCCTAGAACTAGAGGTCTGGGAAAAAAAATCAGATTTCTTTCATAATTACAGTTCTAGGAAATACAGAATGGGGGGACTTTTTCACTATTTCCACACAACAGCTCTAAGGTATATTAATGACATAGTAAAATGTTGAAAATGAGTGGAATGCCCCTTTAAGTATACATTACATGAGTAAAAATGTTCGTAGTTACACCGCTGGTGTTCAACACTCCCATGCATGTCTCACTCTCCCTTGCATGCTCCCAGTAAAGGTCATGAATGGGTTGTTGAGGTCGCTGACCTCAGACAGGACTATTAGAGAGGTCTAATAATGATGCATGTCTATGTGAACACACAGCTTCGTCTAGAGACTCTAGAACAGTGCTTTTCAACCCTTTTCATATCAAGGTCCAGTCTTTATTTGGCATTTGAGCCACGGACCACCATTTGATGACATTTAGCCTCTCAGACCCAAGACTTATAGAATTATTCTTATTATAGAATATTTTGTTCTCATTTGGATAAGATTGTGTCCATGCTGTATTGTTGTTTGTGGTACTGGTATAGAAACAACAGGCAAACATTGACCAAAAATAACAACTATTCTATACATTCTCTAGACTTCTTGTAAATTAAGTAATGCACATGTTTAACAACAATTTAACTCTTGAACGCGTAAAATGAAATTCACTCAAGTCAAGAGTTAAGTACCTTTCTGTACTCAGTGATACAGTATGGTCAAATATGTGCCGTTGTTTTCCACTGCCTCTTCTCACAATCCCCCCACTTCCGGTGCTGTCATCATCCCCGCTGCCGTCTCTCTCTTCCCGTCCTCCATCGTGGCGCTGTCTCTTGTCCCTCAGATGGACAGACGTGAGTCGTCCGGACAGGCCGTAGCTCTCCCCACAAGCACTTGAACAATTGGAGGTAAATACGTCGGAGACAGGCCATTTGTTTTGGGCCGGCGGTGATGCATGCTTTTGCAGCGAGCAGCACATTTTTACCACGCGGCCCAAAGCAGCCGTGAGTAATGGACTGCTCCGGCCTGTCCACTCTTACTGCTATTTTTATTATTGTCTCCCTTATAGTTTTCATTTTTCATATCAGAGCGACAGAGAGGGAGAGAGCGAGAGAGAGAGCACACAGCATTCGCTACAAGTACGTTTCCGTGGAAGAGAAAGGGAAGAGAGGCCCCCTTATCCACTCACTTCATCATCCTCCATCAAGCGTCCCTGGCTTTTTCAGTCAGACTGACAGGGTTTGTTGGATGGGTGGAAGAGAGAAATAAGAGATTATCAACAGAGAAAGCAATAATTCAGGTTGGACAGCTTCATAACAATTCCTCATCTATCCATCACGCTGTTTCCCGTGGCGTGTTTCTCCCTGTGACTCAGCCCCTGGGGACATGGCATCTTAGAGTACGCCAGATTGGACATCTTTTGGGTTCGAACCAAATGGACCCTCACAGGTCCATTTGGTTCCACTTGCAGACTCTCTAAATTGCATCACCACTGGGGTCCATTTGGTATCGTTTGTACGCTCTTCAAGTTAAATTAACACTGAGGAATTTTACTATGTGTGTTTGTGTGTTTTCCGTGTTGTATAACAGGAGGGAAAAAAAGAAACCTTGGCTCTGCATGGCTTTTTGAAGATGATTCACTAAGTAGCTAAAATTACCTTTCCTCTCGCCGGCCCTGGGGGAAAGGCTTGGTATTTTGCATCTTCTTAATTTGGCCAAGGCACACGTATGGGCACCTATAATAGCTGCCTCTTAATTCCAATGACAGCTTTACAGGTCCTGAGTTATGGAGGCCTGGCCGTGGCGCTCATTAGGACCCCTCCTGGCCTCACGCTGAGCCGCACTAATACTCCTCCTTCGCTGGCCTTAACCCTTGAGCATGCACGCATGCGTATGCGCGTACGTACGCGTGGCTCAAAGCACATGCATTCCTACGACGCCCCATATCCTATATGCTCTTTTGTAGTTGATAAAATGGGTTACAAACTTGTACACTTAATTCAGAGTTAGACGTGACTCAGGGAAATAAGGAACCTGGTTCCATAAGGCTGTTCGTCTTCTTGTACGACAGCGATTATTAAGTTCTTTAAATTCTCCATCGACCACTTAAAACCCTATATACTTAGTTGACCTGCAGGAATCCCTAGAATAGGCTTTTGGCATCTCTAGCCTGGCCCAGCCTGTGTGATTTCTGGTCTAGACGGGCGGTGTGCCGGTCGAAAACAGGCAGTGGATCCTATTGGTTCACCGATCTGAGCCCCCGCCCCCCACCCCACTCATCCCCTCCCCAGTAGAAGAACAGTGGAGAACACTGCTGATTTGGAGCAACTCTTATTGGTTATTCCTTTATTGGTTGTCATTGGCGAAATACAAGGAAGTGGGCTTCCTATGCCAGGCTTTTCCCCAGGCTTTTCTTTTTGAGCTGAATGTGAACGAAAATAGAAGCCTGGGTACCTAACCCTACCGATCTATAAGCTCACAGCACATAGCAACACACTGTGTTGTGAGCTTATAGATCGTCTTTTTTCATCAAATATCCTCCCCCAGAATACGCAAGGGTTCAAGCGGTTAATTGACGTTACGAGCTATCAGATTTATTTCCTTGTCCATGGCCTAATATTTCTATTCCTTTATGACCCCCCCCCCCCCCCCCCCCCATACCTTCATCACCTCCTTCTATCATTATTCTGTTTCCTTGTCCCCCCGCAAGGCCACCCCCCCCCCCCCCCCCCCCCCACACACACACACACACACACACACACTGTAAGTGTAAGCCGGGTCTCGGTGGGTGATCCATCTCTGTCAGCGCGCTAAAATGATAACGCCAATTAAACCCGAGGAGTAATTGCCCTCCACCGCCTCTGGTCCCCGCAGACAACCTCGACGGGAGCCCCCTCCCCCGCAATACGAATGAGACCCCGGGGGCTTCCCTTGAGGCCCCCCCAACCACCCACCCCTATACCCTTCTGCTGGGTCAAGAAAGTATAAGGACAGGTGGGGAGGAGAGGGGAGGGAGGGGCGGAAGGCATGAGGATGGGGTGTGAGGTGTGGGGGGGAGGGGTGATTTGTAACTTTTAACCTCACTGATCACCAATGGCCTTGACAAGGGAGGGGGGATGAGGTATCACACACACACACACACACGCACGCACACACACACACACACACACACACACACACACACACACACACACACACACACACACACACACACACACACACACACACACACACACACACACACACACACACACACACACACACACACACGTGTAGATATCGGTAGTTGCACATGGATGAACACACACACACACACACACACACACACACACACACACACACACACACACACACACACACACACACACACACACACACATCCGACGTTCAAGGTCGCTGTCAGAGGACTTATGGCCCTTGCCATTCCACATAGGCTCCCAGTGTGAGGAGGCTAATGGGAAGTGAAAGGAGGCTGTATGGCAGTGGACTGTAACACCACTGATCAGAGGTGACATGCATGCACCACACTTATAGGAGGAGAGGGCAGCTGGAAGGCCAGCCGCTATCACCACCACACTGCCATCCACTCTGGCTACACACTGACCACAGAGAGCGCCTCATGAGCTGAGGAGCCACCGTGGAAATGACCGGTATGTCCATAGCGCTCACATTGCAGCATTTATTAACACCAGTGGTGGAAAGTAACTAATTTTACTGATTTACTTGATTTGATTTGATTAGATTTTTTATTTGGCACATTATCCTCCTTGGTAGTCTATCGTTGTCGAAGATGACGTAGCTTCCTTGTGCTGTGGGTTTGGCAGTGGTCATCGTTGCTGGCGACGATGCCACTGTAGATGACTATGAAACCCGATTCTGGAGCCACATACCCTGCCACAGTGTGGACATGTGAGGCCCGGATCAGGAGGCTGAGGTGGTACTGGAACAGCACGGAGGTGTCTTTGCTGACATTAAAGCATACAACAAATAAAAAAGAGAAAGTGCCAGGAGGAGACAAGAAGCCCTGGGGGCTTATACTACCTATATAAAATACAATAAAGACATTATAACAAGATGTAAATAATTTCAAATATATGATTGCAGTATATAAAAATATACATATAAAATATGATTCAAAATACTTGATAATCTAAGACATGATTAGAGACAAGAAGAGAATACAAACTATGATAATTAAGTGATTTGGTCAATCAGAACAAACTTAAAGATGAGGTGCCAGAATCTTTGTATTTATTTTCCATGTGTCTGTGAGGTGACCGCACTTCATTAGACCACCTGGTGTGTCCAGGTGGTCTAATTTGTTTTTCTTGTCTAGAGATGTTGTGTTTTTTGGTCCTGTTTAGTTTCAAGGAAGCTTCCTTACAATAACATTGCAGATTCTGCTGGGTAGGTATGATCGTAATATATATATATATATATATATATATATATATATATATATATATATATATATATATATATATATATAGTACAATATACATTATATAATGTGGTCAAAGGTAATGTTTCACACCTCTTTCTCTGGAAGCAGACAAAAAACGTCCTGACCACATGCCACTCTCCTGTCTTCAGCATATATACCTCACAGGTAGGTAACATAACACTGAATATCATGCGCTTATGAAGTCATTTATTCAAAATCTAGGTCACAACCTTTGTGGCTTGTTATCCAGTCCTGCTTCTCTTGATTTGCTTTGAGATACGAGATAGCCTATTGTCTGCGAATGTTCACCCCAGAATGGGGACACACTAGTGGGTTCATGTGGTTAAAATGAGATAAGGTAATGAAATCATGCAGTTCCAGAGTCTTTTTTAAAAGTTCATTCCAGAGCAGAGGAAGGCCGGTTTTCCCCCTAAAGCATCTCAGTGTGGGGTCTGGGTACTACACTGAGTCACGTACGTAAATATTCCTGCGATCATGTAAGCTGTGGAAGATGAGTTTGATGCGATGATCTCTATCGGCCTGCACAGCTTGATAAAGAGAAGATGATGACAATAGATGCCTATTAAACTTGACACACATTCTCAAAGAGATTCTCAAAGACCCCTCCGTCCACCACGCGAGCAGACCGCCCACCCACGAGGCAGCCACCGCAGCCCATGTATCACTCACAGCACACTTCCGACAGGCCTGTGTGTGTGCGTGCGTGCGTGCGTGCGTGCGTGCGTGCGTGCGTGCGTGCGTGCGCGCGCGCGCACGCGCGTGTGTGCTGGTTTATGACAGCTCAGTTCTGGCAGTGTGTGGGTGGACGGCTGAATGTGATTTGAAGTGCGTAGGTGGCTATTAGCAGAGCCTGACTGAACGGTGACCTGTGGCACACACGACAACCACAGGTGAGAGCCGTGTGGTGGAATATGTGTGACATGAGGTGGTGAGACTCAAATGAGCTTGTTTTCCTTATTCATTGTACACCGTGCTGTGTAGAGTAAGGTTAAAAATGGTTAAAATGGCTGACCTGTGTGATGTAAGCAATACACAGCTACAGCCTATATACCTTACCATAATGATGAGGTGTGTTAAGATTTAGGTGTGCCAATTTGCAAGCATTGACTATACAGCCCAGCTGTAGAGCACAGAGTCGGTAACGATGGAAATGGAGATCCTTCCATGCCCCACCCGGTCATGCAATACCCGTTGTATCCGTGTCAGAGTACCCTATACGTACCAACTGTCTGCGTCCCTTTTATGCCAATATATGGAGATTTCTGTATCTGTCTCTCTGTGTCCCTATTCCTATATATGGAGTTCTGTGTCAGGCATGCCAAAAGTTGTGATGCTTGTAGGATTGTTGTGATGTCAGAACAGGCCAGCTCCATATATGGAGCATGGGAGGAGGCCCTTTGTGGCGTGGGTCGAACCGACTCGAAACCAGGCACTGCACTCCCTGCGGGGATGTGGAACGCGTGTGTCGAATTTGAAGTCGGTGGGGCGAACGGTTTTCGAGTTACGTGGATTATAGACGCACGTGGCAGCGGTGGCCGAACGGATAGCGGCGCGGTCTAGATACCGGAAGGTTCCCAGTTCGAATCAGCCGTCCGACACGTTAAAATTACCACCGCTGAAATGCCCTTGAACAAGGCATCAACCACTACGATGAAATGTGTTCTATGAGCAGGGCCTGGCTGGAAACAAGTTCTTGAGCTTAGCCCAGATACCCTGGGTAAATATAGATTTCATTTCATTTCATTTCACACGCATACAGACATATAGACGTTCAGAGACTTGGTGCATTTATAGATAGATACCGTTGACTGCTGTCAGTGCTTGCACACTGGCACACCTACATCTTAACACACGCAATGTTAATTTTATGAGCGGCAGATGCTCTGCTTATATCACCAGTTTACTAAGGTCAGCCTGGTGCTGGTTTCATCCTCTCCTCTGCCATTAGGAGCAATGGCCTCGAGTAGCCTGCTGCTGGAGAACCAAGCCTCAACAGTTAATTTCGGGTATTGGAGCATCGGATAGCAAGTGGCAAGTTCGGAAAATGTGCGTTTTATCGGCCAGTAAGGATAGACCTGCAGTAGCATGCAATAAAAAAAGACTTTTGTCTCGTCAATCAACATAGTTCATGCCACAACGTCAAAAAAATATCCACAACATTGACAGTGAGTGGGGAATGTTCCTTTAAATATAACCCGGCCTTAGCATCCATATTCTGGTCTGCAACAGAGATCCAGGACCTATAGGGGGTCCTAAACAAAACCTTTAATCTTGAGAGCATCAAACAGTTTGTAGAGTGCAGGCAGAGACTCTGAGTTGTCACAAGCAGCTGTAACCAGTCTGTCTACAACAGTGGTTGCCAAACGTTTAGCCTGCTGTGACCCAAAAGAGAAATTATGTTTGCCCATGCAGGACCCAAACTAGTGAAAATAGCAAATCTACATGCTCACAACGCATCACTTAACATTGCATTGTGAGCTTGTAGATCGGCTATTTTCAGTAATTCTTAAACATTTGGTTTTTAATTCATTTCTTAAAGTGCTTCTTACATTTTTCTTTTATTTATTCATGTAATTTGAAAAAACTAAAACAAAAAAAATAATATAGTCCTATATATTTTTTTAAATTCATGAATGTTTTAGCTATGTAATTAAAAACTAAATGTAGGAAATAAAAAATAAAAGGACCCAAAAACAATTGTACGTGACCCACAAATGGGTCCCAACCCAGTGTTTCGGAACAAATGGTCTTCTACATTCTCCCGCTCACTCAGAACAGATACATGCAGTAACATAGGGAAGCTGTCAGAACCTTCCCTAAAACATCCAGGACAACGCTTCACACTTCCCATGCTCTTCTCCCTTTTGGCTCCCAAACTGTGGAACAACTCCCCATTGCAGTCAACTGCAGACTCACTCACAATCTTCCGCCGTAATCTGAAGACTTGATCACGTCTTCAGGCTCCATCCGTAGCCTGCCACTTGACCTAGCCTTGACGGCCTTGCCGGCTTATGCAAAGGTTAAACATGTAATTTAGAGTGCGTTATGGGTTCGAGTCCCGATCCTGACAGCTTTTACTGCGTGTCAATCCCCATTTCTCTCTCCGCATTTCCTGTCTTCACTTGACTATCAACAAAGGCATAAAACTAAAAAAAATCCCCAAAAATAAATCTAAATAACATATAATTTAGATAGCACAGATGCCAGATTCATAGACCTGTTATTCTATAGTGTTTATTGTTTCAATGTATGTTTTATTATTTAATATGATTATACTGTTTAGACTGATGATAGTTTCTTGGTTTAGCCTACCTACTATTTATATGCATTTGATGTATTAACTTGTGTTTACCTTGCCTACTGTAAATAGCTTTGGATGAATAAGTCTGCTAAATGCCTAAATTGTGAATGGTCAAATCCAAACAAAATGGAGAGCAGATATTGACATGTTACACAAATACACACTTATGCCAAGCTCATGGGCATGATGTCATTGGGGGAGTTAGATGTCAATCAACTGTAGTCAACCTACCAGGTCCTGAGAGGGGGTGGGACTAAAACAAAGGAGGAAGGGAAGGGAGCAGGTCTGGGAGTGGGAGGGAGTCACAGGTGAAAACACAAACAGTGATGTTCAAAGTGTTGGTTATAAGTTTAATAACCTGTTAAATGTCACCATATTAAGAGCCAGCAGGGTCAGGATTTATCAGCGTGTGTAACCCTGTTAAAACAGGTGTGTTTGGAGCTGGGTTTTCACTCACGATTTCTACCATAACCAGCTGACATTAATAACTACAAGGTGAGCTTTGGCAGGTCAACTAACATGGATGAGCCAGGAGGAGAAGTCTGTGTGAGACACGTTTCTGAGTGAGTATGCAGGCTATACATATATCTCAGTACTGTAATGACATGGACGTTGTCGTTTATAGTTGAATGATAGGACGTTGTTGTGTTTTGGATAGTGTGCTTCAGGGGCTATAGTAGCTACAGTATACCAAATATGTTGCAGTAGAGTTGCTCAGGACTGCATAACAGTACTTTTGGGGTGGGGTACTTTTGAGTTTATTTTTTATTTTTTACAGTAAACCACTTTTACATGAAATAACCAACATATCGTGTTGCAAGGCATTGTGAGCTTGTAGATCAGACTGATCAGTTATTTTCAGCAAAGAGATTTGTTGTGGTAGAGGTGAAGAAAGAGCAGACCAAGGACAGAGCTAAAGGTCAAGTTTACAAAGTATTGAGGGTTCAAGTTGTTAAATGTCTGAAAAACATGAATTCATGAAAATGTATGTGTGTATATAATGTGTAAACAAACAAAAAAGCGTGAACATTTATTTTTTTGCAAATCTTTTGAATACATATATTTTTAAATCAAATCTTTTCTCCTGGAGGTCCCTGGCACAAACTATTTCCAGATGAGGTTCCATGGCCAAATATATAGGCCTATATAAATGTGGGGTCCTCCTCGGCACACAACAGTTTGAGTACTACTGGTTCAGGGGAGTATTTCCAGTCGGTTTAAGCGGATGTTAGAGATCACATGTACCGGTACCCTTACAGGTCCATTTGGTTCCATTTCTACACTCTCAGAGTTAAGGCCTATTCATAGTCTGGTTTTTTGGTGGTGAGGTGACCACCGCTCCGGTGGTGAGCTGACCACCGGAGCTGAAATAACGTTGAGTGGTGGTGAGTAAAAACAGAGAGAAGGGCAGGAGCGGTGGCGGTGGTTTGCTCTTCACCGCGGCTTGTGACGTCATGTTGTAGTTCGGTGGTCACCTAACCACCGAAAATCCAGACTATGTATGAGCCTTTAAAGGGACACTTCACCCATTTTGCAAAAAGATATATGTTAATGACGTTTAGAAGATTTAGGTGTGTAATATGTGGTTTTAGATACCGTATTTTAGATTTTAGCAGTGAGCCCAGTGTCTCTGATGTCATGGACACTGGGCTCACTTACTTCCTGGACTACAATTCCCATAATGCTTTGGTGCACTGCTCCTCCTTGTGGATAGGGGGAGGGCTATCTTACTGAGACAACATGTAGTGCAGGAAGTAAGTGAGCCCAGTGTCCATGACATCAGAGACACTGGGCTCACTGCTTAAATCTGAAATATCTAAAACGACATATAGCACACACAAAGACCCCCGGGAAAGTGTTCTAAATCTTCTAAACGTCATTAACATATTTATTTTTTTGCAAAAAGGGTGAAGTGTCCCTTTAAATTAACACAGGGTATTTTAATGTGTATGAGCGAATGCGGGCTGATGAGATCAGCTCCTATGGAGACCCAATAAACTCTATCACAAGAGTAATGATCACCAGAGCCTCAATGTGGCAATAATCCACTCTAATATCATCAACACAATTTATGCCATCCAGCCACCAAATGTTTCCAATATGTTCCAGACAGTCTTTGCACTCATCTCAAACAATAACTACAATAACACTAATAAACCATCGATCCTGCTGGGTCTAGTTCCACGGCCATACGCCATAACGCCCTAAGCACCGCAACACAACGGCTGCGCGCCATGAACGTTTGACTTATTACGACGGAGCGTGCCACCAAATCCATAATTAGACTCCTTTTGTTGCCCCCGTTGTTGTTGAAAATGTAATTATGAAAGATGAAACACAGCCTTCAATGAGATGGCTGTAAAATAGCATAATTAATATGGGCTTTTGCGAGAACAATCCCCGCTTTACGGGAGCCCCGCGTTGGCCGTGAAATTAATTAAGTGTGCCAGGATTTATGGCCTGTACTCGGAAATGAAGAGAATTAATCGCGGGCCGAAGATGGATGGTTGGTGGAAAATGATGACGCCCCAGGACTGTGTGTGTGTGTGTGTGTGGGGGGTGGGGGGGGGTAACTGCTTTAGGGGGGTACTGTTGGAGAGGAATGGAGGGTTTTGACACAATTACACACCCCCAGCCAACAGCTGTGGGACAGGGGTGGGAAGCTGTACATTTTGGGCCAAGTTGGAATTATGAGATTTCGATGTAGGCTACTTGCAAGTTGCAACTCACCTGCATGCTTCCACGCACTCTGGATATGGCAATATGTCAATTTGTGGGCGAGATGATCTCTCTGTATATTATGGCCCCCAGAACGATGAATAAAGATCGAAATGGTTTTGGCGAATATGTCAATTTCATGGCGAACGGATGACGAGTCGTGTTTGTGTTTTATCAGCGATGACTAATGCGGCTATCTCCTCCGCCCTCGTCTGTCTTCCCTCCGTTTAGACAAACGAACAATAACCATGTAATTGAACACAATTAAGACAATTACAAACAAGATTACAGGCGCGACAGAGCCAGTGTCAACGCCATGTGACAAGCTGAGCGCTATTAAATATGTGTATTGTTAATTTCCATCAGTAATTAATTAATTTAATGAGTCACCTCCTATGTAAAGGAGGATTTTAATCGGCAGTCGTACTTCAAGCTCATTCAAGTGTTGCGTGTTTGAAACAAGTCGATAATTATACTATGAATGATGGCGTCTCTCTTATTAAGAGATGACAATCTTAGTTTGAGCGCTGTTTGTTTATACCACAAAGGAAAACGGTTCATAATTTAGCACATGCACTATACAATCCTCTAAGAGTCTCTAAGTCTAAGACACTAAGAACAAGACAACTATAAAACAGCTGAAGTTGCACAATAAGGATCCATTTGTATAGTCAAATCTTCCGTTTTTCATTTATCCATTTGGTTACATCTGTAACCATTCATTTTGGTTATATTTGTACACACTTGGATTTAGTCATGATTTGTGACTCAGGGAAATAAGGAAGTCAACACTCACTTTGCACAGTGTGGGAAAAGAAACACGGCCCAAACGGCACCTTGTAAAATGGCAGCTAATACTCAACAACAGACTCTTGAACTCCTGCGGCGACCCTTGACCCGAGACAAGGGCCTTCTAAAACAACGTCCTATAATTCTCCCACCGCTGTATGTTGTTAACGTGCGTGTGCGTGCTAGCATCCGTGCGTATTCCTGTGTGTGTGTGTTAGTGTGTGTGTTCTGCGCGTGCGCGCTAGCATTGTAATAATCTAAGGCTAATTACCCACCTCCCTTGTCCCTGGGCAGCGCCACAGCGTCTGGGTCAGGGCTGTGTGTGGGATGGCTCCGCGGCGCTAATTAGCCTCGTACACACACACACACACACACACACACACACACACACACACACACACACACACACACACACACACAGACAAGATAAATGATGGGTTTGGGTGGGTGTCTGTTGTTGGACACTTGATTGGGCAGGTACTAAGGGAGTGTCTGAGGTCTCCAGAGCATGTCCGCTCTGATAATTATGAAAGTGTCTGCTGCTGCGCGCCCGGGCGTGTGTGTGTGTATGTGGGGGGAGGCGCCGGTGATACATACTATACTTGTGAGGGCCAGATGTCCCCCCGCAAGTATAGTAGCATTTTGTCAATGGC
>NC_136807.1:26984079-27176579 GCF_951216825.1 Electrona antarctica
ACTCCATTCCAACAGACGAGGCCCCCCCTGTGATATTTGGCAGCCCCCCGATGAGGGCCCGGAATGGACCTCAAGTTGGGAAGCATATAGCTCAGCTAGACAGGGAGAGATCAAGGCCTATGCGTTAACGTCCAGGCCCTCAGATCACAGGGACGTCCATTAATCAGTAGCAGGCAGGACAGTGACAAAGAGGTGGCCTGGCAGGGGGTTTGGGTGGGGAGCTTCGGGGGTCCAGAGAGTTAGTTGACCAGAGAGTTGAGCTGCAGAGTTGATCTCGGTACATAGAACTACTTACTGTATTGTATTCAATGTACTGTACGTACAGACAATACGTTTGAAAAGCTGCATATACATACATATTTTTTACTTTGTGTGTTTTTTCGTAAATTAATGTCCTACTTGATCATGATACTACTGCGTCACACAGCTCGAACCACGTCACTTTCATACCGCATTTCGATCTTGTAGATCTGCTACTTTTTCTATTATTTGAATCCTGAAAAGTAGCCTAACAGTTTTGGACATAAATGGTTTCTACCCGACGGTGACGATAAATGCTCAGCAAATGCATGTTTTTCAGAGTAGCCAATTATTTATTACACGTGTTGTCCCTGCTGTTGTATCCTACTGAATCACCTGCCAGTGAGGAGTGGGGCACGTGTTAATCCGATGTCCCGTTAGTCCGACATACATATTGGGACGTCGGTCTACCGCTATGCACGCCAGTGAGGAGCCCCCACCGGGAGGACGTGGGGCCTCCGTCCTACTCCTCCCGCCCAACACTCCCTGCTGACAGGTGACTCCACAGTCTGTAGGATGTTGTGCAGTGACAAATATCCCTCTCCTCCCCGTCCGGCTTCCCTCCTCTGAACACAGGCCAACTGTGTTCGTGTAGACGCTTGACAAAGCCGGGTCGGTGGATTCGAACCGACAACCTCTGTGGTCGTCTCTTGGTTGTCGATCCTGTCTCTTGTTTGTATGGAGTTTGGCTGGCTGCTCAGTTGATGTTGCAACACCTCAGTGAAGGCAGCACAACAAGGCCTGTGAGTGAAGTACTACACATATGAATCAGGCTCTCTCTCTCTGTTGTGTCTGTGGCCTTGTCATTAATCGCCGGCGGGGATATAATCGACTTCACCGAGTCAAACAGAATGATAAATATCTGTCTGTTTCCCGCTCTTCTTCTTTCTCGGACTCCCTCGTCTCATGTTTGTTCTATTGTAATGCAATTACTGTAGTGACTCCGCAGGGGGGGTGTGTTGCTGGAACTACAATTACCCTGGATGTCCCTCCCACGGTGGATGATTGTAATTATAATTGACTATAACCACTTTTTGCATAATACGCCCTGCATGCAAAGCCCTCCATAGTCTCCCCACTTTGCCCTGCGCCCCGCTCCCTCCCTCCCTCCCCGTGCCACGTCCTCTCCTTCTTCACTGTCTGCTAGACCCGGCGCGCACCCCTCCACCCACCCCCGCCCCTCTGGCCCCCCCCGGCTTACACTCATGGGAGTTGACACTACGCCTCCTACAAATCCAGTTAATATTCAATGGCTCATTAAAGATTGATTGGGAGCTGTAAAAAAGGGGGGAAATCACACACATACAGTACGAGGACACCAAATCCTTTCCTTTAGCTTGTAATGGTGCTTTATGGAGGGGGCTCTTGGCCCCGCGGCTCCCCTGGTCCTAGTTAGTGAAGGTAGACAGTATACTATACAGTGGTTATCGCACGTTATTTTCATGCGTTAAGGACCACCAAATTGATATGTGCTTGGATGTGGACGGACTGCCATTTGAAAATGTTTCGTGTCACGGACCCCCATAAGAGAATATTTGTGTTGTTAAATTATTTTGAGATTGTTCAAAGAACAATGTTGTTTCTAAAACAACCGATCTACAAGCTCACATTGCGTCACA
This sequence comes from Electrona antarctica, assembly GCF_951216825.1. NCBI lineage: Eukaryota > Metazoa > Chordata > Actinopteri > Myctophiformes > Myctophidae > Electrona > Electrona antarctica. The sequence continues at coordinate 26,985,999 of NC_136807.1, forward strand.
ACGCAGCGTTTTGTGATCTTAATTCTAGATCAGCTATTTATTTTCTTTCTCTTTTTTTTTGAGCGGCGTTAGTTAGCCCCTCCAGCTTTGAGGGTCTGTGTGAACATACTTTTGTTCGACATAGCATTGGTCCGACCGGATTATGGTTGGTGAGGGATGTGTTAAGGTTGGTGAGGGTTGCGTTAAGGTTGGTGAGGTATGCGTTAAAACGACCGGATTAAGGTTGGTAAGGGATGCGTTAAGGTTGCGTAACCGTCTGGGCACCCGACTGGTAATCCAGTCGCAGTGTGCCGCGGGTTCGACTCCCGAGCCCGACACGGCCTTTACTGCATGTCTTCCCCCATCTCTCTCCCGTTTCCTGTCAGCCTACTGTCTGTCCCTTCAAAAATCAATAAAAGGCGTAAGCCGCAAAAAAAAAAAAAAAAAAAAAAAGGTTGGTGAGGGATGTTTTAAGGTTGGTGACCGGATTAAGGTTGGTAAGGGATGCGTTACGGTTGGTGAGGGATGTGTTAAGGTTAGTGACTGGATTAAGGTTGGTGAGGGATGTGTTAAGGTTGGTGACTGGATTAAGGTTGGTGAGGGATGTGTTAAGGTTGGTGACTGGATTAAGGTTGGTGAGGGATGTGCTGCTTCCGTTGGAGGTTATGGTTAGGTTAGGGTTTGAGGTAGGTTGTCGTTCGGACCAATGGTATGTTGGAACTAAAGCATGCACCCGGGTGGGACCCATGCGGGACCCCACTTTGAGAACTACCACAGTAAAGGGATTTGTGCTCCACCTGCTTGGTATAGGGACCAGAGCTCGGGACCCCCGGCCCCAGACGTACCCGAGCTATAAACACCAGACCGGGGCAATCAGGATTAGGATTGCCCCCTTGAGAGTGCAGTTCATTTCCACTGCTGAAATATTCAGGAGTCTGGAGTATGTTCCCCGAGAGAGACTGTAGATGGCAAATCTTAGCCATAACCCTGGTGCTCCTACAATAATCCCTTCATATCCAAGTCCGGTTGGTAGCTATACCTCAATTTGGTTGTTGATGAAGCAAGCTAGAGCCAGAATGATTGCAGATAATATTGTGTCATTGCTGTCAGGCAGAAACCGTTTTATACCAACCATTTGACAATAATGGACTATATCATATAATTTATAACTTTTCGTCATTTTAAGGTCTACTCAGGCTTTTGTGATCACCCCAGACAGCTTTTAAATAGCCAAGAACAGGTGTTTTCAATCAATTTATCATGGTTAAGAAGTTTGAAGTTGTTGGTTTGGTTATGGGGGCGTGTCTGATCAAATTAATATATCTATATACTGAATCAAGTGCTTCTATTTCTCTATTTTTAAACTGTCTTGTGGATTTCAGTGTCTTTAACCATATTAGTTACCATTCACAGTATTTCATCTTCGTGCCGATAGCGTCCAGAAGTGTCCTTATTTCTTCGTCGGACCAATTTCTTTCTCTGCTTTCCTCCTCATTAACGTCTGTCAAAGAGGTTGCGTCTGTGTGCTTTGTGTAAACACTGTTCTCTGTGTCGCGGGGACGTATGGCACGACACCACCGTCTCATACGCAAGCAACGTCATGATGCTGCCATTTAGACTTCCATTCCGCAAAACGTTGCCTGCAGTGTTCAGTGTTGTAGGTCCCAACTTAAGCAGGCATGAATGCCGAAACAAGATTGGCGCCATGCACAAAGAAATTCAGCCCATGTTCAGACATCAAAAAACACCAAAATCAAAAATGCCGACACATTGCCTGCAAATCTTGTATATCTGAATGGGGCTTTATCTTAACAGATTCAAGTTAAGTCAAGTTAACACTTAATTTTACGGTATATGCTTCAGATCTTGGGTCTGTTTACCTACAGTACTCCCCCCCCCCCCCCCCTCTCCCTGTCTCACTTTCCGTCTCTCGCTCTCGGTACGCTGACCCCCGTCACCCTCCCAGGTTTCCCAGGAGCCCCCTGGCCCAGGCGACGGCACAAACACAATTTCCCCGTAATGTCATTTGCAGCGGCGTGGTGGTGGTTGGATGAAGGAGAGAAAGTCCCAGCTGTCAGCGCCGCCTCAACCCCTTCGCCGGGAAACGCAACCCGACACATGACGGATTCTTAGGTTTGTACAAATGGACAGCTACCCCCCAACCCCTCCCCCTTCCCCTCCAATTCCTACCACCCCCCCCCCCCCCCCATCCCCACCCCCAACTCCCTCGCCACTTTCCCTCCGTGCTACACCCGCCTGCGTGTACCACCAGCGACCCTCCTCCTCGCTCCTCCTCCCCACCTCCTATTCCTCTCTCCCCTTCCACTTCTCCTCCTCCTCCTCCCCACCTCCTTATTCCTCTCTCCCCTCCACTTCTCCTCCTCCTCCTCCCCACCTCCTTATTCCTCTCTCCCCTTCCACTTCTTCTTCTCCTCCTCCCCACCTCCTTATTCCTCTCTCCCCTTCCACTTCTTCTTCTCCTCCTCCCCACCTCCTTATTCCTCTCTCCCCTTCCACTTCTCCTCCTCCTCCTCCCCACCTCCTTATTCCTCTCTCCCCTTCCACTTCTTCTCCTCCTCCTCCCCACCTCCTTATTCCTCTCTCCCCTTCCACTTCTCCTCCTCCTCCTCCCCACCTCCTTATTCCTCTCTCCCCTTCCACTTCTCCTCCTCCTCCTCCCCACCTCCTTATTCCTCTCTCCCCTCCACTTCTCCTCCTCCTCCTCCCCACCTCCTTATTCCTCTCTCCCCTTCCACTTCTTCTTCTCCTCCTCCCCACCTCCTTATTCCTCTCTCCCCTTCCACTTCTTCTTCTCCTCCTCCCCACCTCCTTATTCCTCTCTCCCCTTCCACTTCTCCTCCTCCTCCTCCCCACCTCCTTATTCCTCTCTCCCCTTCCACTTCTTCTCCTCCTCCTCCCCACCTCCTTATTCCTCTCTCCCCTTCCACTTCTCCTCCTCCTCCTCCCCACCTCCTTATTCCTCTCTCCCCTTCCACTTCTTCTTCTCCTACTCCTCCCCACCTCCTTATTCCTCTCTCCCCTTCCACTTCTTCTTCTCCTCCTCCTCCCCACCTCCTTATTCCTCTCTCCCCTTCCACTTCTTCTTCTCCTCCCCACCTCCTTATTCCTCTCTCCCCTTCCACTTCTCCTCCTCCTCCTCCTCCCCACCTCCTTATTCCTCTCTCCCTATTCCACTTCTTCTTCTCCTCCTCCTCCCCACCTCCTTATTCCTCTCTCCCCTTCCACTTCTTCTCCTCCTCCCCACCTCCTTATTCCTCTCTCCCCTTCCACTTCTTCGAGCCGTCCACTTCCCCCCACTCCCCCTTTTCCCAAAGTCAACCTCCCCCACCCCCCCAAGAGTGGCATGCCCCCCCACCCCCCTCTACCGTCTTCCCCGAGTCAAATTGGCAGAATTTGATGCATTATTAAGTGTGTGTGTGTGTGTGTGTGTGTGTGCTGTGCGTGTCCTTGTGTGTGGGGGGTCAAGTCATCTAATCAAGTCTAATCAAGTCAATCTGACTCTGAGTTATATGACACGATACTCGTTCCCCTTCCTCGTATGCCTTATTCCACTAAGTTACATATTGTGTAATATTGCACAAAAAGTGTATACTTGTATCGATATTATATGGTTTGTCTTGATGTAGTATATCCTTTCATGTATCCTATACAATACACTATACAATAACATCCTCAGTTTTAATTTATCCATTTGGTTCATTATTAACCTGAATCTGAGAGCATCCAAACAAAACCAAATGGACCCCTTGTCCCCTTATTTCCCTGAGTCACACCTAACTCTGAGACACATACAAAGTGAACCAGATGGACCTGTATTGACCCATTATATACGCCCCAATTCACATCTAACTCTGCAAGCACAAAATAAACGGAACCAAATGGACCTGTGAGACTCCATAATTATTATCACCCTGAGTTTCGTCTCCAACTCTGAGCGTCCAGCGTTTTTACTCTCCAAGAGTTAAATCAACACTGTGGAATTGCCAGTGGTGTAAAGTAACTTAAGTACAATTTTGAGGTATTTGTAGTTTATTTGAGTATTTCCAATACTTTTACTTCTACTCCACTACATCTCGGATCAAAATATTGTACTTTTATTCCACTACATTTTGAAAACTTTATTTACTGGTTACTTTGTAAATTAATTGTGATTATTATTAGAAAACTTCACTTCAGCTCCCTATACCCTGCACATTTCGGCCATTTGAAAATAGCCGATCTACAACATCATAATGCGTCGCCATGCGACCTGCTATTAGATCTAGATCTGCTAGATCTGCTATTTACAGAAGATCTTATACATTTGCAAACTTGAAACAGGACATTCTGCATTTCTTTTGATACTTTAAGTACATTTTAATGCCAATACTTCAGGAGAATACTCGCAGCCGCAGGACACTGCCAAAGACACCAAGAGCTCCCAGCCAGCAAACTGGTGCTGTGGGAACCAACACATGGGCACCGGTCACGAGGACGTCCCATACTAACATATGTGGATGTACATATGTGGTGTAAAGATGCAGGAGCGCAAAGCACCAACGAGCTGGCCGGATGTGGAGAACCGGGATGACTAGAAGCGACGATGGAAAACTCGTCTGAGGACGATCTAGAGAGATACTTTTACTCAAGTAGGCTATACATTTAGAATTCCATACTTTTACTTGTAACAGAGTATTTCTACATTGCAGTATCGATACTTTTACTTAAGTAAGAATTGTGAATACTTTTTCCACCACTGGTTAAATGAACACTGTGGCATTTCACAGGGGATGCAGCAGTATATATATATATATATATATATATATATATGCCTCTGGCCTTGTGTCCGTTTGCAGACCACCATGAAGAGAAAAACGGCCACTGCCCTCTCAATCATCCAGCCAATCAATGGAGATGATTGGTCCAGTGAACAGGAACACATTGGGTTAACACCTCCAACCTGCCTGTGCACCTGACGTGACCCGGCCGCCAGGCGAGGCGAGCTAGCCACCCAGAGTGGTGGCGCTCACATCCCATTTGTCACCGGCAGAGTTTTTTTTGTATTCCCCCCTTCCTGCCTCTCTCTCCTCGGAACAGGAGGGCTATACTGTAAGATTGAGTGGGCCACCATGGAAATATGATTTTCAATACACATTGTTAACTCGCCGGGGAAAGGCTTTTGCCAAATTCCATCAAAGTGTGCAACTGTGTATTAAATGACTATCAAACGGCCAGCCATCATTTTTCATGCCATAACCATGGTGGTGCGTGTGCGTGTGCGTGTGCGTGTGCGTGTGCGAGTGCGTGTGTGTACGCATGTGTGTGTGTGCGTGCATGCTCGTGCCCCTGGGCCAGACCTCGCTGGCTCTACAATCACAAAGACGGCCACCGCTATTGATCCGGTGTGAGAATGTGTTGACGCTGGTTATTGATAGTGGCGTAGACAAATAGAAGTGGGGACGTCGTTGCGGGCGTTTCGGAATATGAAGTCCCGTGGTTAGTATATCACACAGGACAGGGTGGACCTGCCGTAAGACCCCTTATGGCCCCCAAACCAAATGGGGCCATGTATGACACCCCTTATTTTGAGAGTCACGTCCAACATTGAGACTCTGTGAAGGACGCCGGAGAGTTTGGAATATGAAGTCCCGGTAGTATATCACAAGGCGGATGGACACGTAAGAACCCTTATTCCCTGGAGTCATGTCTAACTCTGAAAGCATACAAACGGAACCATTTGGTTCTGTTTGTATGCTCTCAGAGTATAATTTATTACAGGAGTCTTCCCTAAGTCAGATCCAACTCTCAAAGCATAGAAACGGAAACAAATTGGACTGTGAGAACCCCTCATTTCTCTGAGTCATGTCAAATTCTGAGACTCTGAGATAAGGACGTTGGGGATTTAGGAATATGAAGTCCCGGTTTAGTATATCACAAGGGGGGGATGTACGCGTGGCGCGTGCTCAGGGCTGGGTTAATATACCCGCATGCTCTGTGTACAGACACAGTGCAGGCTTTAAGAAGTCATTTTTCTTCCCACGCCATGACCGCAGACTCGTCGCTTTCATGGGCCGCCATTGCCACTGATCCATATGGAAGCAGGTGGCCCCGCGCGGGGTGACGGGGCGTGGGCGTCAGATAGAAAAAAAAGGGTCCCAGTGGGCGGCGGGTCAGGGATCCGGGTGGAAACCATCGGAATCTGCCGAGAATGATGAGCGCTGAATGTGGACCCAGGGTGTGTAGGAAGGGGAGCTGGTTAAAGTTTAACCAGCCCCATCCTGTTCAGCCTCTCCTCCACCATCCAGGCCTGAGCCAGGGGCTCCTCCGCTGCATGGCCTCCTACCCCCACTGACCCCCCCTCCCCGTTAGGGACAGAAGTGATGGATCGCCCCTGTCATTGTGCTCTGTGTGGAGACCGCGGCTAAGAGGGACCGGGGCTCCTTGTTAATCTGACCCTACGAGGCAGAGTGGACAACGCAACACATTATGACGACCCACACCCCCCCCACACCCCACCCCACCCCTTTCCCCAAATACAAAAAAGGGAACACATGGCAAGTGACCGACTCGTCCGCCCACATAAAAGACCTCCCTTCTTCTTATTTTTTTAATTGTTTATTTTTATCCTCTGCCGCCATAAACTGTCACTGGGACGGCTATTATGAGTCTGGAATGCTTGGCTGTGTCGGGCAGAAACCCTTGTATATCCAAAACCATTGCTTGTTGAGAAATGGAAAACATAGCGTTACAATGTATGGACTAAACGTAGTTATTATTTGTTTTGTCGCAAAATCTATAAGCTCACAACTCACATTGCTCTTCGATTGTCTCTTTTTTGCTTCTTTTGCGTGGCTCTCTTTTATGACAAAAACGGGCATTGATTATTTATACCATCAGAGAAAAGAAATGTAATAACAAAACATAGACATTTGAAAAACGGACATACAAGGTTTCTGCCCGACAGCGAGTATAAAAAGAACCATGTAAAAAATAGCCGCAAAAGAGAAAAACTGTGTTGTACGGTGGTGGGACAGGGGGCTCTGAGCAGCTGTGTGGAGTGACAGCACTCGGTACAGATGAGTAATGGCGGTGGACGAACCCGGCGTATTGATGGGCGATCAGTCATACACTGATGTCGCCTCTGCTTCACACCATGTGTTCACTCACACAGGGTCTTTCCTCCTCTCTCTTGAAAGAGCAGAAGAAAGTGATACATCAACGTGATGGGATGCATAAAATATACTTTCATACAAACATGAAACATTTGCAGAGGGATATCATCAGGAGAAATGGTAGAAGAATTCGACTCGAGAACACGTCAAGCTGATAAAACAATATTAACACACTTTAATAATAATAATAATAATAATAATAACAACCAAACTGTGTTAATATTGTTTTATCAGCTTCATTGATTTATTGAGGTTATTAATGACAACATGTATAGGCATGACAATATTTGTACATATCTGTCATTTGGATAAAAACACTAAAGCTTTGATAGTGTGAGCTTGTAGATCTAATATTTTCAAAATATTTTATGTATTTGTTTAATTGAAACTATTAGAACATTGTTCTTATTAGAAATAAAAATGCATATAATGACATGCACCAAATAGGGACACCAAGGTGTAAAATATGGCTTTTCACCTCCGCTTTTGAAGCATTTGTAATCTAGTGGATGAGTTTCTGAACATTCAGGAAAAGTCAGATGGATTTATAGACTTGTTCTACTTACTAAAACCGTGAAACATTTTAGCTTGAGACCCAAAAGAGAAATTATAGCGGATCTACAAGCTCACAGCATGTCGCTTCATGCCACGTTGCGAGCTTGCGGATCTGCTATTTTCACTACTTCTTAAACATCCTTTCTAATTTATTAATGAAATACTTTTTCAATACTTTTGAATTGTCCTTAATTCATGAAAAGTTTTTTTGTTCACTTGAAATATATATGCTTTTCATGTAGGATACAAGAAAAAGGGGATATTTACTCATGACTCGTAAACATTCGGGAAACGGTGACCTAAAATGAACTGTTTGGCATCCGAATTAAAACCTGCTCTCTCATATTAATGACAAAAGCAAAACAAATCATGCTAATTTGTCGCGGCCCTCCCCTCCATCATTATTACATGTGTCCCCGGGGGTGCGTTGGCAAAGTAAATTTGGGGCGGTTGGTTAAGAGAACATGGGTGTCAGTCCCTCTGGAGGAAAATGTAATGATGCGAAGGACACGGGTCAAATGAAAGCATGGCGCCACTGTCGCGTGAAAACCATGTATGTCCTAAACCGTTACTTTTCAGAAGAAAATAATAAACCGTCCTGAGTTTTGGATGGACCCAATTAATGAAGTTATTATTTGGTCACGTCTTTGTTCATTGGTTCAATATTTATAAAACCCCAAATACATGTAACCACATTTCTGTTTTCTAAAATAGCTGATGTACGAGCTCACAAGGCGTTGCGATGTGAGCCTTTAGTGAGTCAACTATTTTTGCTACATTTTTTAAAAGAAAACCACAAAAGTCGACGTATGAAGAGATACAAGGTTTCTACCCGATGGCGGCAATTTGTGGTAACCGAAAAGAGAAAAAAATAAATCTTTACTGTGTGTTCTTTCCCCCTTCAGTGACAGAGGGTGGGGTCAGCTCCCAACCGTGTGTGTGTGTGTGTGTGTGTGTGTGTGTGTGTGTGTGTGTGTGTGTGTGTGTGTGTGTGTGTGTGTGTGTGTGTGTGTGTGTGTGTGTGTGTGTGTGTGTGTGTGTGTGTGTGTGTGTGTGTGTGTGTGTGTGTGTGTGTGTGTGTGTGTGTGTGTGTGTGTGTGTGTGTGTGTGTGTGTGTGTGTGTGTGTGTGTGTGCGTGCATGTGTGAGAGAGAGAGAGAGAGAGTAAAGAGGCCCCTGAGTAGACAGGAGAAGGGGTCCTTGTCCCTGTTATAGGTCCAAACGGCTTGATGATCGCGGACGTGTGTACGTTTGTGTGTGTGTGTGTGTGTACATTGTATTCATGTTGTAGCGCGCGTGGGTGGACGGGTTTGACGTGCACGTGCTTGCAACCTCTCCCTCAGCTGACTCTTAGAATATGTCGGCGTGGTACAAGTCCACCAAGACCCATCCATCAGCGGCGTCCAAATGCGGCCTGCGCCACTGGTGACACGGGGGTTAACAACTTGACACTGACAGGGGGTGGGCGGTCCCCCCGCGGGAGGAGGGTTAGCGGGGGACATGCGGAGAGACGGATTGGACGGTCGTTGATCGACATTCAATTTGAATTATTACGAAGTGTTTCCGTTTAGCAGGGAAATTGAGTGCATGATCAATGTGGTAGGCGTTATAATTGTGCGGAGGATATTGTTTGGATGTGTGGTCAGTGCTGGATGGTGACTACTGTGCAATTTTTTGAATCTGTACTTTTTGTATCTGTTCTTTAGTGGTGTAAAGTAACTAAGTACATTTATTTTTAACTAAATACTGTACTTTTGAGGGGTTTGTTTCTCCAATTTTCAGTACTTTTACTCCACTACATCTCAGAGGCAAATATTTCGGACCGGATCCAATCCTTCTCGGTGCTGTTTTGGGCCAGGCTCGGTTGTAAATTTGAATGTTTCTTGGCTCAGTTCGGTTAGGTCCAAATATCCTCGTTTTGGACCGGGTCCAATTTTATGGACCCGTGCTACCCTCTACTTCAGCCTATACATTTAGGCCATTTGAAAATGGCTGATCTACAAGCTCAGCTTGTAGATCTACAGTAGGCCTACATTGCAGTATTGATACTTAAATAAAAAATGTCAGTATTTTTCATCACTGTACTTCACTCGAGTATAGTTCTTTTGGGGAGCTAAACTTCAAAGACAGATATGGTACTTTTGACACATTTCTAGGACCCAACGAGATCCAAACAGTGCGTTGATTTGAAATGACGTCACTGGCAGTCAATGAGAGAAAATGTACCTTGTAATTTGTACTTTACACATAATATCTTTGAATACGTATTTTTAAAACAAGTGGTCGACTCAAAGTATAACTTTGACAGAGTAACTTTCACTTGTAGTGCAGTAATATTTGACCAGTAGTATCTATAATTTGCCTCATGTACTGTAGGTTGAGTACTTTGTCCACCCATATAGTCTCTTTTTTTCAAAGCCTTTTACAAAATGTATCTCCGGTGCTTAAACCTACTTAATGGGGCCAAAAAGGGCTCATGACCTTGTCCGCAGATCACAGAGTAGTTCAGCATATAAAGTATAGGAGATGTGGTCTTGTTGTGAGATCATTCCTTCCGGCCCTGTAATCGCAACGCATTATCACACATTAAACATGCGCAAACCAATCAATAACTGTGGTCAAAAGAAAGTGATTAAAAAGTTTTTTAAGGCTGCATTGATTTTGAACAACACAGACCTTACACCAAGCTGGACATCACTGTAAATTAGCCACAGTGGTGTAACCAAGTAGCTACATTGACTTTTCGGACAGAAACCTCTTATCTCCATATCTCTGCTGTTGAGGAGAAACCACCTAACTCCAAAAAGGTTCATTTTTCAGGAAATTATTATTATTATTATTATTATTATTATTATTATTATTATTATTTATTTATTTATTTATTTATTTATTTATTTATTTATTTATTTATTTATTTATTTATTTATTTATTTATTTATTTATTTATTTATTTATTTATTTATTTATTCATGAAATGAAAACCCTTTTTTTTAAAACAGATCAATACTGCCTCATCGAAGTTGGTGTTGTGACTTTATTGTCAATTACTTGCATGAGAGGGAGTGACCTTGTGGAGGCAGTTGCTTTAGCAGACAGTTTGAGGTTCCAATGGATTTAGGCGGTTTTGTCCAGATGATTATTATAAGCGACTTTGGGCTTGCTTTTCCAGTGAAGTTGCTTGTAAATATCGGTGGTTGCAAGTTGGGGTTTTTCTTGCTCGTTTCTAACATTGCAGTTTGTTTCCTAATGTTTACCAGTTCTCAAACATTTTCATGTCAGGGAAACCCCCAAAATGCATATTTATTTGTCCACAGACCCCCCCATCTGAAAATATTATGTGCCAGAGAACCCATATCAGATTTTTGGTGTTATTATTGTGTTAATATTGTTAATACTAGACCTGTACGTGCCTGTCGGCTACCGGCCTACTTGAGAACGATGCAACTTGGGAACCTAATAGTACCCGTTGTCAACTTGTCATAGCACCCGTTTTAACTGTCTGTCTGTGTCCCACATAGAGATCTCTGTGTGTGAAGAGGGCAAACTGACTGACTGACTGTGAAAAGTGGACTGGTTAAGTAGGCTAAACAATTGTCAGGTGTGGGGTTGCCATGGCAATCAATTGGCTGAGGCAAAGGCTGGAAATTGCACAGGTGAGGGGATTTAGGCTGATTAGGCCCACTGGCAGAGCCTGGCCAAAACCTTTTGTGGTGGTTCTGGAGAACCGTGGGGCCGACCGACTCGAGTCTGGGCACTGCACTGGGGGTGTGGAACGCGTATGTCAAATATGAAGTCGGTGGGGCAACCGGTTCTCGAGTTACGTTCATTACAACCGTACACACGCACGCACGCAGACACACAGATACGTGGCACATTTATAGTAGGATATTATATATTCTCCTCGGCTATTTTGAAATGGTTAAAGTGGTCATGTGGCCTCTTTTGGGCTTGTCTTGATAGACCTGGTTGCTTATTTCTCTCACAAAATCTGGCAACACATGGTGCAGAAGAACGAAAGAAGACGCGAGGGAAATGTAGTATAGTCTCAGCAGCGCAGGCCGGCGGTATGGGCTGGGGTTTTAACATGGGGTTGAGGGAGGGAGAGGGAGGGGTGGAGGGGGGTTTAATTGCACTTAAAGCAGGATGGCAGAACATCAATCTTGATGAGTGGATCTGCATCACCGTTCTCCCAGGCCAATCTATCACCATCCACCACGCCTCTGGGTGGGGAGACTGACTCCTCCTCCTCCTCTGTTTACACGCACGTGCACTCTCCTCCCTCATCCCATCTGCGCTGTCCCATCGTGCACATCCCACCCCCCCCACCCCCCCCCCCCCCTTTTTTTCTTTTGTAATGTCTTGCACATTGGCTTTGATTGGTAAAGGCTGTTTCTTGAGACACATTCAAGAAAGCCATATATGCAAGTGTAATAATAATGCTTAACACCTTGTGACGACAATAGCCGATTAATACAAGCTCCCAACTGTGTGTGATTGCTGTCGTATGATGAAGCACTCCTGTTCTTCAAATGCTTCACTCCCGTTCGGGTGCAAATTAAGGGGCGGCGTGTCCCGTTGTGGCGCTCCGGGGGCTTTGCAGTCTGATCAACATTCAACATCGGTGAACTTCTGACCGTGCTTCCAACCTCATAGCAAAGAACCATCGTGGTTGACCCCCACTTGACTTGGCAGCCATTTCCACGTATAGTTTAGTTTTCTTTAAGTGAGCCCAACCACTCTTAACATATAAGTCAAACAAACTATACACAGCAGAAAACCAGCACTGACCACAACCCACAAGACAACGTGGGGGGAAATTGACAGGTCCTGACATCTCGGCTTGCATCGGTTCCAACGCTTCTGAAGCGTGTACCCGTGCCCTAAGTGTTTCCACGTTTTTCGTGAGTGAAGCAGCTCCCTTTTTTTGTATTTGTATTTATTCTCTTTTTTTATGTGTATTGTGTTTCCCCTTTGGGCCATGAGCCTGTAATACAGTTTATTTAAGGGATGAGTAATACTGGTTTTATTCAAAATTGGCCTGAAAAGACACCTGTTGGGAGACCAGATCAAAATCTCTCATCTATTTTGTAATTTATACAGTAGCAGAGTGGCTCACATGCAACCTCAGCCTGATGACTCCCCTGGATTATAGGGATATACCTTTAGTAGTGGTTAAGATGTTGGCTTTCCACGCGGGAAACCCAGGTACGAATCCTGGGCGTTACACATACAGTGTTTGTATTTGTTGATGACATGTATTTAATGTGTGTATGTATGCTATGTTGATGAATTGAATGCATAGGACCACAATACAACAGAAATATTGGTATGTACAGCATGGGATATAGAAAAGTGTAAACAACTAGAGGTTTGGCTATATACGCTGTATCCCTTCTGTTCTGTTTGGCTTCATGTTGAAAACATGGTTTCTGTTGTCTGGCGTCAGTGCATGTTCATACATACAACATCTTCATACATGTGCATTTGACAGTTTATGGGTCTGACATCAAATGCTATGTGCATTTGACTATGTGCATTTGACTCTATATAAGTGCATTTGACTCTATTGACAGGGGCTGTGTGCATTTGACTATGTGCATTTGACTCTATTGACAGGGGCTATGTGCATTTGACTATGTGAATTTGACTCTATTGACAGGGGCTATGTGCATTTGACTCTATTGACAAGGGCTATGTGCATTTGACTATGTGCATTTGACTCTATTGACAGGGGCTGTGTGCATTTGACTCTATTGACAGGGGCTATGTGCATTTGACTCTATTGACAGGGGCTATGTGCATTTGACTATGTGCATTTGACGGGGGCTATATGTGCATTTGACTGTAGTGCATTTGACAAGGACTATGTGCATTTGACTCCATGGGCCGTATTTTGCGCATCTTAAGTACCAGGTCTTGTGACTTAACTTAAGACTGGGAGGTGTGGCCAGTACTGTTTGGCCACTCCAAATAGGAGGGAGGGTCAGCTCCAAAAGTGGTCCTGAGCACCAAGTGTATTTATTTGATAGGACGAGTATACTCGTCTAAAGCATCAAATGTGATAACACCTATGTTGCTAAAAATGTGTATACACATTTCTCTGGGGCTCAGGGGTAGGGTGACCGGATGGAGACTGCAAGGTTCCCAGTTCGAACCCGGGCTCCCCCAGAGTCAGTGTCGAAGTGTCCTTGAGCAAGACACTGAACCCCAAATTGCTCCCCATGTGCAGGTTGGTGCCTTGCATGGTTTCCCCCGGCATGTGTGAATGGGTGAATGTAATGCACAATCTCTGTAAAGCATTGGATAAAGGCGCTATATGAATGCACCATTTACCATACAACATGTGTATAACCCTAACCCGGTTGATGGGGGCTATATGTGCATTTGACTCCAATGTGCATTTTAATATAGGATATTACATAATAATTTGAATAATAACTAGAGAGGTTCATGCACTTTTGGAGGAAATGACAGCAGTGTCACACGTTCACATCTGGCATCTTTGTTTGGACGAGATCTTCCAGATATTATGTCTGTGTCCCTTGTATGCCCATATATGGAGTTCTTTGTCAGGCATGCCCAAATATGGAGTCTATGCAGACGACAGAATGATGTCAGAACAGGCCAGATCCATATATGGACAATGGGCAGGGCCCCTGTCCAGAGCCCGGTCAGAGGCCTTCTTGGTGGCGGTTCTGGACAACCGTGGATCCGACCGACACCGGGCACGGCACTCCCTGTGGTGGTGAGGAACGCGCGTGTCGATTTTTTTTTTTTTAAAGTGGTGGGGCAAACGGTTCTCGTGTCTGTCTGTCTGTCTGTCTGTCTGTCTGTCTGTCTGTCTGTCTGTCTGTCTGTCTGTCTGTCTGTCTGTCTGTCTGTCTGTCTGTCTGTCTGTCTGTCTGTGTGTATACTATGTATATCGTTGCTGTCGTGCAGAAACCACTTATCTCAATATTCAAACTTTTTTTGTAAATGAACGCCCTACTTTATCATACAGTGTCACTAAGCTTCAAACGTGTTTTTTGAGCTTTCCAATGCTGAAAAGTAACAGCTTTGGACATATGAGGTTTCCACCCGACGGTATACTTTTACAAAACCAATGTGTGTGTCTGTCTACACAGTCTGTCACTAACCGAGAAGTGTATAGCTTAAAAGCCTCCAGGTTTTCTGGTGTCTAAAGGAAAGGGGAAGCAGACCCAGGCATTATGTCTGCCTGTGGTCAGAGAGCAGTAACTATACCTCCTGTGCCAGAAGCATCTTCAACTCTTAGTGGCTTTGAAACACTTAAATACAGAGACCACCGACCTCATCAAGGCCATAAACTATTAAGACGGGCCGATCCCGCCGGTGAAAGCAGGGGGACAGCGGCATCGCCTATAGAGGAGTAATGATCTGTTAATGTGGTGGCCTCTCTCTCTCTCTCTCTCTCTCTCCCCCGTCTGTCTCTCCTCCACTACTTCCACCCGTCTTTCTGCCCCCCCCCCCCCCACCCCCTCCCCCCCACTCGTGTCTGCTACATTAGCAGGGATAATAAATGAGCAAACATCAAGTTTTCATGATCCACCCAGCAGTCCTTATCAAATGTGGATGTGATGCCAGCCAGGTGACAGATGGATGGAGAGATAATTGTAGACGGTAGATAGTAAGTGAAGGGATGGATGGATGGAGTGAATGGTAAAGGATGAGTGGGTGTCCATCTAAAGAATAACAAGAGACCTAATGGAGGAACCAAATGGAAATCACAGCCTTATGCAACAGGGTAAAGAAATGATAAAATAACAGTTCTTAGTCAAGGAAATTAATACAATTTGAGTTGGGAATAAGACTTAATGGTGCGCCTGTGAAATTGTTAGTGTTTATGTTCCTCCTTATTTCCCTGAGTCAACATGTCTAATAAAATGATGTTCTTGAGGACATAAGAATGAACGGCGAGAAGGAGGAAACAGTTAGGAAGAAGTAATCAACGATAATCCATCCGTTCGTTCCTTATTTCGTTCTTTATTTCACATTTAACTCTTGGAGTGTACAGATTTGGTTACAGTACATCTGCTCAGAGTTAAATTCAGACCATCAATATTTACCTTTATTTATTTCCCTTATTTCCCAGAGTCACGAGTGTAATTTGGTTTAATCTCTAACCCTTATTTCCCTGAGTCACTCTCGAGTGTGGACAGACGTTAACCAACTGGACCTTTTACGGGTCCATTTGGTTAACATCTTGTACACACTCAGAGTTAAATTAACACAAATTAACAACAAGAACAACACAGTGAGGGGTGAGAAATGAGAGAGTGATGAGGGGAGGGGTGATGGAGTGGGTGGATGGGAAGCTGCTCCTGTGTGAATGGGCTGATAAGATGGAGTGGACAGGCTGCATGGACGCCGCTGAAAGGCTCCTTTCTCCTGCGACAAGATAACTTTGATCCCCCTTGTCTCCACGCACCAGTCAGCAATATTGTTAAAGCAGCAGTCGGTTAATACTCTAACCGGCCCCTGCTATGCAGACGCATGGGAGGGGCGACTAGTACCACCCCCAACCCCCTCCACGTGCACACGCGGCGCACGCATGCCTATGGTTGCAGAGTAGCTCAGCCTGAAGCCGAAAAAGGGATTCCCTGTTTGGTGGATCAAGCGAAAGAGAGACCCGGGTTCCTGCAATCTTCTCTCTCTCTCTCTTTCTCTCTCACACACACACACACACACACACACACACACACACACACACACACACACACACACTTTCGTCCCTCAATCTTTGCATTTACTTTTTTCAGTTTGATTGAATACTTAACTTTATTATTCAGAAACAACACGTGGTAGCGTTAGACATTGAGGCTAAAAGGAACAGAAAAACGTCCTGGGGACTTCATCAACAAATACAAGCACTATATGTACAAAAGAGATGGGAAAATCACATGTGCCTCCCCTTGTGGTCTCCTGTTTTTTCAGGCAAAAGAAAACGGTGTTACTCATCCTTAATTGATGGTGCCAGGGCAGTTAGTACATCATCATTATTCACACAATCCTTCCAGCCTCATGGCATATCGTGTCACAACCTCACCAGGGACATTATTGAGATTTGGGCTTTTTTTTGGACACTATATGCTCTCATTAAACCCCATTCAAAATGGATAATGAATAAAAAGGAGAAAAAAAGAAAGAATGTGCCACAGGCTAGCGGGCACAAAACATTTCCATATCTTAACATAACATTAACAGAATATCGGGACATTAAAATATAATTGCCTTGAATATGGTTTGGGTCCCATCCAGGTTGTTCTTTTTTTCCTTTTTTTCCTGGCTGAATTCATTTACACGTCTTTACCCTGAAGATAAAGAGCATATCTTTGTCTGGCTTGAAGCATTCCCTGCTATAAAGACATGAGGAAAGAGCACAGTAAAATAATCAGTGTTCATTTATCCATTTGTAACTCTTGAGACTGTATGGATGTAACCAAAATGGACCCTTGCAGGTCCATTTTAATGGTTCTACTGTATAAAGAACCCTTAACCTCTTGAGCCCTGCCTATATGTAGGCCCTACTTCATCGACTGGTGTCCCCCAGGGGTTTATACTTGGACTACTCCTTTTCTACAACCAAATCTTTTCATCAAAACAGCAGAACTACGAGCCACATGTAGACAGACAAGCTCATAGATCTTCTGTTTTGGGCAAATGTCCGCCTATTAAGTCACAAATCCTGATGAGTTGGAGTCGTTAAAGATGCCTCAAAGAAGACAAGAAATGGGTCTTTGCAAATGGTTTCTGGTTCCTCGAAGAATTTAATCAAAAAAGATTCTCCAAGAACCATATGAGGAACACAAAGCACCATTAGGTCCTGAACCATGGTTCTCCGTGGTGGAACCATATAGCTTTTTCAAGAATAATTTAAGAATCATAGTTTTTCTGTGTTCCACCATGCCATGGTAGTTAATTCAATGTATCCATTAAATCCTCAGTATGTTAATTTATCCATTTGTAACTCTGATACTGGTAAAATGTAATTGGTCCATTTGGTCACATTTGTACATTCTCAGAGTTAGATTAACACTCTGGATTTCCACGGCGGTGCGTTTAGCGGTATGACTGATAGCGGAGATGGGAGATAAACATGTTTGACACGTTGGCCATTGTTCTGCCTCATTACCGAACGGGCAGGAGTACGCAGGGATCAGATTAGAGGTAATTAAAATGACAAAAACACACCATCACTCCTGACGCAGAGCGAAATGACGGCCTAAACTGTTCCCTGGCGTGCCAGCCTCCCCATCTCCTCCACTATCTCCCTCCCTCCCCTCATCTCTCTCTCTCTCTCTCTCTCTCTCTCTCTCCTCCAGCTCAGCTGCGGCTGCGGAATCATTAACCTGGCTGTGAGAGCAGATTTATGCTGACGGAAGACTCGCCATTGTGCTTCCTGTCATCTCCAGGAAGTGGGAGCTTCCCCCTGCTGTCGAGGTAAAAAAAAAAAAAAAGAACGCCACAAGGTGATGAGTGATGCTAACCTAGCTACCCCCCTCCCCTCTCTATCTGTTTCTCTTTTTTGTTTTGTTTTTCTCTCCGTCTTCCTCTCTCTTTCTCGCAGTCTCTCAATCGTTGTTGGTCCGATTTTGTTTTTTTGTTTTTTTGGGGGGGGGGGGGGGGGGGGGGGGGGGGGGATCCTTTATTGTTTGAACTGCAATGCTGGATTTCATAGAGCGCGCACACACACACACACACACACACACACACACACACACACACACACACACACACACACACACACTACCTACTTGTAGATTAACCATGCATATATCTGCATATGAATGGGGTACATGTGTGCCCCTGTGAGGTGTTTTACCCTGCCGTGTGTGTGTGTGTGTGTGTGTGTGTGTGTGTGTGTGTGTGTGTGTGTGTGTGTGTGTGTGTGTGTGTGTGTGTGTGTGTGTGTGTGTGTGTGTGTGTGTGTGTGTGTGTGTGTGTGTGTGTGTGTGTGTGTGTGTGTGTGTGTGTGTGTGTGTGTGTGTGTGTGTGTGTGTGTGTGTGTGTGTGTGTGTGTGTGTGTCTGTCTCTCTCTCTCTCTCTCTCTCCACACACAGTGATGGAGTGGCTCTATGCTCTCTCACCAGCAGCACAGAGGTGACGTTTCCTTCTACATGTCAGCTGCAAGGCCTCCGGTGACGTATCAGAGTCAGCAGAAGAAGCATTGATCAGGAGAACTAGGGGTTAATCATTGCACAGTAGAGCCCAGAGGAGAGAGGGCTGCCCGGGGAGAGGTAAACTAGGCAAGTGGGCGGCTGCACCGCGGGAGGCCTCCAGCTCTGTTACTGTAAAGCACTAGGTTTTCAAAGTGGGGTCCCGTGCCTGGGGACCCCCCGGGGTTCTTGAGTGGGTTGTAGGGGGGGGTCTCCTCAGCCAAATGAGTTAATGTAGCGTCAAAATTGGTTTAACCACTACATTTATACCATTGGTTCTCAAATGCCCCCGAAATTGATCTGTATTTGGCCGTGGACCCCCATCTGAAAAGGTTTTGTGCCAGGGACCCCACAGAACAGATTTCTAAAAAAGGTGTGAATGGGTGAATGTAATGCACAATCTATGTAAGGCGCCTTGGAAAAGGCGCTATATACAGTAAATGCACCATGAACCCCCCCCATGGACCCCTGGGGTTCCCCGGACCCCACTTTGAGAAAACATTTTTGGCTATTTTTTAACCATTTTATAAAGATATAGAAAGTTAAAAAAAAGGATAAAAATAAAAATGAAATCAATTTACATCACAAAATCTTATGGGGGTCCCCTCCCTTGGCACAAATGTTTTCAGATGGGGGGGGGGGGTCCTTGACATAGAGAGGAGCCTAAGCTGTAAAGGAATGCCAGTTGCGGAGACCCCGTCTAACCACCACTTGTCCTGTTCGCTCATCTGCCTAGCTATCAGCTGTGTGATAAAGGACCCCTGTATGTACGGTGTGTGTCCTGTACTGTAGGCCTGTGTGTGTATGTGTGAGGGAGCACTGTATGCAGGCGGGCAAAAGTAGCAGCAACGTAATCCCCCCTCCAATGGACGCCGGACTTCCGAAACGTGCGATGCAATGTGATGCCGGATCTGTGCGCTTGCGTGTCTGTCGGCTCAGCAGAACCCATTCACTCCCCTGAGCTGGGGGAGTTAATAATTCAAAAGAAGAGCAGGGGATGAGAGAGGGGCCACGCCTGAGTGACAACGGGGAGAGAGAGAGAGACGGACCTACAGTCAGTCAAGCTCGATTCATACTACTGTATACGTTGTATAACTGCAGCGAACCAAAAAAAGCCGATCTGTATAAGCTCACAACACATCATCACGGATGCAGAACACTTTGTGAGCTTATTGGTCGGTGATCGATATATTTCTTATAAGATCACATATAGACAAAAAAAGGTAATCAAGTTTGTACAGTAATTTGGCCATTTTCACTATATGAACACAGGTGTGCCTTGAGATTTTGTGTTGCCCTTCGATGTATAGTGCAGTGTCTTGGGCACAAGACGTTTGAAAAGCACTCCACTACTGTTTACAATTCACTAATAGCCAAATATCAAAGAACTTTAGTTAGTTAGTAGATGGTAGATTTCTATTATCATTACAAAACATACATAACATTAACCTCTTAAGAGCCCTATTCTTATACTTTTACGGTAATCTATTTTAAAAATTGCCGATCTTCACTCTATTTTGTGTGTACTTTTACTCAAGTAAACTTTTGAATACAGCGAGTATATTTCTACATTGCAGTAGTGATACTTTTACTCCACCAATGACATTACAACGACGGGGAGGACGGGACGGGACGGGACGGGGGTTGTGATGGGGAGGACGATGGGGGACCCCCATCGTTCCTCAGCGAAGACGAAGAAGTGAAAGGTTACATCACCGAGTTGGTGGGCGGTGAAGTGTCGCCATTGTCATCATCGTCTCCCTCTCTTTTTCTGTCCTCCCTTCTTTTCCTCCCTCTCTATCTATCCAACTACAAACCCCCTACCCCCCCCCCCCCCCCTACCCCCCCTAGCCCCACCACCCCATGCCTCACCCCCCACCCACCAAGCCCCTCACATCCTCGTTGCTTGTCAGCACTTTGATTCAGTACCTGCAGGTTAGTTACTCATTGAGCTGAAGGAGGGAGGGAGGGGTGGAGGGAGGGATATGGCGCAGCGGGTGGTGGAGTGGAGGTGTATGGACTGTCTGTCTATTGGCACACCACTTGGACTAGGGCTTTGATTGACAGATCTGCCTGCGTCGTCCGTTCCCATCCGTAAAGACACAATGGCAACACAGGAAGTGGAGGGTGTGCAAACCGGCTCCGAATGAGAATGGCTTGGTTAATAATTGGGAAGCGTTGGTTGGAGTATTAATCAGAGAGAGATAGACGAGGCCTCAGAGAGAGAGAGAGAGATAGAGAGAGAGAGAGACGTCAGCTTAATTGGGTTTTGGTCGAGCTGTTTCTGTCACCCAAAATGTATTGAGTGGCTTTCACTGAGAGATCACAACAGGATGGATATATCAGGGTTAAAATATCTTGTGATATTTTCCATTATATTAACTGGGATGCCAAGGCTGCAGTAACAAAACAAAAAAAAGTAGGCTACAATATTTGCCTCTGAGATGTAGGTCTACTGGTACAGTATACAGTGTGTGGAGTAGTAGTATATAAAGTATTGAAATACTAAAATTGTATACTCAAGTGCAGTACGTGAGTAAATGTACTTCTTCCACCCACTGTGTTCTATCCCTTCATCCTCCTCCCCTCCCTCCCACCCTCTCCTCTCTGAAGTGGCATCCTTTGATGCCGGCCGGGGTCAGCTGTCCCTCGCTCTCCTCTGCTCTCTGGCCCAGTGTTGCCATGTCCACGTACTATAAGCGCCTTTGGGCTTTTTCTGTTTTCTGTTTTTCTGTTTTTATTGACTGAGCATGGAATGTGATGTATGATGATGTATGAAAAGCGCCCCTCACTTCACACAAGTGTAATTTTTTTCTGGGCTTGTTTCTTTTTGCCTAGGCCTATCTGTTGTTTAAACCAATGGTTCAAACCCTCAAAACCCTCAAATTAATGTATATTATTATTCTATTCATATTTATTTTATTTATTTTAATCCAAAATTACCATTTCTTTTTTTCAAGATTATATTTTTTCGTTGTTGAAAATCTACAAGATCTACAAGTCACATTGCGACGCATTGTGAGCTTGTAGTCCTATAAGTCACTTCTTTTGGGCTTGTTTAGGACCATGCGGTTGCTTATTTCTCTCTTTAAACCTGGCAACGCTGGCTCTCGTCCTGTCTTCTCTTTAGACAGACGAGCTGCTGTCAATGCTGCCATCATTGGCCAGCTAAACATTAACAACTCCCTCAGCCTGCCAAGTGTCTGGCAGCCAGGAGGGGAGGGGAGGGGGGGGCCTCCGGACACAAAAAACCCAAGGATGAAAAGGAGTAGCAATGGCTCTATCTGCTTGACATACTCTCCCCTTTTGTCTCTCTGAACTTGTGTGTATATGTATGTGTGCCATCAGCAGATTCTTGGCTTGACGTGACATTTTTATTGGCCTGTTTTCCCCTCCCCATCTCAAGAGATGGACCTCTTTGTATTCCCATTGCCCCCTTATCCTGCCTGCTAGCATTTTTGACATTCCCTTCACGTGTGCGCGCGTGCACCCGTGTCAGTGTGCGCGTGTGCGCATGCAAGCATGCATGTGCAGAGTGCATGCATGCGTGTGCATCCATCTGTGCACATACCTGTATGTTCTGTAGGTGACAGTGTGTACATTAAGTGCGTTTCCTTCATAATCTCATGTGCATTGGGAGGAGGGCATCCTGGACTTTGATGAGATGATGATGATGATGATGATGACGACGACGATGACGATGACGATGGGGGGGCCGTCACGGTAGTGGTGATGACGGCATGTCACGCGAGCGAGAGGAAAGGAGGAAGAGGCGAGGAGAGAAGGAAAGGCCACCTGGCTGCCAACGGTGAGCGGAAGTATGGGTGTGGACTGTAGAGTCAAGGCAGCAGGAGGAGATGGAGGACAGGATGACTGAGCTGTTGGTCAGTGAAGCTGTGATATGATACTCATATACAGTTAAGCAATTTCTTACTCATACAATTTCTTCCTTTATCTTCCCCTCTTCTGTCCCCAAGTCACTCACACACTTTCATACTTTTTCCTCTCTGTCTGTGTCTGACTGACTAATGCTTAATCTGATGAACTTGCCGCTTGATGATGATGATAATCATAATCATAATCATAATCATAATCATAATCATAATCATAATCATAATCATATCATATCATAAACTACGCATAATCATAATCATAAAAGTAGCATATCCACAAGATCGAAATGCGGTGCGAAGCAACACGTTTTTACCTTGTAGATATGCTGCTTTTGCTATGTTTGAATTTGAAACGTGAAAAGTAACAGTTTTTGAGTCTTCCATCTGACAGAGATTATATGTTTTGTTTAGGCTATAGGGTAAAGAATTTTGATATGTGGTTATGGCAAAATCTCAAGAGGGCTTCCATTTAGGACCCGCTGCTGTACTGATATTGGATATTTGACGAATATTGATGTCAGTAAAGTGGAATTATCCCAGGTCAGATTTAATCATATTAACGATCAACTCCATCACATCTTTTTGTGCTGACTTTTGTCAATCAATGAAGTCAATGTTCTTCGAATGATTGATGGCTAATTATTTATTGATTTAACTGTGCAATTACTCTCCTCATAATGTGTGCATATGAAATATAGAAGTGCACGATATTTGTGTGTTTGTATGCACACACATCGGTGGAAGACGTACTTTTTACTTAAGTAAAAGTATCAATCAAAATTGTAAAGAGTAAAAGTACAGAAGTGATTTGGCACAAAAATATATTTCTACACATAATTGTGCAGAATTTTCTGTTTCACATTTTCTTTCACAGTATTTCAAAATGTGTCAAATAATGTTTTGAAGATAGATATACAAGCTCACAACGGGTCACATCGTGACATTTTGTCACCATGTAGATCTGTTGTTTTCGAATAGCCAAAGTACAAAATAGAGCTTAAGTTGGTGCATGTATGTTTTGTATTAATCATATAAATCTGCAAAGTAACTATAGGTGTCAAATAATCATATAGTGGACAAGTAGTGTATAAAGCACAATATTTGCTGCCTCTGAGATTTAGTAGAGTAGTAGTAGTAGTAGTAGTAGTAGTAGTAAAATTTTAATTACTCGATTAAATATAAATTATCTCAAAACTGTAATTAAGTATACAGTACTTGAATAATGCAATTAGGTATACTTTCCCCCTCTGTGTATCTATGAACGTGAGTAATTAAAGCACTATCACGGCGATCTTCTCCTCTCACTCAGATTGCTTTGACTACTGTGACAAGTTAAGTAGAGGGAGGGGGGGCATTGTCTTCCAACTCAACTGTCAGTGGGTTTCTGCTGTCAGCATTTTGACTCACTATACCTGCCTGGTTAATCATCGAGCTGCTCCCAGCGGCTGGAGGTTTTCTCTTATATATTTTTTTGTACGGGCGGCCACCATGGCACCGTCACGGAGCTCCCGTCATCGCCACACAACAGGACAACATCTTTGAGTGACAGATCGGCAAGCTCTGGCACTTTTTCAAAGAAAGAGGGAGGGGGAGAAACGCACATAAAGGTGGAGAGTGGTGATTGGGGGGCGGTGGGAGGGATTGGAGGTGTGTTTGTGTGGGAGAGAGGGCAGGGGTGAATGTTGTAGGTGCAAATAGCAGATCTACAAGCTCGCAATATGAGCGTGTATAGATCAGTGGTCCTCAAACTTTTACATTTAAAGGACCCCTAAGTTACAGACGTGTAAGGATCTATTTAAGATCCTCTCAAGGAATACTGAGAATCTCTAGAACGCCACTTTGAGAACCACTGGTATAGATTCCCTGTTTTTGGCAAAGACACGTGGGGCCTTTCACGCCCCCTTACTCCCCATTTGTTTTTACCATTTGAAATAATAATATTTTATTTTAAATAATGTTAATGTTTTTTCAAAATAGTAATAAGGGGTATTATATTAGGTGGCATGCAAGGTGGCATGCAAGATTGGGTCCCACTGTAGAGGGAGAATAGTAGGTAGTAATGTTGTAGTAATGACACCTGGGTGACTCCGGTCAACAAAGAACATATTAAGTAGTTAAAGGGAAATCCACACCTATAACTAACAATAATAATAACTATAACTATATCGTTTTTCGACTCACTGGCCTTGGAACGTCTCAGAATCCCCCAGGAGGAAGTCACTAATGTTGCTCTGGGGAGGGAAGTCTGGAGCACTCTGGTGGAGCTGTTGCCCCCGTGACCCAACTACGGATAAGCGATTGAAGATGGATGGATGGATGGATGGATATATATAGTTTTTTAAATAAATGTAACTGAAGTGGGTGGCAGAATCCACGCCACAACCATAAAGACGATTTATATTTTTGTTATAATTCTAGTTATAGTGCTTGGTGTGGATGGAGTGTGGAAGAAGGACAAAAGATTAAAGCTTTGTTGGTAGGTACGTATAGGATTTGCGTTCAGGGTTCTTCCACAAAGGGTACACGAAGGCGCTGATGATGTGAGAGAATTCATTTGTGTGTGTGTGTGTGTGTGTGTGTGTGTGTGTGTGTGTGTGTGTGTGTGTGTGTGTGTGTGTGTGTGTGTGTGTGTGTGTGTGTGTGTGTGTGTGTGTGTGTGTGTGTGCGTGTGTGCGTGTGTGCGCGTGCGTGCGTGCGTGCGTGCGTGCGTGCGTCAGGAAAAGAGACAGAAGGCGGTTGGATGGATATTAAACGTCTTGATGTCTGTTATAACCGAAAGCAAGGTGGGCCAAATCAGCCTCACCCACCACAGTCAGTCAAAGCAGAACATGTACAACAAAGCACGTGTTAAAATAAACACAAGAAAATAACCAGTATGTCCCGCAGTATGTAAGATGAGACAAAAAGAAAGAGGAAAAAAATCAAACAATGTCTTAATGGTATGGTTTCCCTTGGGCAACGATGGAACGAGAGGAGAGAGACGCATAATGAGAATACATCGTTGCTGTTTGGCAGAAACCTTTTATCTCTATTTTTTAACTTTTTGTGTTTTTACTTTTTTTTATGAAGATTAATGCCCTACTTGATCATACTAAAGTGTCACACACAAGTAGCAGATCTGCAAGATCTGCTACTTTTGCTGTTTTTGAATTTGAATCCTGAAAAGTAACACATTTTGGACATTTGAGGTTTCCACCTGACATTCCTTTTGAAAGTGAAATTGCCTCCCCTGTTGGACGTTAAAGCGGTTGCAAACTTGCAACCCCCTTGTTGGGTACCCCGCCCCAACCCCCCCGCCCCCCTCTGTATCCTCTTACCCTAAACCCCATTCTAGTCACCCTCCACACACCCCCATTCCCCCACTGCGCACATCCATGTCCATTGAGGCTTGATTTCAAATGGAAAAATTAATGGGAGAATAATAGCCTTGGGCCTAGCTGTCTTTTGCACACGTACACACACACACTCACATCTTTAGTTGGTCTGTAGGGGTAATGGGGAGAAGGGGGGGTTGAAATTTAGATCCATTTCCCCTCACTTGGGCCTGCTGTTCCATTGTGACACACGCACACACACACCCGTGCGTGCGCGCGCACACACACACACACACACACACACACACACACACACACACACACACTCCAGGGACCGTACCCCTTCACTTACAGTACATCTCAGAGGGGCTTAACTTTCAAATATTAGTACAGCCGCCGTTGCGGATTTCGAATGAATGAATAAATAAATAAATAAATAATTGGGGGAATCAGTGATTACTAATTCCCCCGGTAGTTCCATCAATGTGTTTGATATTCATTTTCACTTCCAGGAGATTTTTTTTGCAGCAACAGTGATTTTTGTTAAAACTTCCTAAGCTTTCAGAGTTTCAGGGTAACTTCTGGACACTGGTAAAGCGGGCATTCGGGTGGCGCAGTGGTAAAGTGGTAAAGTATAGCTGCACAAAACCGCTGCGTCTCGGGATTCGAAATCCATGATTCGTGGGTGCATCCTGCTTTGTCCAGCGTCCATACAAATACAATTGGACCGTGTTCCGGGCAGGGAAGCCGGGCGGGTATAGGGTGATATTTGTCACGTAATCCTGCGGGCAGTGTCGTCACCTGTCAGCGGGGAGTGTTGGGGCGGGAGGAGTATATAAGCTCCACGTCCTCCCGGTGGGGGCTCCTCACTGGCAGGTGAGTCAGTATAGGATACAACAGCAGTGACAATACACTAAATTGAGGGGAAAAGGGTGCACCTATATAGAGGGGGTTCCAATCCAGAGGGTCCCCACCGAAAAGGAGGGGAAAGAGAATGAATGCAGGATAAACAAGTGAAACGGATGAACCAAATGGACGTGCAGATAAAACGAAAACAAGCTGATTAAATGATCTTTGTGGGGTTATCTCTCCTGATTGGATAAAATACTGTAGGTATCCTGAACTGAAAATGTATTTTATATTGACTAAAGAGCTAGAGAGACCCCTGCCCTGTTACTGAACAAACACTCTAATGATTACTTACAGGACGCAGAGTCTTAACTTTTTATTTTTTTTAACAAAAACAACTTTTTGTTTTAACCAAAAAATATCACTTAGAGCACCTTTAAAAACAGCTTCCTGGATAACTGTGTTTGATATGTGAATTATGGCCAGGGGTACAGTACAGTGTGTGACTGTGTGCGTGTGTGCGCGCGTGTGTGCGGTGTTGTGTTGTGTTATTTGCCTGGAAAGTTGCTCTCTCTCTCTTTCTAGTTTTGCTGAGGCAGGTATCTGTGCTGAGGTGTGGGGTGTGTTTGTGGAGGTGCACTGGGAGTTAGTTCGCGGCGAAAATTCCTCAAAGTCAGTAGAAACAGGAAGCGCGGGAATCCTGCGGCCCGGGCGCTCCTTCAGCGTGGCGGAGGGCCTCGGCGGCAAGAGGAGGAGGAGGAGAGAGGTTCAGTCCTCTCAAATGTAGAAACACAAAGTGCCGCTGGGCTTCCCCGACATCAATACTGGTTCTACACAGACTCCTCTTCCGCTATTAAACTCTTTAACAAGCAACCCCCCACCCCCTGTCAGACGCACACACACACACACACACACGCACACGCACACACCTTGTGTTCCTAGCCTGAGAGCAATGCACGTCTTAACTTTGATTTAATAATCCCGGCAACAAACTTGGCCCTGTATATCAGTTTAAGTGAAACTTGCAGAGCTTTTGCAAGTGTGTGTGTGTGTGTGTGTGTGTGTGTGTGCCCTTTCTAAGCTGCAAGACTTGAACCTTTAACTAGGGATGCAGCACCAATATGGAAATGGTTGGCCGATACCGAGCCGACAGCGGATATTGATACCGATATGTTTATTTAGTTTTTGTTGTTTTCATTTCGCCCTTTTGTGCCAGGGAAACAAATACATCTAAGTAAATGTTTAGAACAGACATTTATCAACAGATAAATATCGACTACTGCCATCGGTTATTTGCAGATACCGATAACAACAAATATCGGCCGATACCAAT
The DNA here is from genome assembly GCF_951216825.1 of Electrona antarctica. Taxonomy (NCBI): domain Eukaryota; kingdom Metazoa; phylum Chordata; class Actinopteri; order Myctophiformes; family Myctophidae; genus Electrona; species Electrona antarctica. The sequence continues at coordinate 27,014,267 of NC_136807.1, forward strand.
ATGTGACCAATACATTATACATCGCTGCATCCCTAGCTTTAACATCATAGCCTACATAATGGTGATCAAAAACATGTTTTCCCATTATTCATGCTTTGTATCAAAGTTGTTGGAGAATGGAGATACAACTGTGCCTAGGACCTTTCTCATTGTCATGTCAAGGTGAAGGAACCCCAAATATGTATTTACTCACACAGACCCCCTTCTGAAAAGATAAGGTGCCAGGGAACCACAGAAGAGAAGATTTGTGTTAAGATTTCCATGAACAGGACATGAAAAAGTGTGCACGTGTACACGGGCATGCATGTGCAGAGTGCATGCGTGCGTTCATGTCTACAGTATGCGCTAGAGGTGTGTGTACATTAACTGTGTTTCCTCCATAGTCTCGTGTTGCATTGGGACTCTGGGAGGAGAGCATCCTGGTCTTTGATGATGGTAGCTGTGGTGGTGGTGACGTCACGCCACGAGGAAACAGCCGTCCCCGATGGATGGAGAGCTACAGATTTATGTAAAAATAGATTTTATTTTTAAATAAAACTTCTCTTTTGGGGGGGTCCCTGGCGCTGGCACAAAACCCACGGAAAAGGTTTTGATTCAAAAACTTTCAAAAATGTTCAAGATTTTTGTATGTATAAAGTCTGTAAAGTAAGGAATAAACTACTTCCTGTGAATATTCTGAAATTGTTCAAGGATAGGGAGGGGCGCTATCAGTTATGTGTATTTCTGTCTGTGGGGTGAAAATATGGAATTGCTTGACCGAGGATGTGAAACACATCTCTTGATTCAAGATACTGTTCAAGCGTATCCTTTTGTCTAAATACAGTATATCACAAGATAATTTGTATATAACATATTTAACCTATGAGGATGATGATGATGATCATGATGATGATGATTATGGTAATTAATTTATAGGGATCCTGGTGGATCTCTATGGTGACACGGGGGTGGGTGGGGTCTGGTGTTGGTTCTCGTCAATTGGTTGTGAATCTTCTTGACGATGGCATATTAAATTGTTTGGATTGTTTATTGTAATTCCTTCAATTGCTGTAACCATGTGAGGATTTTTTATTTTGTTCGTAGGATAGGCTTTCAGCTTCAGCCTATTCCTTTTGATCACCTCCAGTTCTTTTTTTTTATTGTAACCGTGTGTTAACAAATAAGTTGTATTGTTACTGTGAAGATGATCAAATAAACTAAACTAAACAAAAAAATAGACATACAAGCTTGCAGCGTGGCAGGAAGTGACGTGCTGTGAGCTTGTATATCTGCTATTTTTGAATAGCCAACACATACATGGATGAAGTGGTTAAAATGATTGTGTTGATGCTGTGTTAACTGCGTCTGCTGGGGACCCCAGATGGGGTATCGAGCTTTGGTGTGTTATTGTGTTTCTGTGTGGCTGGCTAGGCTATGCGTACTGTATTACGGTACCACTTTATTATCAGGCAGGGCCAGATCCCAAGTCTATGAGACCGTTGCAGGGGCCCGCCTCTAGGGGCCCGCCCCTATGGCAACCAGCAAAACCCAATATTTAGTCTTTCATCATGAGCAGAGGCAATTCTTGACTGTTGGAAGTGGAACCCAGGACAAAACAAACCTCTGGGGCCCCATGTGCAGTGGTGGAAAGTACATTTACTTAAACTATAACAAACATTTACTGTAAAATTACTTTTTCCACCATTGCCCATGCGTCACAGACACACTGAGAGCTCGTGGCTATATTTTCATCCATAGAAGACATGCTGGCTTCTATGGAATCCAAATGACTGAAATCAGTCGTGGCGACTGAGACTTTTTATCAATTTGTCCATGTAATTTGCATCTGTATAATATGAGGCCTTTTTTGGTTCAGCCCCAAGAAACCATCGGCTGTCATCTGTCGAGCGATTGACCCTGTTAAAGACACCTTCATGTGACAGAGCATTCCTCATGCCCATGTCGTTAATGTCCTTAGCATAGCAATCAATGCACATAGGTCGATGAATACACAACACCGATCTGATCACTTGCAAATAACAGTGTGGACAGTTAAGGCCTAAAGATGAGATTTTAGAAACAAATCGGATTTGCCTGCAGTCTGATGAACACATCCTTAGATCAGTGGTTCTCAATGTGGGCCCCGGGTACCCCCAGGGAGTACCCTATAGGTTCCATGGGATGCACAGCTAAATGATAGATTATAGGTACCAAATGGACCCTTACAGGTCTTAGAGTTGAATTATTGCTTTTTTATCCCTTTTTCTCTCCAATTTAGTTGTTATGCCAATTGATTCCTGCCCTCACACATTTATGTGCGTTATTACTGCTGTTGTATCCTACTGACTCACCCGCCAGTGAGGAGCCTCCACCGGGAGGCCAACACTCAACCGCTGACAGGTGCCGCCCCAGCCCGTAGGATTTCGTAGTGACAAATAGCACCCCCCCCCCCTGCCCGGCTTCCGTTCCCCCGAAAACAGGCAAATTGTGTTCGTAAAGATGCCCGCCAACAACACCGGATGCACCATGGTGGATTTTAAGCCCCAGACTCCTTGGTGGTGGACAGGTACTTTACCACCAGAAAAGTCACTTCTACACACCTCTACATGCTTGTCATTCCCAGCCTAGAGCAGTGGTTGTCAACCTTTTCAGGCCGTGACCCCTCAAAATCTTCATATTTGAACTGGGGACACAACGCCTTGCAACGTTGTGAGCTTGTAGATTGGCTATTTTCAAATTTTTGCTTCTTTCTTATATTATTTGAAGACAATGAATAGGGCTTAAGCCCAATTCATACTCCCGTTTTAGGTGATAAGGTGACTACCGAAACGGTGGTTAGTAAAAACAGAGGCACGTGTTTGCGTGAGCTGTGAGTCGCTTACCACCGCGCGTGACGTCATGTTGTAGTTTTCGGAGTATGAATAGTCCTTTAAGGAGGATGGCTTTTTAATCAAAGCACTATCCTCACAATCAGACAGGGATTGGAAGTCTTTTTTCAGGGAAACAAAAGGTGTGGTATATGTGTACTGTACAGTGATGGCGCGACACACTTGTAAAACAATTTGGCGTGCCTGCACGCACACACGCATGCATGCATGCGTCATCCTCTCAGTCTCTCTCCTCTCGCTGCGCGCCCCGCGGGTCCGTGTACCATTAATTGCTGCCTCCACACAGCCTGCAGACACCACGCACCATCCTACCGCTTGCATCAAAGACACCACGCACTGAACTTTATGAAATTTTTATTCAATATGTTCACTTCGCTTCCCTTTTCCCCTTTCTTTCTTCCCATTCTTATTCCCCCACCTTGTACACCCCCCTCCTCCTCTCCCAGAAAAAAAACAGACAAGAAAGACTTTCTCTCTTCTCTCCGCTGTGTTTTTCAGATCCTACTACTTCCTTCCTGCCCAGGAGCTCTCGTTAGTTCTCTCACAGCTAAACTTCTCCTCTCCTCCCCATCCTGCCAGGAGCGAAAACCCTCCCCGATGCGGAGGTGGTGGCGGGGGGTACATTATGAAGTTTTGGTGGCTGAATGTCTCCGTAGAGAAAGGTGAGGAACAGTGATACCACTTAACTAATTACAGACACGAGAAGTTACACAGGGGGGGTGGGTTGTAGCTCTTTCTTTCTCTCCCTGTGGACAATGTACACTGGAAGGGTTTTAGTTGCATCATAGGCACGTACAACAAAACGCACAAACACATGAGTGGATTCATTCAGTGTCGATATTAGGAGCAACTCCTGCGTGTGTGTATATGGGGCCTGGGGGGCTTGTACAACATTGCACTATGCTTTGTTCACGGGGACCACCTCACGTTTTAAACTGCCATACTATATTTAACGAACAAATCACTCAAAAGGACTTGATTTGTTGTACATTACCTCCTCCCAAACTACACTCTCTCACACACACTCTGTGGTCATCCATCAATGCGGTGAGTGTTGTTCTTACCCCACAAGTCTCTCTCTATCACACACACACACACACACGTATAAATCACTCAGCCTGATTTCTCGGGTCAGTGTTTAAATAATTAAACAGCTTTAATTTATCAGGATTTAGCACCCCCGGACAGCGGAGCTGACAACAGAGAATGAGAGATATATTATTGCCAAAGGAGAAAAAAAATATATAGATCCCCACGGCCATGAACACACACACACACACGAGAAAACAAAATGCAAAAATTGTCACACATTTTTATTGGGAGAAAACAAACGAAGACGTACAGTACTGTCAGGCCTAAGTGGCATATAGTAGTGGCCGGTGTGAGAAGGCATCCAGGTTTGTGAAGCAGTGCTACGTTGTCTGTGCGTGGGTTTGTTTTACTTAACATGGTAAAACCCTGAGGGGGTAGTTTTCACCCACAAAGTGACTTTTTGTCTATCAATTACCGGTACTCACCTCATGATCCAATCCATCCGCATTTATGATCCAATATTCCATTAACCCATTAAGACCCGAGGTCGCTTCTACAAATGTCTTCCAAATCAGTATACTTTTGAACATTTTTTAAAAGAAATCTTGAAATTGTGAGATGTAAAGCTCACGTTTTGAATATAGTTTTGCTCTTGTTAAGCTCAGCCTCCAATTTACTTAAATCAAATATTGGAATTTTGGATCAGGAATGTGACAACAATAAAAGAACATCTCCATGAATTCACGGCTTCATAGTGAGTAATAATTGATAATACTTTTAGGGGTGAACTACCCCCTTTAACTCTGAGAGGGTACAAATATAAGGGTCCATTTGGTTACATTTTGTACCCTCTCAGACGTGACTCAGGGAAATAAGGAACAAACTGATTAGCTAACACTGAGGATTGTACCGTAATATCCATTTGTCACAGGACATAAAAACAAAGAAATATCCACTGAGAAATCTTGAGTGTACATTTGATCCGGAGTGAAAAAGGAATGCGGGGCCACTTTCACAAACTCAGGACAGGAGTTACATTAACACTCCGTATATTACAGTTTGAGGCTTCATGACGACATGTCCATCAATATGCGACAAATACCTTGGTTTACGTCATTTGTCACTGTCCGCAGAAACCTTGTATCTCCAGATTTGAACCTTTCCAGTTTTTGTGCAAATTAATGCCTGACCATCTCATACTACACTACTAGGGTCACACAAAGCAATAATTGCCGATCTACAAGTTCACAACTCGTTACATTCGTGACACGTTGTGAGCTTGTAGCTCGTCTATTTTGTTTGCGTTGAGTTAAAGTGATTAAGTGTGTGGATTTTATAAATATTGAACCAATAAAGTATTAAGAAGAGCTTATGAATAACTTGGATCCATTGGAACACTTTCCATTGTCCTGAAAGGTAACAGTTCTGGACATACAAGGTTTCCACCCGACAGAGACGATAGCCTGTGTGAAATAAACCCAACCATGTTGTACAGAACATCGTTTCCCAAATAACAAATAAATCATAGAAACTAGAACCAAGCAAATACATTTAAACGTTTTGGTTATAAAATTATATTTTTCACTCTCCATTTTTTGCAATCACTATTGCTTCTGAAGTCAACTTTGCTGGATTTCCATTCTTAGTAGTACATTTATTAACAAAACAAAAAAAATATTTTCACAGAGATGCATGTCAAACTACTTTTTTTTGTATGTCCGATGGGGAGGATTTCTGTTTTATCCCTATTTCTGGACAGACTGAATTAAATATGTGCAATATGTTTTGGGAAATGAAGACCAGTCTGATATGTGTTTGATATTCATATTTGATTATACCACAATTTAACAATTGAATAAAAAATTATCCTCACTTTGAGCAACATTTTGCAATTGATGTCATTTCTAATTTCAAACATAGCAAAAATATCTGATCTACAAGCTCACAATTTCTCACATTCAGCTGCATTGTGAGCTTGTAGATCAGCTATCAGCGCTATTTGTTGTATAACATATAGGCCTATAGGGTTTAAATGAAAATGTGACCCCCTTTTGTTGTATTTTTAACAATTGGAACCCTGGCACTAACCAAAACCCCAGAGAACTCAGGTGAACAAGCACCAATTGAAGGAAGCATATTGAAGCGGTATGAAATTGGTGTTGAATTATGGGTTTCTCTTTCCAAAGGAGTAAGGAGGTTGTTATGGACCCATGGTGATGAGTGACACAACGATAGAACTGTACTGCCCTCCTGTGGCCATGACATACAATTTCATCTGCAACTGCAGAATGAAAACCCCCAACTGACCAATTCCAAAGCCGCTGTGATTGACAAAAGATGCTACCCGATTGGTTCAATCTTTATACTCGTTATATGAGCTTTTGGAAGTCGATAACAGGATCTACCAGCAGCCAGGCACAAAGACATAAGGGGAAACACTCAAGATGCTATAAGTGATTTTATTTTGTTAAAAAGGTTAAAGCTCTACATCTATATAGTTATCGTAATCATATAGATCAGTGGTTCTCCACTATAACTGATATAGCGTACACATGGAACCAAGGTTATAGTTGTATGGCGAGGTCCATTTAGAACCCTCTCAACTAAGGAACCTTAAGGTTCCCTGGACCCTGCTTTTAGAACCACTGATATAGATATAGCAATCAATACTATAGTGTTTGTTCAGTAACGGGACACCAATCTCATCCCATCAGGAGCAAGAATGCGTTTATATCGGCTTCAGTTTGGTTCCAGTTCCATTTTTTAATCGGCTATTTGTGTTTCATTTCATCACTTCCAATAGAATGTGTATCGTTCACCCTGTATGAGTTATCTCTGACCTGTTTCTGTTCACTAAAGAGCTGAAGAGAGGAGGAGACCCCTGTTAGTGAACACACACTATAGCAATGATTAATATTACTACAGGAACATAGAGCAATTTAACACTTATTTTAACAATAACATATCGCTTACAGGACCTTTAAAATGAAACAAACAACCATCTCAGGCTATGTTTTAGCCTCACAATCTTTTCAGTAGATATCAGGGAGGCAACAAACACTTCCAGACAAGTAGAACACAAATCAACTCTTGGCAGAAAATCTTCCATTGTGTATTATACTACAAAATATCAGCATTAAGCTGTTGCATTTTGGACAGTACGTACAGAATCGTCCATCAAAGTAGACTACTTTATACATTAATCAGCAAAGACTTCACTGGGTAACGATTGCATTTTACTGGCAACTTTGCCACCTAGTGGTAGAACCCTCTTACAATGTTATTCGAGTTATCAACAGTAGGACTTTTAACACCACTTGGATTTTTTTTTTCTTTTTTCTTTTGTTTGGCTATATGACACCATTCCATCAATGAATAAACAACTTAAATAAAACCAGATTTAAGTGGATCATCAACAATCTACAGTCATCAACAGTACAGGCTTCATTTGGGGGAGAGATTTGTTTTACACCAGTCACCATAAATCACCTAAATTAGAGAGCTTGTTCACTATTTTATTTATTCATATTGCCCCATATTTATTGTTTGGATAATAGTCTATGGATTCATGGTTGGTGTCAATTCCCTGCAAAGCGGATTAACAATGGTTATAGTGGTTCTCAACCTTATAAGGCCGCGACCTCCAAAATAACATTTGAACTGGGGGGGACCCCAGAACCCTGACAAGCACTTTGAGTTGAGGCATTCAATTTAGTTTTGACTCGGTTCCACAAATATTGTGAAAATAGCTATTTACAAGCTCACACGCAACACAATGCGTTGTGTGCTTGTAGATCAGATTTTTGTTTTGTTTTTTATAGTATAGTTTGTTGATTACTTTTGATGCAGTAAATGGTCTTAAGTATTAAAAAGGGACCCGCACAAAATCCTGTGGAGAGCACCCTGGGGGGTCACAACCCCCTCCCCCCCCAGGTTGAGAACCACTGGGTTATACCACTGTCTGTCCGTCTGGTGGACATATGATGATGCAGCAACACCTTCCCTTCTCACCAACACACCACATGCTGTTACCCTTTTTTCCTGCACTTCTTTTCCTTTGGCAAACTGTTGTTCTTCAGTTGTCCATAAGGGAGCGCTGCAGAGCCTCCTGGATCATTGTGTGCTCATCTGTTGAGTAATCCTGTAGACGAGATGGCATCGGTAAGATACACCTTATGATTCTACTGCTGAGCTTTATGGCAATATGTTTTGTATTGCTTTATTATGCACTACTGATGAATTGAGTACAATGGACCACAATGGAAACACCCTCTTTGACTGTGCTACCTGTACTGTTAATAATCATGTTCATGAAGTATTAAATCGGGGAATCAATCGATAGGCTGAGAGAACAGGATTCACACTCACTGATGTGAATGGTTAAACATAGTGTGACGTTATATTGATAAAGAAAAATGTCAGTGCACATAAACATTGGACATGTATGTACAATCCATAACCTTAGCAGTTGTTGTCGCTCTCTCCTGATGGAAAGAGTAAACTGCAACAAACCATAATAAAGTAGTTCCATATACGTAGATGGCGGGGCGTCTAGTGTCCGATCTGACCCGTTTCAAATAACTTCAGTGTTCTACCCGGCAACAGGGTCTACATTTCTCAATGGAAGAGACACCAACTCCAACCACTAGTTATATTGTATGTACTAGTTATAGTATTTTATATAACTAGTACAGCCTAGCCACATACATTACAAAGTTGTATTCATTAAAACAAGTCCCAGGTTGTAGCTTGAAATTATTAGCAAACCAAGAACTGCAATTGTCCTTTTACTTACGACAAAGGTGTCATAGGAAAAGGTGTGTCTAATCTTCAGATGTTGAAAGAAGTCTGCACTCCTGTAGTTAGGGTCTCCCCAAGGCATAGAGGCACAGATGGGACACACCTGGGAAGATACACACAACAGACAACATGAGCAACAAAGCAACGTTGGACCCATTAAACCACAATCCTAATACTTCTATTCTAAACTTTGTTGCATGGTGGCATCACCCAGTGAAAATAGCTGATCTACAAGCTCACTCACAAGATGTGTTGTGACTTGTGAGTGTGTGTAGATCGGCTATTTTCGGTGCATGACATGATTCCATAGAAAACCAAATGACTGTCTGAAATCAGACTGAGAACTTTAATCTATGCTCGTTATTATAATTGTTTTCTTTACCACTTGGCGTGTGTCCCGGGTGTGATGGCTAGTGCAGTGCTCAACCAGGCCATCCTGGTCCAGGTTCTGGCAGTTGCAATAGGGACAGGTGAAGGTGTAACGATTTGGCACAGGACTGAAGAAGAGAAGGAGACAAGATAATGACAAGATAGTCATTAAGTAAGTAAGCCTTCTCGAGCCCTGAGGCCCATAGGGCAGGAGCCTATCTCCTGTTTCTGTAGCGTGAGGCAGCTTGATGTACAAGTACACGCCCTGGACATGACGCTAGTATGTTGCAGGGGCTTACCCCCAATCCAACCCTTGATGCGGAGTGCCAAGCAGGGAGGCACTGGGTCCCATTTTTAGAGTCTTTGGTATGACCCGGCCGGGGATTGAACCCCGACCTCCCAGTGCCCGCCCTCTCAGGGCGGGCGGGCACTCTAACCACAAGGCCACTGAGCTGGTCAAGATAGTCATTGCTTATTCATAATTCTGACAAATATGTTTGATATACAATATTTGTTGTGTCATGAGCTATTATGGGAGGCTACATATAAACGTATAATTAGTTTTTGTAAATGTGCTACTTGATTATACTACAGTGTTGTACAAAAGCATCAAACATAGCAGATATACAAGCTTGAAAGTCGAAATGCTTGTGGATTTGTTACTTTTGGACATATGGTTTCCACCCGACAGAGAAATAATTATACATTATTTATTTTAGAGAACTTTTTAAAACAATGTTACAGTATTGTTAAAAGACAACTTTAGTTTTTTTCAACCAAGGTTCATGTTTTAGGTTGTTATTAGACAAAGTAAAAGATGAGTGTTAATTCTTTTTCATTTGCTCCTTTTTCATTTTAGCGATTTTTGACAGGGGGCGGGGGCATTTGTGGGGCTAAATATGTTTTTCTTTTACAAAGAATTATGGTAATTTCTTTTTTTATTGTTTACTATAGCTCTTCTAGACCCCAAGAAATTACATCTGGCCACAAAATATCACGGGATCTATTGAATGTGAAGGGGGAGGTTATTGAGCCTATTACACACAGTATAGAAGAATCCAGAAACGGGTCTCATGGTCGCAGCTTACGTATTTCCTGTAGGCGGAGCTGACGTAGCTGCGGGGTAAACCTGCACGTCTTCTACTACATTGAATGGTAGAGTGACTGATGTTAGTCTGCTCAAACGTTACTCCTTTACCTGCTTTTTACTAACACTAACATTACAAAGATGCCCAGAACATCCGGATGAACCTGTGTTGTTTATGGCTGCTCCAACAGTAGTGGCAACATTCCAAACGGAATGTCATGGCCGCCCCAATGCATTTCCAATGGAAGTCACATGGTTTGACACAACATTTTTGTTGTACGGCTTTCGGCTGTGTTTCGACTGCCCCCCTCCCTGACTCACACCTTCACAACAGATGGATGTATAGCTGATGCATGAGACTTATTGACTGATGCAAGCTCACAATGCATTTCCAATGGGAGTCACATGGTTTGACACAACATTTGTGTTGTATAAGGGGGTGGGGGGCAGTCGAAACACAGCCGAAAGCCGTACAACACAAATGTTGTGTCAAACCATGTGACTTCCATTGGAAATGCATTGGGTCAAGATGTAAACAAAGCCTTTGTTTACATCTAGCATGCATCAATGTTGTATGCTAGATCGAAAGGTGTGAGTCAGGCCTCAGGCTTCACTCACACCTTCGCATCTAGCATACAACATTGTTGCATGCTAGATGTAAACAAAGGGTAAGTGTCATGGCCGCCCCAATGCATTTCCAATGGAAGTCACATGGTTTGACACAACATTTTTGTTGTACGGCTTTCGGCTGTGTTTTGACTGCCCCCCTCCCCCTCATACAACAAAAATGGTGTGTCAAACCAGGTGACTCCCATTGGAAATGCATTGCGAGCTTGCATCAGTAAACAAGTCTTATGCATCAGCTATACAACAATCTGTTGTGCAGGTGTGAGTGAAGCTTATGTATCATCTGCGGCTTTACGCAGTAAGTAGTACTAGTATGAAATAAACCTTTAGTTCCCTGGCATGTTAATTTTACATTTTGAAAAGGTTCACCTGGTGATGGTTTGCTGGCTCTGTGCTGTGCTTCTCACTCCCTCCTCAATATACTCTTGATATTTAGAGCAGGCAGATGTATGGATTCTCATCTGAGACAGGCCCACCTAAAGGACACGAGACAAAATGCATAATTAGGTGAATATATATTTACTGCTGCTCCAAAAGCATGCTGCTCGAGATGTGTGCATGCACATTTTTTTTTAAATGTGCATTGACGTCCCACACTGCAGCCATACAAAAAGGCTCACATGTGAGCATTTTACAGGTGGTTTGTGTCTCAAGACAGTCTGCTAACATCTACCCCAGTTTTGCTTTGTGTCTAACCTCATGTACATACTGTACCAACTAGAATAGATTATGCTGTGTGTATATGTAGATATCTTAGATATTTGCCTATCCTTGGCTGTTTGCGCTTACCTTTCATCCTTTCTCTCCCTATCCCCCCCCTCTTATTCTCTGAAAACAACGGAGCTTGCACAAAAACAAATCTCACCCACTTTACTCCTGTAAGCCTGTGATGTGAAACTTTATTCTGATTCTTAAGTGGTCTGACAAAAGACAACATAGGTCCAGAGGCGTATCTACAATAAGGCGAGGGCAGGCGTCCGCCTGTCCAAATCCATTTCTGGCCTGGCCAAAATCCATACAATGAGAAAAAGAGGACAAAAACAAGACCTGAGAACTATTAATGGACAGCTGATTGGCCATTGCGGTAGAGCTTGACCCTCACTCGCCCATTGGAATGTAAATGCATGCCTTTCGGCCTTTGTATCCAACTCGTCTGACAGGTATATCTCCTTGAAAACCTTTAGTGCTACTAGGGATGTCGGGGGTTAACCGGCTAGCCGGTTAGCAGACCGTTAAGAAATATCCGGGTATGCTTATCAGCTTTACGGTTAATTTGCATAATAATAAATGCGTGTTCTGATCTTAAATCCCTTTTATTTTAGATCGTTTTTAGTAATAGTACAACATAAACATTACAGAGACTGTAGTTGTCACTGTACAATACTTTAAAACAGTTATCATGTTGCACACATGCCTAAAATTGCTGTTATTTGCGCCGGCCAGCTTGTCACACTCCAGGCTGCATGAACAGCAGCGCTCGGGCGCTGTTTTCTGCCCCCGCAATGTCGTTGTCCCAAAGTTCTCTGTTGTACTTCAAATGGCTAGTTGGCTACAACGGTAGCTTTGCGGTAGTCAAAACTTAAGCGAGTGACAGCGAGACGAGATTAACACAACATGTCGACCGTATCAATGCAGAGACCTACATTATTAAATCCATTAATGGCCTGGAGGGAGAACGTTTACAGCCGCCGCCGCTTCCTCCTCCTCCTCCCGGCTATTACATTACAGTCATTTAGCAGACGCTTTTATCCAAAGCGACTTACAATAAGTGTATTCAACATAGGTAGGGAACAAAAACTACTAATCACCAGAAGTCTTTAGTGCATTTTCTGCAAAAACAAGCAACCAAGAGTATACCTAGCGCCTAAGGTAAAAGTGCAATATATCAGCTACCTATTTCCTTAAACAGATGAGACAAAATAGCTAAATCAAATGAGCATGAGCTATAACAATTAAGTGTATCGACTAAACAAGATCCAATAAACAATACAATAATAGAAAACAAGCGTTCGTACAACTAGTTAACAACAAGTAGGTCAGGCAGAGAGGAAGGGTAGTGTTTCCTGAAGAGGTGGGTTTTCAACCTGCGGCGAAATATGGGCAGTGACTCTGCTGTCCTAACATCAGTGGGAAGTTCATTCCACCACTGTGGGGCCAGAACAGAAAAGAGTCGTGACCGTGTGGATCGGCCAGAAGGACCCTTGAGTGACGAGGCAATCAGTCGCCCCGAGGTGGCAGACCGAAGTGGTCGGGCAGGGGTGTAGGCATCGACCATAGCCCGGAGGTAGGAAGGAGCTGTTCCTTTCCTACTATCAAGTTAGCCATGTGCTATCGATGTTTGAGGGTTTTCTCGTCAGCGAAAAGTCAACAAACAGAACACGGTGACATGCATGCTGATCTTCCTTAATAATAAAAAAAGGCTTAGCCCATGCGTCCAGTGGCTTTATAGATATAGGCTGCTCCGATCTGGACTGGACTTATTTATGTTTTGGACTAGAACCGGCGGACCTCTGTACTGTAGACGCGCAGATGCATGCATGCAGATGCGATGCGTTGTTTATTGATGATTAAGCCTACAACAATTTATTTATATTGTTAAATGTTGCTTTTTTGTTTGTCTTTTTAAAAGGAGCATAAATAAATGTATACCATTTCGTCTACCAACTTTAATTATGTAGCCTATACATGCATATTACATTTGAGGTAGCCAAAAATAAATAAAATAAATCAACCAATTATCCGTTAATGACCCGGTTAATCCTGTCGGCTAACCGGATGGGAAATTATCCGTTACCGACATCCCTAAGTGCTACAATTGTGCGCAGGGAGACGACAATTAAAATAAAATGGTAAATGGTGCATTTATATATAGCGCCTTTTATCCAAGGCGCTTTACATAGATTGTGCATTACATTCACCCATTCACACACACATTCATACACCGATTGCAGCGGAAGCCATGCAAGGTACCAACCAGCACATCGGGAGCAATTTGGGGTTCAGTGTCTTGCCCAAGGACACTTCGACATGTAGACAGGAGGAGCCGGGATTCGAACCGCCGACCCATGGATCATTGGACGACCTGCTCTACCTCCTGAGCCACATCTTGCCTGCCCAAAACGGAATTCCTGGATACGCCACTGCAAAGGTCACAACTAGCATACTATTTGTAATGAGTAATGTGACACCATCCATTCTGTTTCTTTGAAAACTAATCTGAAATAAATAAATAATCTATCTATCTATCAGGAGACCACAAGGGGAGGTAAATTCCCATCGAAAGGAGGTGTCATTCACTCCTGTTTTCCCCTTTTCCTTTGTTGATGACATGTATCATTGTGGTAATTATTTGCTATGTTGATGAATTGAATACATAGAACCACAATGGAAACAAGTCCCCAGGACTTTGTTTTTGGTGTCATCCTTTTAACCATAACGTCTTACTGTACCTCCATGCTGTTTACATTTCTGACTAACAAATTAATCAATCAAATGTCAGCTTTATGCAGCCGTCCACTGTACAGTACCTGAGCTCCACAGCCCTTGCACGCTGCCACAGAGGAGTGTATGAGGGCCTCCAGATCCGTCGCTTTGGCCCAGTTGGCCAGTGCTGCCCTGCACACGGCACATACTGGTTTCTGGGGACGCAGACACTCTTGGAGACAACTCTGACAGAATCTGAAAATAGAAGGGTGAGGCCATTTCAATTACGTGGAAGAAGCCGTGTCACGGTGACTCGAGTTTATAATAAAATGAAACTGGGATAGATGTGTTGCTGTGACTGTAGCCTCACTACCCAAGCTATACCCATACGGCAGCCTCAGTTCAAGGTTGTATTGTTAAATTTTGTGAATGTGTACATTCACAAGATTGTGTTACATAGAGTAAAACATTTTTTTGTTCGGCTTCCTTCAGACAATGCAGCAGCTTATAAGCGGTATTCTAATCTGAGGATGGTACTGTAACTTTTGGAGTGTGATTAATTGTGACTTTAAAAAAAAAAACAGTCAGTGTCACGTCCACTTATCATCAGGAAGATAAGCTTCTGTCCCCCTGACACCTGGCAGAACCAAAACCATACCGAAAGATCCATTATCTCTGTTTTGGTTTCTTGATCACAACCAAACCATTTCCTGAAACTCTCAATGGAAAGTGCCATCGCGGAAGAGCGCAGGGACTTGTAGTCCTTTCACATGTTTACATGCGATAACCCGGCTAAGCGTCGAACTACAACTCCCAAGTAAGGCCTCCCCTTTGATGTAAACAAAACTGAAACTGATTTGTGTGAGAGAGGCTTACGTCGAATTATTTCGTACAATCTTTACAAACAAGCGTTTGCAGAAATGTTATCGTACAAAAACACTTGAGGCCTCCAACGGCCTACATGACACATTTAGAAGCTTAGTGTTTTTTACAGATTTTTAATCCCCTTCGTGGCATATTGCATCGTCGGGTTTGTTTGGTTGGTAGATGTGTGGCGTTTTAAAGGTAAAAAAGGACGAGAAGTACTCACGTATGTCCGCATTGTGTCGTTACGGGAGAGTCGAATATTTCCAGGCAAACAGGACAAACAAACTCCGTCATATCCCTGCTCCCTCCGGAGACACTTCTCTTTTGCTGTGCAGAGCTTAAGCCTCCTCCGAGCATCGCCATTTCTTCTGTTCTTTACAACAAGAAGAGAGATACTCTGGTCTGGTCAAACCACCACAATCACTGTTGCCAGATAAGAAGATTCTGCGGGAGAAATAAGCAACCGAGTCTATGAAAATGAGCCCAGCGAATCAAGCGGGCGCCGCCACATGAACACTTTGATTGATTGATTGATTGATTGATTCATTCATTCATTCATTCATTCATTCATTCATTCATTCATTCATTGAATACTTTATCAGACAGACATGTAAACAGCACGACGTCATATGGGCTAAAATAATAACAAAAATGCCTAGGACTGTTTTCTATTATGATTATTATGTGTATGTATGTATGTATGTATGTATGAGTATTATGTGTCAATTAGCCTGGCTCCAGCCCTGAATCGATAGCCACGCATTAAAAAAATAGAAACAAAATGAAAATGTAGGCTGAGTGTCAGGCTAGAGTAGTAGAGTTCACTGTTAAATTCAAACATTTTAAATACACAGATCTTGTATGGGCTATGGGGGTCACAAAATATTTTACCAAATAAGCAAGTTGCAACTAAGTTCTACTTTAGAAACAAAAACAACCAAACCGCAACTACAGTACCAATATTTGGAGAAAAAACAAGCCCACAGTCGCTTATAATAAACACGGACATGGCAACACTGACGACAGTCCCTAGCCGTGACGTCACTGGCACTGTCACTGTCACTTTTACTTTTTATTTATTTATTTATTCATTTATTTTGTATTTGTTATCATTTACATATTTGTATTTGATGTAATGTTGTGTCACTTTTTATTTTACATTTTATGTATTACTAAAGGCTATACAATTAAATTCAAAGGAGCTTTATTGGCATGAGGAAACATTTTACATTGCCAAAGCAAGTGTCAAAATATAATAAAAACAGTTGAAAATGGGGAAAGTATATATAGGCCTACAGTTGGAGGGGGTGCAGCATTTTTGTAAACAGAGCTATCACATTGCATCGTTATATACATGTTATACACTACAGGGTATAAAGCTTTTTGAGTGGTGCAACCCTCTGTGTGTGGGTCCCTGTGTCCGAGCACGGAAGTGTCCAAGCACGAAAGTGTCCGAGCACGAAAATAGCGTTATAGCCTCCACCACCAAGTGTCACTGTTGCACAGCCTAACACACAGACACACACAGGCCAAGGAGGAGGGCTTGTACAGTACAGTACAGCACAGCACAGCACAGCACAGCACAAGTACAGCACAAGTACAGCACCACTCACTTCAGAAGGGTCTGATATTTTTTTAAACAACTGGCAGCAATTTCTTTGCAGTCATTTTGGTACAAATAGCAGCATTTTTTTCTTCTCAGGGCTATTTAAATAGTATACAGAAAAACTCAGACTTAAGATGTGTTTAAAGGTAGCAGCTCTGTTTATATGTGCAGTATAGGCCTATAGGTCTAGCGGACGTCTATAGAGCGTCGCAGTCCCGCCCCCTTTCATGACGACGCCAGGCCCAGGAAATGAATCACAATGCATTTTTCCCATAGACATTTCAAAAAGTATTTATTTAAAGACCTTTTAAGCGTCGTACGAAGCCAACTCGAGTCGTGACAAATCATGACAACACACACAATATTTTGGACCAAACAAATAATTACATAGAAGAAAAACAACAAAAAAAGTGTTGTAACCTGCCGTTTTTTTCTACTTTCTAATTCTTTGTTTGGCCCGAAAAATTGTGTTTGTTGTCATGATTTGTCACGACAAGAGTTGGCTTTGTCCGCGGCGTCAACGTCTTTAAATAAATACTTTCTGAAATGTCTATGAGGAAAATGAACGGAGAATCATTTCCTGGGCCCTGGTAGGGGGCGGGACTGCGACGCTCTATTGGTATAGCCTACAACAAGTATACACTATACAGGCGTTTTGTTGGATCATATAATACACGAGTGTGTACTGTACTGCTATTTATACACACACCGCTTTACCTGTGTGTGTGTGTGTGTGTGTGTGTGTGTGTGTGTGTGTGTGTGTGTGTGTGTGTGTGTGTGTGTGTGTGTGTGTGTGACATGTGTGTGTTTTGACTGATACAGTATTTTTTAACAGTTTGCAGAATTACAGTACATTCCAAGCACAACTCAATACAAAAACTGTTAACTGTGAATGGACGACACCATAAAGCATTACACTTGTTTACAAGAGGATCCACCGTTTTCAATTCATCATAACATTTACATTTGTACATATTTTAGAGAAATATACACTTCTAAAGGATGTAAAAAGGGGGAAAGGACATGTATACAGTGTGAGTGAGGCCTAAGCCATTCCAACCTGTCAAAGTGGGCAGGGGTGAGATGGGTTCGGGGGGTGGGGCCCTGCAGTAGTAGCCTGACCAGTTTGTTTTGGGAAGTCTGGAGCCTTGTTTTAAGGGCTGAGGTGCTGTGGTACCAAGAGGAGGTAGTCGAAGAAACCTTGTACGAAGGCTCCTGTTAGGGTCTTCAAGGTGTTTTTGATGACCAGTGAGGAGATCCTGTACACTACAGGATCCTGTATATGTGTGTGTGTGTGTGTGTGTGTGTGTGTGAGTGTGAGTGAGCGTGTGTGTGTGTGTGTGTGTGCTGCGCGCACGCAAATTAAGCGTATTATTTGTAACTACGTATAGGCCTAGCTACATTCTGTTTGAAGCAGAGGTTACAGTTACAGTGAGTTAACATGACACAGAATGCTGTTTAAAAATGTTAGCTTATTTTAAAGATAACGTTATCGTCCATCAGTCCAATACAGGCTATGGACCAGAGCTACTACAGCCCAATCTAAATAATAATAATAATAATAATAATAATAATAATAATGCAGTTAAAACTAAGTTACAAGTAAACAGACACTTAAATGTTATAAAACTATTGTTGATAGAAAACGTTAATGTTTTAGGTACATTAAAAAAAGTTAATTTGTGATTTTGTGTAGAACAATTCCATACATAAATGCAGTCAAAAGGCATAAAACTGTGAATATCGACGATTGAAAGAATCGATATATAATAGATACAAAACTGAATACAATAAAATAATACAATGTCACAATGCGCCAAATGTATCTCAACTCGAGCTGTTTCCGCACGTGGGCCAGCTGATGCTGATGGAACTGTCAAAAAAGTGATCGTATACTTCGCCGGACGACGGTAAAAACGACAGATCTGCAAGCTCACACATAGTGTAACAAAGGTCGATCGTGAGCTTGTAGATCGGCCATTTTTTCCGGGTCGCGCGGCACCCTCGTACGACCACGGCAAATCAACATTTGTGTGCGCACGCGCGCTGAAACGATGGGAATTTCCTAGCAGCAGAGAGAAGGAGGAAAAGGTATGTGTGTCCTGACATTAAAACAAACGAACCAGCCTTTTAATTAGCGGCAATTAAACTCATTAATATGTTAATGTAGGCCGATACGACGGACGATACAAACAGCTAAAGGTGATAAATGAATGCTATCTGTTTGGCTAGCTGAGGAGCCCCCCCAAAAAACGTTAGCCCCAGCCAGCCATCTGCGCCGAAATGGGCGTTCACTGCCTCGGCTTGCACTTGGCTTGACGGCCCCGCGGTGTGTGTAGTGTGCGTTTGTGATAACTGGATGTATGTCACTTATCGTGCATTCATAAACCATTCATAATCAACCCGCCACAAGATCAGAGACGCGTGCCACCATATCTATATAGCTGGAGCATGTACGTGGCTAGGGCTAGTAAAGCTAAAAACGGATGCTCGCTATTACGTTTGTTGGGCTAACTAACGTTACACCACAGAACAGAAGATACAGATACTGAACCCCTCCTCTCCCCTCCTGCGGTTCGAGGCGAGCCCCCCCCACCCCATGATGGATCAGTGGAGCGCACTGACTCGCTGTATACGAGAAGCAAGCGTGGTTAAATCTGGCTGGCAGTGGCACTGGCACGTATTGTTGCAAGACAGACAACGATTTATGTTGTGGTTTATGTACAGTACTGTCGTTGTCAATTAGTTCACTGACGCATTTGAGAATGAATGTAGCTGTAAGTCAAAGGGATGTTGATCATGGCGAGTGTTATAGGCATTATCATCATGTCAATAATATTGTCAATCTGCCGAACAGCATTCCAACCAGCATTCATTTTTTTTTAAATGATAGCGTTTGGGACAGATCTGTCAATATTAATATTATCTTTAGGTCACATCCCTTTTATGACGCTCTTCTTGCCAGCTTGTGCATAGATAGTGCTATGAAGAAGAGAGAATGTGCTGCTGCTTATCCATGATCTCATCTTCCACACACACACACACACACACACACACACACACACACACACACACACACACACACACACACACACACACACACACACACACACAGACACACACTCTCCCAAAATAATTGCTCTCCCTACACTGTCAAAACCAGTGAATGTTGAATTTTCTCTATTGTTGGTCGCAAATCATCCTATTCTCTCTAGTAGAAAAACATGGCATACTGTAGGATGAATAAATGCTTCATACCCCCCCCCCCCCCCCTCTCTCTGTATTGTATTTTGATGTTGTACCTTGTCATTACAGCCTTCAAGTAGGAAGAGGGCATATATCGTCGCATCAATGTGTGCAGTGACCTTGAACTCATGACGACTGCAAACATTTAGGGGTTGGAGGGGTTCGCTGCCTCCTTTCAGCTCTGAAGACACAATCCCACCTTCTTGGATCTCCTCGCTTTGTACCACGTCGTTGGCCTTTCTCTGCCTGGAAAAACAAACAAACTTGGGCTTCAAGCCAAATGCCCCCGTAAGAGCCTAGGACACCCCTGCAGGCTGCTGCTACAGAGCTACCCCAATTCAAAGTAGCAATCAGTTGAATTACACATTGTTTCAGGAGAGGATGTGCAGCTGAATAGACTTGGAAGAGTGAACACTCATTGTGAGTGTGTTTGCGTGTGCATGTGCCAGTGTGTGATGATGGCGGCAGACAACAGCACTTGAATGCGGTGTCCCGGTGTTGGGCATGGTAAAGGGGGCGAGGCTCTTTGAGAAAGGTTCCACGTGGCTGACTTGCCTGGTGCCGCCGCCGGGCGAATGGACGCCAAGTTAAAAGAAGACCTCTTCCGGAGGTATGTGGCGGCGCTGGAGAGACGTCTGGAGGACGGAGGGGGAACTACGGGGGCAGGAGGCTCTGCCCCAGAGGCGGGTGGCGGCAGAGGCAGGCATAAGGACAGCGAGGCCCTGCTGTCCACCGCCACAGGGCTGCTAGGGGCCTACCAGCCGGACCCGGGGCAGCGCTTCCGCATGGTGCGCTTCTACGAGCTGGTGGATAACTCTCTGCGTTGCCAAAGAGGTGGCAACCTCCGAGGCTTGGAGAGAGCCTTCCAAACCCTGGAGACCATCTGCACCAATCTCCTGCTCTTCCCGTGGAAGAAGGAGTTCAGATGCATAAAGGTGGGCTTGGTTTACTGCGTGACGCAGCAGAGCTGTCATGTTGTTATTCAGACCTGAAGTAATATTACAAGTTGGTAGCTTTATTCAAAATTTCAAAAAATAATGTTTTGTGTTTTCATTAGTCAATACATACAACAGCCCAATATGGTACTTACCTGTTCAGTTGCCTAAGTAGTTAGCATTCACTCACTGCCATCATTTTCATATCTAGTAGAAACTAAAGAACCAAGATTTGCTTTGCCGTGAGTGTGTTGTATAGTGATTGTTATAAAGATTATAATTCTTGTATAGTTCTACTGTAACCTCATGGTTTTATGATTATTATGATTACTGCTTGGGCTCTATTTTCCAGATCTGGGGAATGTGATGTTTATCTTATCAAATATTGATTGATAGTTAACTTGGGCACAGACACTATGTGCGAATGCAATGCAATGACCATCGCCTGCTGAGAGGTTAAATTCACATCTTGTTGTCATGCTTAATGTGGACGTGTTTGTTTGTCACACATAGGCAGTTATGCACATGTTCTTTGCCACACGCAAGTGTTAATTTGGCTTGTATAGAAGGCTTGTATAAAACTATTTAATTTGTGTATACATTACACCAAATATTGTTAAGGATACATTTGTCAATTACTCTGCCTGTCCAGGTCCAATGATTATAGTTAAACAAATATACACACTAAAGTAGCTACTAGTAGTGTCATTGGCTAGATACAGACTTGGTATCTGTCAACAGAGGAGTGCACTCAGTTTGTCTTCAAACATAACTGACACATGATTAATATGACATACGGTAGTCTTTGACAGTTTGTATCAAAGCAATCTGCTCACATTACATATGTGCATATTGATCTACAGAAATTATCAATACTGTTGACTAAAGCCTGCCGCTAAAACCTGTGGCGTTAAGGAAGACATGATGGCAACAGGGTGAGCCAAAACAAACACATTTAAACTAAAGACGTTTTTTGTTTTAATCTGAGAGGCTTGGAGTCATATTTAGCAAACAGACCTGTGGGAGGTTAGGGTGAGGGTTTGAGATAGATTGTAGTTGTAGGACTAATGACTGGTCTAACCAATGACTAGTCTAAACCAAGTATTGTCTAAACTAAGTACTGCACCCAACAGAGGTTGATGCAGAGGCATTGGCAATCTCGGAACCAATTCAGGAAAAAAATTGACCCGTCTGAAGTGAGTGGTACTGTACTGTACTGTACTGTACTGTACTGTACTGTACTGTACTGTACTGTACAATCCCTCCTTTGCCTGTGTGTGTCAGGCTGTGCAACAGTGACACTTGGTCGTGAACAAACGCTATTTCCGTGCTCGGACACAGCCAGGGACAGACCCATAGACATAGCTGTCTATAGCCACACACACAGCTGTCTATAGTAGTGGTTGCACCACTCAAAAAGGGACAAAGATCTTTCTCCCCTTTTAGTTTTTGCCTCTTGGCCGGGCACCACCTCCCCTTTCTTAGTCCACATTCTCCCGGGTGCTTCTTATTCCTAACAACACTACATGTTTAGGGCAGTGGTGCTGACAGATACTGCTTTTGACAGAATATGTCTTGAGAGATTAATGACAGAGTAACCAAACATTGAAATATTGTGGTTGTATGATGACAAATAATGGATGAGTCATAACCTTCAACTCTGGCTCTATGATTCAAGCAAGCAGAGCTACCTTAAACATCTTTTCTTAGTTTGTTTTATTTAACACTAATCCAAGTTTTATCACAGAATATATGCATGCTAAAGTTGAACTTGACACAAAACATGAAGTGAAGTGACGGGCGCTCTTATCATACATCACATCATCATACATCATCTCATTCAGGCCAATCACAATTTGTATCCTCACTTTTGTCTTCAATGTTTGTGTTTTCACAATGTTTGTAAAGCTGGCCATTCATTGTCAAAGGCATTCAATGTTTGTGTTAACACAATGTTTGTTTGTGCACAAACTCTTAAAGCTGGACATAAGAGGGGCTATACTATACTAGTGCCCCTCAAATGTGTGGGTTGAGGTTTTTTAATAAATGCCTTGCATCCACCCAAGTGGACCCGACACATTATGAGAGCTAGTCCTCACTGCCCAACCTGTACATATACCTTAATCAGCCACGTGAACCCGACCCGCAAACCAGCAACTTTCGGCCTTATCGTAGCACAATGGTCAGGACTGAATGCCAAACAGACAAATTGTTCCAAATGGTGTTCTTGCTTGTTCAATAGCAGCACAACAAAAAACCCAACACACACACACCCCTACCTCATGTTAGAAGCCTACAGTATGTGTATTCCCAGTTGTGGCACGGTCTCCTGAACGATTGCAATCACCACAACCTGCAGTTTGATTCATCATCATCACCTCCTCCTTTTGATTAAACCATGAATCCAAACCATGCATCCATCACATCTTAACACATTCATGCCATGTATTAATATTTTGAATTGCAATTGAATACAAAGAAAATACGTGTTTGCCAGTCATACTGTCCAGATACAAATCATGATGAGGTCCAATTATCTAAGACCGTCCATAAAGCATTTTAGTTGGATTTAGTTTGAACTATTAATATGACTGATTTGACCGACATCACTTACAATTGCGTAAATTAATTTATTTTTTCCAGACCTTCACCGGGCCATATGTGTATCATCTGCAATCTGCCATTTCCGATGCTGAACTCCGATCCCTCATGCGCACCATCGGCTACTCCCGCGACCACGATTCGCAGTTCCATTTGCGGGAGCACCCGGGGGGTGCTGGCCACCTCCGGCAGTTGGCGTTCGAGCTGTTCCTGGCTCAGGCAGAGTGTCGCCTGCTGGGGGAGGTGGTGGCTCTCGCCCGCGGCTCGGCCTCCGAGATGGAGGCCCTGGAGCTCCGCAGGGGCTGCAGGGATGACGCGGCCGGCTGCGCGGAGGCTCTGCGCCGGCGGGACAGCCTCGGGGCAGACATGGCCCGGCTGTCCGTGCGACCCATGGACATAGAGCGGGCTGCCGCTCACCCCCACCACCTGAGGAGAGGCAGCCGGCCGTCCAAGTCCGTGGACGTCACGGACGGCGCCGGCCACTGGCACGCCGCCGCCAGCAAGCCCGTCCTGAAGGCGTCGCTGAGCCTGAGGAAGGAGCCGCTGTTCGTGGACACGGAGGAGGAGCTAAAGGACCAGATCATCCGGCCCAGCACCTCGTCCTCCCTGTTCTCTGTGGCAGCGCCGCCCTCCTACAGCCCCGTGGCCGACTTCTTCCCCATCCAGTCCCCTCCGCCGGCCGACGCCTACTCCTCCTACCACCTGTCCTCCCTGGATGAGATCGACCTGTACACGGAAAGGGGGGGCAGCGGGGCCGGGCTGGGGGGCCGGCAGACCCCTTCCAGGCCTCCTTCCAGAGAGCCCCGGGACGCCAGGGACGGCTGGCGGCACAGCGCCCACGTGGGCAGCGTCAAGTGCCAGGGCTGCGGCCTGGGCTGCAGCTCCATGGCGTCGTGCCCGCGCTGCGACATGATCCTGTGCTCCTCGTGCCATGACGTGGACCCCTCCCCGTGCTGTGGCCTGCAGGAGTACCACCCCAAGTCCCCACGGCCCCTCGACGGCTACATCCCCGTGAAGGAGAAGCTCTCTGTGTACTCCAACACGCACTCCTACTCCCACATGCACCCACATCCGCTCACGCTGACCCACTCGCACACCCACCCCCACCCACAGATGGTGGAGAAGCCCCTCATGGCCACCAAGCTGTTTCCCAACAAGTCCGTGGCCATGGGGACGCCGCTGGGGGGCGAGCGAGCGAGCGTGGGGGGCGTGGTGGCGGGTGGGTCGCGCTGCGGCTTCTGCAACAAGCCTGGCGCGTCGCACACCTGCGTGAACTGCTCCAAGGTGTCGTGTGACTCATGCATGGGCCTGTACGCTAAGGACGTGTGCACCAGGAAGACCCCGCAGCACAGCTTTGTGCCCAACCATCAGCTCAATTTCAAGTCGGGCACCATATCCCATCTGGTGTACCGATGAATATATGTCCAACCGTTTCTTTCTCCTCCTCCTGGTCCCCCTTGTAGTTCATCTAAGAAACAAAAAAGTAGTCTTGCACTATCGCTTTAGCTCTCCTCATCCTCCTCCTTACTAAAATAACCTGGTCACTTTCCTCTTCTCCTAGGGTTGCAACATTTAATCAAACTAATTGGTTTAATTCGTTTAGCAGATCTACAAGCTCACAATGCATCACTGTTGTACGTACAAGTGTCAAATTGGTCTTACGAGGTTAATCAGACCAATCGATTTAGTTAAAAATAAGACTTAAAATATATTTAATGTTGATTTGTTGATTTATATTTTTAATACAAAATTTGCGTCTTGATTATTTGATTTATCGAAAACATAACTGATATAAGAATCGCTAAGAAGATACTCAATAGTTGCAACCCTCTCTCTCTCTCCCTCCTCCCTCTCTCTCTCCCTCCTCCCCCTCTCTCCAGCCTCCCACTTCCTGAACTTTGTACCTTCTCTCTGGCTATCAGATGTAAGGCCCTGGAATGGAACGTGAACACACACACACACACACACACACACACACACACACACACACACACACACACACACACACACACACACAGCCCCAGAGAGCCATATTATGGTGTGTGTCCATCTTGCTCTCCCTCTCTGCCTTGTTAGAGTTCAGGCCTTTTTATCTATTCCTCCTTCTCCTGTTTACCTCGCTAAACCTTGCTCTGGAGTAGTCATGTGATCGTTGTAGCTCCACTCCCTCCTCCTCCTCGAAACATTGTCCTGCTCAAAGGGAAAAAACGAAGAAAAGAGTGCTTGATTCATTTAACGGAATAATGAAATCCGTCCAAATGGAACATAAATACTTTTTTGCCTAACTTCTCAATCTCAGCTACAAATTCCTCTAATATATAAATATACATATATGTGTAGAGAAGACCTCTGGAACTTGCATTGTGACAAAAGGAGCTCTTTTAAAACTTGAAAGAATAGAACAAAAAGAAACAGTGGGGCCCGGCGGCTGGGACAAAGCAGTACATTTACACTGGAAGTCCATAGTATATATTTTTCCTATTCTCTAGAACAACGTGAGACTGTTATCTGGGCATGGGGTGTCTGGATGTGATGATGACGTGTCCGTGGGGCTGGGGCGGGTATTATTACAAAGGGATCTATCGAGACAATGGGACCAGGTGGTCTACTTCACTGGATCCTCAGCGGTCTGGTCCTGGGGAATACCAAGGGGTCTCTGAATGCCAAGGGCAATCCTTATGAGTCAGTAACTCAAGAGAGTGTACAAACGGAGCGGGTCCTTTTGGTTCCATTCGTACGCTCTCTTAACCGTCTTGCCGCCAGCATTAAATCGCGCATTGCCAAGGTTTTATCGCGCGCAACACTTATTTTGAATAGCCAAATATCCGTAACCGCATGTTGCAATGACAATATGCTGTGTGTGCCTGTCTAGTGTCTTGACAGGTTGTTTTTCTCTCGCTCGATGCAGAAAAAACCCGACCGCGAGTATCACAGCGCCTGCTGTCGGCCGTTGAAAAACCTTGTTTTCACCAGAAACTACATTCATTGTGCCAATTTGGAGATACAGGCATTTGAACGCGGACCATTGAATGCAAGTGAATGCGCGCGCATCTTAAAAATGGCCGCGGCCACTGTCCCACTTGGACTGTTGTGCTAACTAACGGTGGCTAACGATACTATCGGATCAAAACATGGATTAAAGAATATAAACCCCTGGATAATGTAGCTACGTTTCTGGCAGGCTAGACGATTCATTTAACACCGTTTTCTACGGTTCTGGCGCACTGCGTGTTAAGTTAAGCCAACTGCAGAATTTTACAGTGTAGATTTAGTTCGAAGGTAAAATATGCTTCCGTTACGGTTCATTTGGTTCCATTCGTACACTCTCAGAGTTAAAGACCCTCAAGGGTCCATTTGGACCCATGGTGAGCCCCCGGACCATATGTTGAGAAACGGTGGTCTATTAAAAAATATAATGCCTTGTAAATTAACCCTCAAATGTCTGGTTATATGGCTGAGATTTTTTAAACGCTGCTGTTAAGACTTTGTGGACAGTGGGGATGTGTTGTTGAGCTAACGCACCGGTAAATTACCTGTTTATTTTTTTTTTGGTCTATTATTATAAACCCCTCTCCTCCTTTCCTACATTCCGTTCCTACAGACAAACCTCCACAGTCCAAGACGTAGAATCCCCTGGCCTGAGTGACCTCACAGTCATCAGCGCTCCAGTAGGGATGCAACAGTTCTCCGTTTAAGCTCGACTCGTACTTCATCACGCGACGCGTCTTGCAGTGAGAACTGCCTGCGGTTCTCGGTCGATCTCGCCGCACGACAGAGCATAAATCGGGCATTCATAAAACGTATGGTTCACTGTACATGGTTCAATATGCACTTGGGAATTGCAGATGATGTTCTTTTTTGCTATAAAACGTTGCATTACTTGACACGTGTTTATTGCTGCTGAATTGGCACTGCCAACAACCCCCTCCCTCCTGCCCTCCATGACTAAATCCAACAGGGATGCTCATGATTAATAACTGATTTACAAGCATCTCGATATGTTTTGAGCTTGTAGAGCGTGACAAGCGTCTATGTTCTGCGATGACACTGTCGGATGAATACATTAATACACAAACTCCATATTTTTTCTTTTTTTCTCCGTAAATTGATGCCATACTTAAGCATACTACAGCATCACACAAAAGCATCAAAAGTAGCAGATCTGCAAACTCGAAATGCTGTGGGAAGCGACGCATTTTGATTGTGTCTAACAGTTTTGGACATACGTTTTCACCCAACAGCGACGATATCATGACGGGTGTTGTCATACGGACTCAACTCGTTCTAAACGCAACTCGTTCAAAAATAATTGTTTAATCCCCCTCACCTGTCCTGGTTTCCAGCCTGATTCGCTGCGTTCCACAAATTTGTTTGTCACTTCGACAAACAAATTCACGGAAATTCACTGGAAACTGTTGCATCCCTTTTACCCAATCAGTGACTCAGGTGGAGTCACAAGTAATCTCAAGCTCGCTGCAAAGTGTCAAATCATTGTAGTTATCTACTTTCGACAAGTTGTTTGGGTTTTAAACGGCATTAACCACTTAAACCCTATATTACTAATTGACCAGGGGTAGCCTAGGGCTCTGTCTGTCCATGGATGCCTCTTCCACCACCTCTCTTCAGTGAAAAGACATTTGTAGAGATCCGCCGAGGAGGTGCTCTCTGATTGATTCCATTGTTTTCTTCCATGCAGCAGCAGCAATCTCTTTGACTTGTGTGCTGCTGCGTGTCTGGCTTTGACCAAGTTATTCTCCCGTTATCTTGCTGGGTTTTCCTTGACAGAAAACCAGAGACGTTTTCTGTGGCGTCGGTGATGAAGTCCACTTTCTCAATGTAGTCCGGATTAGCCTCAGATTTCTGAAAAGGCACCTCTGTATTTCCATGTGGAATAGAGGAAATTATGCAGCTCGGTGACGTTGCATTGCAACTGAGGCTGTGAGCTGCATAATTCCCTCAGTAAGCTTGTAGTTTGTACATTGGCTATTTTCACCAAATGTTTGCCTATTTTACATTGAATGTTCGGCTATGCATTGCTGCCATGCCAGGAATAGGCATGTTAGGGTTCATGTGGTTAAGGCCTGTACTCTTGACAAAGTTTGTCTGTTTACCTCAAACGGCTTCATCTTGATTACCCATTTTGACAGCCACGGTTTTAAACTACTCCTGGACAACTATAGAAGAATTGTATCTTATTGCATTACTCCTCATTGCAACACACTATACAGTACCTTAACTAGACATTACATGTACTCCAAAGTAAACTACTGAGAAGTTGATTCAGTCGGTTGTAAATTCTTGCATTATGCACCTGCAAGTGTAAGTGATTAAATCTCTGGAAATACGTTATAAGTGTACGTCTCAGCATGGACTAGTTTTTAGGCTGTAAAGTTAATGCCATTTTTAACATAAATGTCACATTTCCAAACGTAACATTTCACGCCGTAGATTCCTGACATTGCCTAGCTAGTAGCTAGTAGCTAGTAGCTACCTTGTGGGTGAATAATAATTCCATCTCACAGATGCTATAATGGTCTTGGCAGGAAGTTGCCCGAGGGCAGACAATGTGTCATGATCATTATTTTAAGGGATTGTTTCTGTTGGCATCTACAATAATAATTATTATAATAAATTGTAATTTTGACATACATTTCTCACAGTAAAAAAAAAAACGAGGTGAGAAATTACGAGGTTCCTGGTAATATCTCTCCACATAGCTTTTTAAAGGGTCCTCATAATAAGGCACGGTTTCTCTATGTGTTGACTAACATTTTAGAACCGTTATGTTTTTTTTTACTTTTCTTTCCTTCAAATAGCAAGTGAATCTAGGCAAATAAGTTCAAATTAATTAATATTGGATCGGATTTGCATGTATAGTTAAGGGGGAGTAATGCAATATACCACATAGTCCATTGTCATCAAGAGCTAATTTTAAATCACAATTCTTTAATAAAGATTCATTTTCTTTTCTTTTTTAACAGATCATGGGTTGTAGGTTTGATCTGGAAAAATATAATCTTTCAATGCCTTAAGCTTGTTCCAACTGTCTTATCCAGGAGGTATTGTCTTATTTGTTTAATGTTTCAAGCTATGGGTTGAACACTACCATGTATTTTTCTTTACTGAGCGCTCACATTTCCAATGTACTCCTGGTTACATGCACTGATTACATATAATGCCCCGTGATAGTTACAGATGGATTACCTACCACACAGGTTTTATTTGGTAAAGTTAACAATTCTGCTGTTATTTAGGGATCATAAGTGTATGCCTCGATTTGCGGTTTGATATGTTTTCAGTTTATTTTCTTTACCTTATTCCTTCAAAACTAGGTTGAGTTGCTTTGTATAGCAAGTGCTCATAAGTAGGGATGGGATGATAATAATTCATGAAATTGTCCTCTGCCGTACACTGGGATCAATTAGCTTTTGCCAAGCTGAAAACAGTATCCGGTACCACTTACACCCTCTATATTTAGTAAAGATGAACCTGTAAAGAGCACACTTGGTATCTCTTAAACAAAAATAGCTGATCTAAATGCTGACAACACGTCAACTCGTGACACGTTAGCTTGTAGATCGGCTATTTTTGGCTTCCCGTTGGGGTGCAAGTAGTAAACAAATTGCCATTTTAAAGCATATTTTGATTATATCGTTAATCACAATTATTTTGGCCACAATAACCGTGACTTGAAATGTTAATTTGTCCCATCCCTAATGGAGTGTAAGACACTAAGTAGTTCATTTAATTTAATGGTCTGTGAGATCAATTTTAGACAAGACCAACTGGAATACTGCAAATGTCTCGAGTGACCTTAGGGAGTTGTGCAATTATTTTGTCTTTTCTTTTTTATATGAAGAAGCTTTTCTGAAATGGCGTGTATAAGTATAAATATCGATATTTTACCTGCTCAGTTGTGTTCTTAGCAATTCATACCAGCAATGACGATGATTTTTTGAAGTACAAATTGAGCCATATTTCAAAAATGATCATATTGCCAAATGAAGAACAGAACAGTTCCAATTGGAATAGACAACATAATATTGTTGTCCGCCTGAATGAGCAGTTGATGTAATGTAATACCAGTATGAGAAATCAAAGTCTAGCCCAATCTAGTCTAATTTTAGCCTGGTTCCAGTAGCTCTTTAAAAACATTGGAATTAGAAAAAAGTCTTGAACCTTCCTGCATATCACAGAACAACGATATATGGCTAGGGACAATGGCTGTGCTCATTGTGTATCAACGGACCGAGTGTGTGTGTGTGTGTGTGTGTGCGTGCCTGTGTGCGTAGGCTATATGACAAAGGGCTAAACAGTCTCTGTGGCTGCTGCTAAATTTGTGGGCATTTGTCTATCTTTTTGTGATCGATTGACTCGTCATAGGCATGGGACAACGGGAAATATATAGGAGATGAAGGTTGGAACAACATCTTTTGTTTTCTTTTTGCCTCATGCAATATATTGAGCCATTTGAACATAATCATTTTTGTTCTTGTTTTACCCATTCCAAACATTGCTCAAGTAATTGTGGAATAACTGGTTGGTTACTCCCTTTCTTTGACCCCTTTGTGTGGTTATATTACTGGTATTAACAGTGGTGGTTGTAGTATGTGATTCCTGCCCTCCCCAAAGCTCCTAAACTACCCCCCCCCCCCCCCCCCCCCCCCAAAATTCACAGTTTTATTGGCATGCTCTGTACAAGGCTCCAAATCCCCCCCATAACCCCCCCCCCCCCCCCTTGCTTAATTTATGCTCTTATCGTATGGTGCCGTCGATGCCTTGAGAACTAATCAGTTCTCTTCGGCCCACGACGGCACCATTATGACACAATCTAAATCAGACTTAAAGCGCAATGACAACTTGGGGCAAGGGTTCCCATACTTTTCAGGCCGCGACCCCCCCCCCCCCCCCCCCCCAAACATTTAGTTTGACTCTGTTTCACAGATGAATATTGTGACAATAGGCGAACTAGAAGCTTGTAAATCGTCTATTTTCACAATGCTTGCCTCTTTCCTACGGAATATTTGACAATTTGGCCAAATTGATATTAAACGGGTCTTAAAAGTCATACATCTTTTACAAATGAGCAAATACCCTGTATACACTTCTACTGTTTTGTTTACTGTTGAGTGAGAAAACAATGTTGCACATTAAGCTAATCATCTGGGCACCCCCACAAAATCATTTGGGGACCCCCAGTTTGGGAACCACTGGACTATTCTATTCAACCCAAACACTTGTCATGTTGCGCTTTAAACTTGTTGTCCTTCACACTCCTCCCCCTCCTCCTCCATCCTGGTACTGAGGATCATTGCACAATGTCTGTGTGAAGGGAGGATAGAGACCCCTACGATCAAAATCTGGGCATACAGGGGGTCGGGGAGGGAGGAGGGGTAGCCAAAATTGTGAGTGAAATGAAATAAAAACGACTAAAATAAAAACAAATATATATATATATATATAAATATCTCTATATATATTGAAACGTAAATGAGATTTTATAAAATAAATTTCAAGAATAAAATTCTGAAAAAAAGAAACATGTTGGGTCATTTTCAATGTTTTGTTGTAATCACTTGAACCAACCCTATTTGGGGCATGTCATAATAGGCAAACTGGCGCATCTACAAGTGGGAGCTTGTAGATCAGCATCAGCATCTTCGGCAAATACATTTTTGGTGTATTGGGGAAGAAAGGAGGGGACGAGGATGGAGCCCTGGGGGTCACCAATAGTACTACAGCTCCTCAAAAAAATAGAATATCATGCAAAAGTTAATTTTCTTCCGTAATATAATTAAAAAAGGAAAACTTTAATATATTCTCAATTCATTGTGCACAACGTATAAAGTATTTAAAACCTTGTTTTGTTTTAATCTGGATAATTATGGCATACAGCTCATGCAAATCTAAAAATCCTAAAATAGGAGCTGGTGGTTAATTCAGCTATTTGTGGGTACTCCTTGCATCTGCCACATGACTGAACACAACTAGATTGCCATCTATATCGGTGCTTCTCAACATGTTTCAAGTCAAGGACCCCTAAATTGATTTGTAGCCTATTTGGTCGCGGAACCAAATCGAAAAATTTCTGTGCCAGGTACCACCACAACAAGAAAAAGAAAAAAGAGACAATTTCTAATACTTTAAAGATTTTTCAAAGATAGCAGATGTACAAGAGCTGTGCTGTGTGTCTGCTGTCTTTGAATAGCCAACGTAAAGTGGTTAAAATGATTGTGATGCTGTATTCCTTGTACGACCAGCAGATGGCGGCAGCTACCTAGCTATATAGAATGAACAGAGTTTTGTTATACCAAACCAGTTGACTTGATGAGGTGTTGGAACTGCATTTGAAATGAACATGGTGTAATGGTCATATAATCACAATGGTCCCCCATAGTTAAAGGGAGGGGTCCACTAGACTAGAGCACTGGTTCCCTAACACTGGGTCGGCCTCCTCGGGACTTGTGGGTCACAGACAATTTCTTTATGGGTCCCTTTATTTTTTTGTTTCATACATTTTGTTCAAAAAATATTCCCAAAAAGGCAAAAAAACCCCCCCAAATTCAAAGATTATTTTCAGTAATTTCCCAAAAAATCAAAGACATTCCATTAACTCTCGCGCAGTGCTGTGAGCTTGTAGTTCGGCTATTTTCACAAGGTTGGGTCCTGGGCTGATATGTTGTGAGCATGATCATGACATAGATGTGATATTTTCATCTCAAGACACCGATGGAGTAGCCCATACATTAACCATTAGGCCTATAATAGGTGGGGAAATGGGGGTCAGGGGTGAATTCAGGAGCATCATGTTTTGCTCCCTCCGTATACACACTGCATTGGGTTGGCAGTATACTATAGCCTCTAATACTGTTCTCCCATGATACAGGCCATACATCTAGTGAGAAAGAGAGGGTGTCGCTCCCTCACGTGTATGGGACAGTGAGGCAGCCCCTCTGCCAGGCACAGCCAGAGTAGTGTATATTTAGCTCAGGAGGATAAAAGTGGGACCACGGCATGGTAAATAATATGGACCCAGATCAAAGCAAAACCTTTGTATATGCCAGGGGTTCTCAACCCGTGGGTCGCGACCCCTCGGGGGGTCGCCAAATTATTTTGGGGGGTCCCCAAAATATTTAAAAAAAAAAAAAAAAGATTTATTTTTAAATTTTATTTTCACGATTTTTCAAAAATAGCAGACCTACAAGTTCATAGCGCGCCACTCGGTGGCGCGCTATGAGCTTGTAGATCTGCTATTTTTAAATAGCTAAATTTTAACAATGCTTAAAACACCAAAAGGGGTTCCCGCCCAAAATGGTTTAAGGTTATTGTAGCAGTCAATTTATATTGGGGGGCGGGGCGGGGGTCCCGAGACGTTGCCAAAGCATTTTCGGGGGTCCCCGGCCAAAAACGTTGAGAACCCCTGGTATATGCTATCTAGGCTTGGAAAGCCACAGTGTGTCCTACTATTTAGATGCACTAGATGCACATGGGGTTATTTGTTGGGTGCCCTACTACACATAGCTATGATGTAATATGAGAGATGCAGCATGTTTATCTTGTGTCATTAAGATAATCATTTATAGAAATGGGAAGGGGAGGAGGAATACACTGACACGACTGAATAAACACCCCAAATCATTAGTTTTGGCTTGTATTGCCAGCAGGCACAAAGGGGAATTGGAGTTGCACCTTTGCAACAGATTATATAAACAGCTCTCCATTTCTGGCATTTCAGGGACAGTATTAAGAGTCTTGGACCAGTGCCTGGGCTGCTGAAAAGACAAAGATACTGTAGGTACAGTGTTAGGCTCAGAAATGCAGTGAATCTGGTGAGTGAACGGTTCAATGCAGGGTTCCTGTGCGTGCGTGCGTGCGTGCGTGCGTGCGTGCGTGCGTGCGTGCGTGCGTGCGACGTCATGTTGTAGCCAGAACGTCCTTTCCCTCAAACTGGAAGAATAATACCTTCCCAATAAAAGCCTTGATGCAGCGTAGTTTCGCTGATTTCTAAAATATGAATGTGAGTGTATTTTCCAGAGACTATTTAGCGTCTGTATACCTTTGTTATCCCACAGGGAAATTCCATTCTCATCGCAGGCTACGAGAGAGCGAGTCACGCTTTTATTGGGAAGGTATATTTCTTCCGGTTTGAGGGAAAGGAAGTTCTGGTTTGAGGGTTCCGGCCTGATGACTACAAAACAATGACTAGAACATGACGTAAGATATCATCTGCTCCCGACCGGATCATAAACCCAAAAAGGAATGCTACCCAGGCTACTATACAGATAAAATATTGGAAGGTTTATCGTTGTCAATTAATACAATAACGTCAAACTCACCAACATTGGGCACGGTGGCACAGTTGGTAGTGCTGTCGCCTCACAGCTAGAAGGTCCTGGGTTCGATTCCCGCTCGGGACGCTGTGGGTGCTGTCGGCGTGTTTCCTCCATGTCATCAGTGCCCATACCCGAGGCAGGGTTGGCGAAAGGGCCTTTCTGTGTGGAGTTTGCATGTTCTCCCCGTGTCCCCTAGGGTAGGTATACCCTCACAAAAGCATGCAGTAATCCTGGTCTCTAAACTGCCTCCCCCTGGCCAGCCGAGGCGCCTGATGGAGGGGAAAGGAATTGGTTGGAATAACGTGTTCCTTTCAACCAGGGAAACTACCCCTGTCAGGTGTAAAGGAGCAACTTGGACACTCAGGCATGAGTTCAAGTCCGTTGCTCTCCCCATGTCCCCCATATATGGGGACTAGGTTGGCGGAGGGTGTATTAGATAATTGACACAGGGGTGAAAAATGGGTTACAAAATCGTGGGATAAAAATGTAAGTGTAAGACATGTTATGAGCTACTTCCTGTCAAGAAATTCCTTGCAGATGATTTTTTTCTAAGTGCTGGAGTTTGGAAGTGCTCGTTTACTATCACTCAACAGCCCATGGGTACCACCTGTTTAGAATTTGCACATGCAGCAGGAGGATTGCTTTACTGATAACGAGTGCTTCCAAACTCAGACACAAAATAATCATCTGCAAGGAATTTCTTGACAGGAAGTAGCTCATAACTTGTCTACGGTGGATTTTTATGAAACAAACACTTTGCAGATAGTAAGACGATAATTCAAGCTTTTCGTACAGCTACAATGTTGGGGAGTTTGACGTTATTTAATACAATTAAATAGGACTTTTCTGTTTAGATGAATGGGCTGTCTATGGGAAGTTGCACCTATAGCACCTTGCTGGCAAGATGGCAGCCATGTGCACATCATCAATAGAAACTGCAGGCTTTCTATTCCTGAAAATGGAACCCATCGTTCGACGATACTACAAATCTAAATATATATTTTTTTAAATCTTAAACAAATCTGCCCAACGATGATGTCACTGGTGGATAGGTTTCTGAACTGCCCACAGCCTATAGACGCCTTAACAGACGACGTCACACTGATAAGCAACAGCATGCGCGCGCATAACGGCAGCAGAAGAACACCACCTGTCATAAGATGCAATGGAAAAGTTCTAACTGCACTGACGTGTAAAAAATGCCCCATCAAACTTTCAGGTGCTGTTTTTATCCCAGTGTGGAGGAAGAATGATTAGGATTTTTATTGTGATCTCTCGCCCTTGAAATATATAATCCATTGGTTTCTGTTGTGTTTGAACAATAGCAATTCAAAACAGTTGTCCTCAAAACCACACCTCCAGTCGCTGTCATAAGAACGGGAGGTGTGCTCATGATCACGGGAGCAGAGCCTGGTTGTACAGTGGGTTGTCCATGGCTGCACGCAGGGGCGGCAGGTTCCTATAACGGCAGTGGGTGCCCCCCGGCCCCGCCTCCCTGCCACCCGGCCCCGCCTCCCTGCCACCCCCCCCCCCCCCCCCCCGCCCCCCCCCCCCCCCCCCCCCCCCCGCCGCAGTGGGGGAAAAAACATTTTTTTGGTACTTTATAATTTACAGTTGGCTAATAAATACAGTGGTGCGCGCTTTCAGTTAATCACAACAATTAACGAACACATTAAATTGTTTCAGCATCTTGTTTCAACATTTCAGCATGATCAACAGTAAATAATTAAATTGTATTTTGGCTGAGATGGCTCTGTTTGTCAAGTCTCAAGTCATGGCTCTTTACAGACGGGCCGACGGTACACAGACAGCAGCCTCTCCGCTGACTGTGTTAGTGTTGTGTTGCTGCAGGAGACGGAGTGTGAATGAACCGTGCGGTCACTGGAACAAAGCCACCGTATTAGCATTTGAATACCTGTTCTGTGAACACCGTAAAGGTGTGTGCCTACGTGACAAAATGACCAGGGGGAGGGGATCTTCAGCCTTAATCTCAGTGGGTGCTATTTGGTTTATTATTTTTTCAGTGAGTGCCCAAGCCCTCAGGCACTCCCAAAGTTGACGCCGCTGGCTGCACGCGCTGACGCACACCTGCAGCCCATCAAGTATAATCTATGCTTCGTCCCGCGATGGTGTCGCACACGCAGACCTCTACGCTCACAACAGTCGCATCCGCGATGCGATGTGAGCTTGTATATCAGCTGTTCTCTTTGCGCAATACTGTTGCGCGCTTTGAAGTATAAATGTCTCCTAGGCCTAGGGTGCATCTCACTTGCCAACACACAAGAGAGATTGAATGGACTGAAACCAGCGCTCCCCAAAACAACAGGTTTGGAGATCTGTTCGGAATTGATTACATAAAACAGTCCCCCGTGCGCCCAGTCCCAATGTTTGTAAACAAATAATTGGTCTATATATGAGACACAGACTGAGTAGAAAAAATTGTGGTATTTTATCATGAACATTAGTGAGAACGAATTATATGAAGAAAGTGGTGATGTGGTCCTTTAAACTCACCAACATTGCAGCTATAGGGAAAGCTTGAATTATTCTCTTTCAAACGGCAAAGCATTTGTTTCATAAAAATCCAGCGTAGAGTAGACATGACATGTTATGAGCCACTTTCTGTCAAGAAATTCTGTGCCGTCATTGCCGTGATATTTTTTTTAAGTGTTGGAGTTTGGAAGCACTTGTTTTTATTAACGGGTCGTGCTGCTGCCTCCTGCATTATGTGCACATTCAAAACAGGTGGTACGCAGGGTGAATACTGGACAACTCACCCCGGTGAGTTGTCTTCACTTTCTGACATGGCGGGGTGAGTTGTCTGTACTTTCCGCTGGGGCGAGTTAGGCGAGTTGGTAAAGGGAAAAGACGGACAGCTCGCCCAACAGTATTTGGCAGGCCCGCGGGAAGTACTTTACACTCGCAGGGGCTGAGCGTCTAGTAGGGGGTGTGCGCGCGCGTAGCGCGCGCCGCAAAAATGCGCGTGCACGCGCATCATGCACGCGCATTTTCACGCGCAAACGTGGCCTTTACTTTCCCTCTCCACACGCAAGTTATATGAACGAACTGACACAGGCAATTAACCAGGATAAGGTGCCAATACTGTGATACAGCATATTTTCTTCTTTTTTTTCTTCTTCCCCTCCTGTTCGAGGGGGGGCTGTGCCTGGGGGGAGGGGGTGCTACAGCCCCCCCAGCACCCCTACTTCCCTCAGCCATGGTATTTGGACAACTCACCCCGGTGAGTTGTCTTCACTTTCTGACATGGCTGGGTGAGTTGTCTGTGGTTTGGGTACCGGGTACCCATTACAATAATTCAATTTCGGTTCTAACTATCGGTTCCTACAGACGTGCGCAGTCACCCGCTAATTATTTAACAGCAAAATCTGGTGAAACACTGTTGTAAGTAAGGAGCAGTTTGAATTGTACTCACACATATACAGCAAATATAGGCCTAATGAGTGTGTGTGTGTGTGTGTGTGTGTGTGTGTGTGTGTGTGTGTGTGTGTGTGTGTGTGTGTGTGTGTGTGTGTGTGTGTGTGTGTGTGTGTGTGTGTGTGTGTGTGTGTGTGTGTGTGTGTGTGTGTTGAGGGAAAGGAAGTTCTGGTTTGAGGGTTCCAGCCTGATGACTACAAAACAATGACTAGAACATGACGTAAGATATCATCTGCTCCCGACCGGATCATAAACCCAAAAAGGAATGCTACCCAGGCTACTATACAGATAAAATATTGGAAGGTTTATCGTTGTCAATTAATACAATAACGTCAAACTCACCAACATTGGGCACGGTGGCACAGTTGGTAGTGCTGTAGCCTGTCGCCTCACAGCTGGTGAGTTGTCCGGACTTTCGGGGTGAGATGTCCGGACAACTCACTTGGAGGTGGAAAAAAGGTGAGTTGTCTTGTTACCTGCAGGGCAGTTCAGTGACTTTGACACGCGCTTCCAAACTGCAACACTTAGAAAAAGAATCACCTGCACAGAATTTCTTGACAGAAACAGAAAGTAGCTCATAACTGGTGGATTTTTATGAAACAAACGCAATTGCAGTTTGAAAGAGGATAATTAAAGCTTTCCCTACAGCTGCAATGTTGGTGAGTTTAATGTTGTTTAATACAAGCAGACCGGAAATTCAATTTGGATCAATGGGATGTCAATGGAGGGTATTACAACTTTAGATTCATCTCATTATAAAAAAGTCTAGTGTTGCAAATTGCGGCTACTTTATGGCTTATTTTGTTTTATTTTACTTTGACTGAATTCTCCTTGTTTGCTAGAATTTAATACATTTTGTTCAAATTAAACAATAGTTATTTATTACCTGGTAGGCTACTTAACAATTTTGTGCTTGATTAAAAACAAGCCCAAATAAACAACTACATTTTGCAAACAAGCCCCCACAAATCCCAACCCACAACCATAGAGTATAAAGCCCACAACTGCCAATATTTACAAGCAACTTTACAGAAAACCAAGCCTAAACTCGCTTAGAATAAACAGACATGGCAACACAGTTTATTGCTTCATGCTAGGAGCAGGGAGGCGAGCGGGATCGGACAGGGAGATGCTCCGTGCCCCCCCCCCACCTGCGCGAGACAAACAAATAAAGCTGCATTATATTTGGACCTTGGGCGTAAAAGAGCAAAATAACCATAACGTCATGTAATCTCATAGAAGTTGGGTAGAGACCGTAGAGTCGAGTTGAAGGAAACAATAGACTGCCAAACAAGTTATTATCATCCATGAAATGATGAACTGCCAACTGAGTTTATTATCCAGGTGAGTTAGCTAGTACAAGCTAGCTGCTTTAACACTAATATTTGGGCTGCAATAGAGAGCTGAATTGTTTATTAGTTTGTTGTGAGCTGTGAAGTGAGTCATGTTGTGGTGTGTGTGTGTGTGTGTGTGCGCGCGCACATTTCAGTTGACACTTGACAATTAGGCCTACTTGGTAGTTATGTTGCGTAACTTGCGTTCACACGGCACACGGGCAGATTAAACGATGCAGTCTAGTCTACAATTCATTGTCAATGGAAGCCAGCGACATGCCGTTGCATACAAAGACGCACTACTCAACTCACAACGAGTCTTTGCATCATTTCATCTGCCCACGCACCGTCCACATCTGCTGTGTAAACTACAGCAGTGGTTATCAAAGTGGTGTCCGGCAGTCCACGTGGACCCCAAGGAGTCCTTGAGGAGGTTGCAGGGGGTCCCCTGCCAAATTAGTTATCAACATCAGCCGAGCTACAAGCTCATATGATATATCCAGAGCATGTAGATCTGTAGCCGCAATTTGCAACTCTAGATTTTTTTACAATGGGATGAATCTAGAGTTGCAATACCCTCCATTGACTCCCCACTCATCATTTTGCGTTTGCGATTGATTGATTGAAGAATTTATTAACAGTTTGCAGAATTACAGTACATTTCAAGCACAAACTCAATACAAAGGCTGTTAACTGTGAGTGGACGACCCAATTAAGCATTACACTTGTTTCCAATAGGGTCCACCATGTTCAAATCATCAAAACATTTAGAGACGTACAAATAGACACTTCTATAGACAGAACAGGAATTCATCATAAAGGAGGTAAAAAGGGAAAAGAAATATATACAGTGAGGGGAAAAAAGGGGGGGGCGGGGGGGGGGGGGGGATTCAGATTTTACGGGGGCCAGTTTCGAATTGCAGCCATCCGTAGGTGCCCTTTGAGAGCGGTTTTGAAGGAGTCAAGGGATTCGCATGTCTTAATGACAGTTGGTAGGGCGTTCCACATTTTGGTGGCATAGGAGCGAAAAGAATTTAGTCCCTTGTTTGTGCCGAATCTGGGTTGTACATGGTTCGTTGCACTCCCTCTGGTGTTGTGGGTGTGGACTTCGTTAACATTAAGGAAGTATCTAGACAGGTACATGGGTATCTTGGTGGTGTATCGAATCTTGTGGACCAGACCCATTGCAAGATGCTGTACTCTGTCGTCGACCCTAAGCCATTCCAGCCTGTCGAAGTGGGCAGGGGTGAGGTGGGTTCGGGGGGCTAGATCAAGTAGGAGCCTGACCAGTTTGTTTTGGGAAGTCTGGAGCCTGGTTTTAAGGGCCTTTGAGGTGCTGTGGTACCAGGAGGTGCATGCATAGTCAAAGAAACCCTGTACAAGGGCTCCTGTTAAGGTCTTCAAGGTGTTTTTGTTGACCAGTGAGGAGATCCTGTAGAGGAATCTTGTTCTATGGTTGACTTTTTTGATTACGTTGGTGGCCATTTTATCACCGGAAAGATTAGCCTCCAGGATGGAACCTAGGTAGGTAATTTCATCTTTACGTGTGATAACATTGTCACCCACTCTAACCAAGAAGCCATTTGCCTTGCTGAGATTACTAATAGAGCCAAAGAGAATGGATTCAGTTTTTCCCAGGTGTAAAGATAGTTTGTTATCAGCGAGCCAGGTGCAGATTCTACCGAGTTCAGAGCTGAGGGCATTTTCAACCTGCAGTTTGTCCCTGTCCGAGACCAGCAGTGCTGAGTCATCTGCGAACAGGAACAAGTTGCAGTCACAGGCTGAAGTCATGTCGTTTACATATATTAGGAACAGTAGAGGCCCTAGTATGCTTCCTTGTGGAACGCCACAGCTCACTGGGAGGGGGGGGGACAGTGTTCCGTTCACTTCCACCATCTGTTCTCTCCCCTCCAGGTAGGATTGCATCCAGCTCACTGATGTGCTATCGAAACCAATTGCTTTTAGCTTGTTAACCAGTATGGAGTGGTTCACGGTGTCAAAAGCCTTTTGGAGGTCCAGCATGACCATGCCGCAGTATTTGCCAGCGTCCACCTCTTGTTTGATGTGGTCGCTCAAATAGAGAAGGCATGTGTCAGTGGAGTGGGATGTTCTGAAGCCAGATTGGAACTCGTACAATAATTTATTAGTGGCAAGATACTTTTCAACCTGTTCATAGACTATTTTTTCCATCACTTTCGAGATGGAACTAAGAATAGAAATAGGGCGGTAGTTGCCGGGGTCTAATTTACTCCCTTTCTTGTGCAAGGGGGTTACTTTGGCCAGTTTGAAATCTTGGGGGACCTGTCCCTGTTTGATGGAGAGGTTTACTATGTAGATGGCTGAGTCTCTGAGAAATTTGGAGGGAATGTTGTCATGGCCTGTGGCCTTGTGGGGTTGGAGGGCACTCAGTTTCTTAATTACCTCATCAGTTGTTACCATAACTAGTTTAAAATCGTCTTTACAAACACCTAGGTTTCTGTAGAAGGTTGTAATGTGCTCTACACCAAAGAGCCCAGAGTGGGAGGGCAGTTTGTTAACCAGAGTTGTTGCTATGTTTGTAAAGAAGATATTCAAGTAGTTGGCCACATCAAGGTTGTCAGTGATGAGAGTGTTGTCCGATTTGATGTTTATGTTCGAAAATCTGGTTTTTTGTTTCTGACCATAGCTTAGTTGATTGTTTAGTAGCTTCCAGAGCTCATGAGGATTGTTTTTGTTTTCCTGAGCTTTATCATTAATGAAGTTACTTTTAGCTGATTTGGTCATGGCAGTTACACTGTTTCGTAGCTTGATTCGTTGTGTATTTAGGTTGTTCAAACGCGCTGTCGAAGCGCTTGGCTAGCTTTGACTTGCATTTTAGAAATTCAGAGCATTTTTTGTCTCTGGCTTTCATTGCAGCCAGTATGTCCGAATTCATCCATGGTTCTGAGCGGGTTTTGCCCCTGGTGGTTCTCAAAGGAGCCATGTTGTTCAGTACTGATGTAAATTTGGTTTTGAAGCCAAGCCAAGCTTCTTCGACAAGTGTGCTTTTAAGCTCATCAGACCAATCCAGACTCTCCAATACTTGGTTAAAGACCTCACTAGAGTAGGTTTTGAGGTCCCTTGATATGACTGTTTTGTGGCAGCCGGTCTTAAGTTTTTGTATTTTGCGGGTACAGAATATCATAAAATGATCACTAAGCCCACATACAATAACCCCTTTCTTGGAGATTCTGGATTTGTCCGAGGACAGAATGAGATCAATGACAGTTTGAGTAGAATCACACACTCTAGTGGGTTGGGTAATTAGCTGACTGACACTATGTAGATCACAGAACTTACTGAATGACTTAAACACAGGTGCTTCCTTACGTTGCATGTCTGTATTGTAGTCGCCAATCAGGATTTTCTCTACACATTCCTCCTCAGCTAAGCACCCCTCAAGTATATCATAGAACCCATGTTGGTCAGGCGGTCTGTAGACGGTGCCCACTAATACTGATTTAGCCTTTTTGAAAATTAATTCAACCCACACAGTTTCAATTTCATCATGCTGTAAGTCAGTACGAGTAACATATTCAGTGTCTTTGTGAATATACATACACACGCCACCACCATGCCTGTTTCTGTCGTTTCTGATCAAAGAATAGTTCTCTATTTCAACTTCTGGGTCTTTGGTTGACTCATCAAGTTTGGTTTCAGAGAAGCTAATGATGTTCGCCTTACCGCATTGAAACATATGCCTGATTTCAGCCATTTTGGGTCCAAGGCTGTTGACGTTCAGGTGAAAGATATGAAGTCTGTTGGCTCTGACTATGGTGCTTATTTCCTCCGTGGTGAAGTAGGGGAGCGGAGGGCCATTGTTGATGTCTGTAGAAGCCGCGGGTTGCCGTGGGGGGAGGGTGGGTGGTGCGTGGGGGTCGTCGTGGGGTGGCGGGAGTGGGGGATGGGGTCCCTCGTCCAGGTTTGTTGAGGGCTCTGGTGGGGCCGATTGAGCCATGGTGTCGACCGGAGAAACAGCAGAAATAGCAGGTAAAGTATCACGGTGTCCGTCTCCAGCCGCGTTGTCCCCCGTGGTTGGATGTGGAGACTCTTCACGCCTGTAGATGGTGGTGTTGTCCGTGTCTTTTGCCTCGACTGCCGCCGATGTAAGATCACTCCTCCTGCTGTTGCCTGGGACGCGCTCGGCTCTTGCGAATATAGTATCCACAACCGGGACGTCAGCGTGTATATTCAGCATGGGTGTGTAGGTTGGCTGGTGGTGAGGAAGGATGCCAGCGGTGTTGTTGTTGTTGGTCGTCGCCTGGC
Organism: Electrona antarctica; assembly: GCF_951216825.1. Classification (NCBI taxonomy): domain Eukaryota; kingdom Metazoa; phylum Chordata; class Actinopteri; order Myctophiformes; family Myctophidae; genus Electrona; species Electrona antarctica. The sequence goes on from NC_136807.1 coordinate 27,058,113, forward strand.
TGGTCGACATTGGTGTTGTTGTGTCGATGGTGATTCCTTTGTTCTCCCCGGTTACTTGTCCACTCCGGAGCAGTCTTGCCATTTGTCGTGTGTTCACGGGACCAGGGTTACTCTCGATGTCGCCAGACAGTAACAAAATAATGAGAAAGAAAGATCTCTTCCCTTTGCTAATCTGGAGCTTGTCTCTTTGGGCTAGTAGGGATTGAATAGCTGCTAAGCCGTATCCAGGCCGCTTTCCATTGTTCCCGTTGACTTCGTCACTGACCAGGTAAAAGTCGCTGTGAGAATCCGGTTGAAAATCCTCTTTTACGGTTTTGTTTTTCTCCATTTCACCTCGATGTAATCCCCTTGGTATATTAAGATAGGAATCCGTACACCATAGGAGGAGAAAGAGAAAATGTGGAAAAAACCGTGACTTTGAGTCAGACGCGCAGGAGCGAGAAAAAACACGTCTTGCCATGGTGAGAGCGGAAGTAAAATGTGATCTGCTGGTCTTAAACGACGTTAAACTCACCAACATTGCAGCTGCAGTCCAAGCTTGAATTTTGCTCTTTCGATCTGCAAAGCTTGTTTTTCATAAAAATCCCCCGTAGACATGTTATGAGCTACTTTCTGTCCAAAATATTCCACAAGTGATATTCCGAGCCGCCATTTTGTAATTTTTCGACAGGCCGTAAAACAAGACGTGAGGGGGAGAGCTTGTTTAATAGAATCTTACCTGCGCAGGTAAGACCAGGTAAGACACCCAAAGAAGAGGCCAACGCAGCGCGACGCCCCGTCACGCACGGCCTTCTATTAAACAAGCTCTCCCCCTCACGTCTTGTTTTACGGCCCGTCGCAGAATTACAAAATGGCGGAAAGTAGCTCATAACATGTCTACGGGGGATTTTTATGAAAAACAAGCTTTGCAGATCGAAAGAGCAAAATTCAAGCTTGGACTACAGCTGCAATGTTGGTGAGTTTAACGTCGTTTAAGACCAGCAGATCGCAAACGCAAAATGATGAGTGGGGAGTCAATGGAGGGTATTGCAACTCTAGATTCATCCCATTGTAAAAAAATCTAGAGTTGCAAATTGCGGCTAGTAGATCTGCTATTTTCAAAATACAAATTCAAACAATCTGGAATATTTTTAGGAGGTAAGTAACCTTGTATGTACAAAACTGTTATTTTTCACACAATGGGAAAAAAAAGGAACGTTCCAAGATCTAGTATGTAGTTATTTTGTTAGAAATATTTATAAAGCCGACAGAACCACCAAATCCAAAAGATCTACAAGCTCATAAGGCGACATGTGATCTTGTAGATCGTCTATTTTTGAGTGGTGCAAGTTGCCACTCCTATTGACAGCTGTGTGTGTCCCTGGGTCCGTCCCTGGCTGGCTGGCTGGCTGTGTCCGAGCACGGTTGGTTTTCACCAACAAGTGTCACTGTTGTGCAGCCTAACACACACACGCACATATTAACTGTATATATGATGATTTCGGGTGTGACAGTACAGTACAGTACAGTAGAGAGACCCCCTGGGGACCCCCACACGGTAACTCTGTCATTTCTGGACCGTTTCGGTTGCGGGGCGGCTTGCCCCGGCTTGCTCCTTTTTACTGTGCAAAGAATGACTCGATTTTAGCAATGTTTCTTGGTTTGTAAGCAACTGAGAATACTAAATACTAATGTCTAATTGTCTATGCATGTTCTTTCTTTCTTTCTTTCTTTCTTTATTTCAGGTCCCTCCCAACGTGCTCCAAGCCATAGTACAAGGCCTCAGTGAGAAGGTTACGTCCTGGCAGTCGTGCTGCAAGGGGACCCCCTCGACCCCTTCCTCTTCATCATGGTCCTGGACTATGTCCTTAGGCAGGTCATCATGGGTTAAAGTAATGAGGAAACCACTTATGAATGGTGCCTCTGAATGGCATGTATGGAGGAACGAGATGACTGGAGACATCGCTGGAAGCCGTGGGCGAACTAGAGATTGGGGGGGCTCTATCTCTAGCATGGGTTCCAAACCCTGGACATCACTTACACAACTGATGGAAGTGGAAGACGGCCCAAGGTAGGAACCTTGTTTCTTGTGTGTTTGTTTGTCTTTGCTGCTGCTCTATGTGGCGGTGGTGGCTGGATGGTAACCGCAATGTTGCTAGTTCGAACCCGGGCTCCCCCAGAGTTAGTGTCGAAGTGTCCTTGAGCAAGACACTGAACCCCTAATTGCTCCTGATGTGCTGGTTGGTGCCTTGCATGGTTTCCGCCGCCATCAGTGTATGAATGTGTGTGTGAATGGGTGAATGTACAGTAATGCACATCTATATAAAGCGCCTTTGATAAAGGTGCTATATAAATGCATGCACCATTTACCATTCATCATATTGGGTTGTATTGTATGTTTAATGGGATTCAAGCTGTTTCTCAATTCCTGTCATTTTGGGAACCAATGACTGGTTGCAATGCAAGTGACCGTGACAATAATTAATTTTCTACAGTGTGTGATTTTTGTTGAAGTTATTGAGTTTTCACAAGACCAGTGTACTGTATGTGGATCTTGGTCCCTTCAATTAGCCTATGTGTGAGTTTGCTACTTCCTTCAATGTTCAAGTTAGATTTTTGGCTTTATAACAGCCTTCAATTACAACTCTCCATTTTATTTGCAATTCAAGACATGATGTGGACAGTTGTGTTGCTGCTGTTGGAGTTTGTGATAACCCTAACCTAACCCTAATGAGGCACATGATGCATACCGTCCAGTAGACATCGCCGGGGGCTTGGCCCCTGCCCTTTACCCCATCTGTAAAAAGCACTCTCTCTCCAGACCATGAATTCAGCATTTACTATGGTGAAAGAAATGCAAATGCCCCTTTCCATGCTGTACCTGATGAATGCTGAATCTTATTTTGAACGCATTTCCCTGCGAGAGTCTGTGTAGATATCCGACCTGCATCTCCAGTAATGGCTTGATTAAACTTAGTTGAGCACAGTGTAGCACACTCAAAAGAGCTGATCTACAAGCTCATAGTGTGTCATAGTGCGACACATTGTAAGTTTGTATATCAAAAGTGCAATTTTAGACATTCCAGCCACATATCCTATAATATTCTCTACATGTCCCTGGTTGTAATAGTTTTGGCCTGGTGGCAACACCTCTGTCACCTCTGCTCCTCCTTCCCTCTCCTTCAGGGGTCATCATACTGTACCATGCCATCTTGTGATGGACATTTTCATAAATATTACATTTTTGCCACATATATAAGTTAAGTGGACAATAATATTACCAGAAATGACTAGGCCTAGCCCTGTATATATACTGATGGACTCCAAAGTGTGATAATGAAAGAGTTTTGCATTAACCACTGAGACACTTTTGAGTTATTGTAGATCTGTTATTTTGTGGATGGAAGTTTACATGTTTCCAGTGACTTAAATCTCATGCCCTGCATAATTATGCCCCATGTCCTGTATTTTTCATATCTCATGCCCTGTATCCCACTAAGTTACATCTCATTTCTGCCCCAGCGTAAAACAGATAGTATTAAATCTCACTCTCCCCCAGTCAGCGAGTAAGATAAAGAATTGTTGTTTCCCGAGTGTCTGCCTTTCTGTGGAAAACACCCTGTTATTCGGCCTTGGTGCTTTGCCAGAGCAGACAAGTTGTCTCCTAGTTACGTTAGCTGGTGGGCTTTAACTTAAATTATGAACTACATTTAGATGATTAACTACATATCCCATACATTATGCTTCCTGGTTTGGACAGGAAGTGACAGTGAATCATCCTTTGGTTGTTTGACACGTTGCTCTGTGTAGCGTATTCTATCTGATTACAATATCTATATATACCGTGTCCATTTTGTGGCACGGGGGAGAGACATTTTGTAATTTGGCTGTATGTGGGATCTGTTCTGTGCTCTCTCCGAACTGAAAATGAATCGACAAAACCATATGCTCTGACTGGACAATCATTCTTTCTGGTGGACTAATTTTTCCTATTGGGTATTTAAAGGTATTTTTCTAGAAGAGTATTTCCTGCTTAAGGTAACATTTGGATATTGATCTTTCTCTTAAAAGTATTCCTGTTAAAGCTAATTCTTAACTTTATCATCTAAATGGTTTAATAACCATTTTTGTAAATTGTTAGAGGCTCTCTGCCTAGATTTGTGGTGCCGAGTATTTATTTGTACTCTGATTACTTTAGAAAAGTATTTTTACAGTTTTATAGTTTCAGCTCTGTTGCAGCTCAGTAATACAGTATTATACAGTCCTTTTTATCATTAGTAAATCATTAATTGTCCCTTCTGCATTATATGCAACAATTGGTCTTCGATCCTTCTCTTATCTTAAATATTTCCAACAACACTGCACCACAGTAAAACTACATTATAAAAAAGCTAATCTACAAGCTCAAACGCATCACATCACGACATGCTATATGTTATGAGCTTGTACATCTGCTATTTTTTTATAGTTTTAGTTTTTGAGTGGTGTAAACCACTCCTACAACTGGCTTTGTTAGTTTACGTGTCTGTCCGTACCAAAACAATCACACCCGTGTGAACCGAGTGGTGTAAGGTCTTATATAGACTGATCAGCTGTGGTCTGACGTAATGTCTGACGTAATGAAATCACACCCGTGTGAACTGGGTGACCATAGCAACCGTGCTCATTTGGTACGAACAGACAGACAGACAGACAGACACGTAAACTAACAAAGCCAGTCGTAGGAGTGGTTTACACCACTCAAAAAATGAGCATGGTTGCTATGGTCACCCAGTTCACACGGGTGTGATTTCAGCTTTGTTAGTTTACGTGTCTGTCCGTACCAAAAAAAAAGAGCATGGTTGCTATGGTCACCCAGTTCACACGGGTGTGATTTCATTACGTCAGACATTACGTCAGACCACAGCTGATCAGTCTATATAAGACCTTACACCACTCAGTTCACACGGGTGTGATTTTTGTATTCTGTTTAGAATATACTGTTTAGAGTGTCCGGGTAGCTCAGTCGGTAGAGCTCTCGCCTTTGGACCACAAGTTCATGGGTTCGATCCTGGGCACCGCCAACTCAGCAAATTAGTAGCAAGGCTTGGTGCAGCAAGTCGTGCGGGAAGTACTGGGAGCTGATGGTAGGTGTGGCGTTCCACCTCAGAAATCCATCTCCCAGGGGTCTAGCGCATTGTAACAGGGATAGACTCCTGCGTGTTACCGGCTGTTACCGACAATAAGCCACTCCCGACCTACTTCTTCTTAGAATATTCTGAAGAAAACCTGGAAACTGGGAAGTCATCCACTGTGTAGTTGGCAGGCAGGTTCCATTCAATGCATGAGCATGGCCCAAGTCTCTTCCATTATTGGGATTTCAGTAATTGTCTTCCATGTTTGGGATTTCTATTTTGTCTTATCGCTATCAGTACAGCCAGTGATTCACATTACACGAGCAAAAGGGCCACTTGGGCGAGAGTGCATACCACTATAGTTTTCTATGGTTATTATATAGATATTGATGGCTTTTCAGAGGACAGTGTTATGTGATGACAGGAGGTGAGCAAGTCCTACCAGCTAAACTAGTTTTATTTTTGTCCAGGTAGCTTCAATGGTGGTGGTTTATTTTCGTTAAGGTGAACAGGGATTCCATCTTGATGAGAAAGTCTAAACCAGGGTTAATTAAGCTTAGGGCCTGTACAGACGAGGACGTATTCGGTGTTTCTGGGGCAAGTAATTAGCCGATCTACCCTTTTTGTCACACGGAGACGGCGTTTTGGGGGACTTTAACGGCTAATTTTGAAACTACCTTCCAGAGTGGGAAAGTTTGGAGACGCGACTTTCACGTCTCCGTGTGTACAGCGAATGCCGCCTAATTTGCTGAAACGGTGATGTCATAGTCCCCTCGCCCCTCCAAACTAACCAGTGTTAATGGTTTATTTCACCATAACCACTTACATATAAGTATCACAGCTATTTTATATTTGCACATAATGTCTATAAATCTCTTCTCCAAAAATAGCCGATCTGCAGCCCGCACGCATGCAAACCGTTGTTGAGATTGAGCAGGCATGCACGAGAGAGGAGTTGTGTGTGAGGAGCTGATCACAGATGGAGGGAAAGTGTTATATTTGGCCTATTATTTATGCTATATATTATTGACCGCGTCGCAGTCACAGTCACAGAGAGAGAGAGAGAGAGAGAGAGAGATGCTGCGTGTTAAAAAATAGAAGGGGCGCGCTCTCTCTCGCTCTCTCTCTCTCTCTCTCTCTCACACTCTCTCTCTCTCTCTCTCTCTCTCTCTCTCTCTCACACTTACTTTGTGCTTGCTGCTGTTTTCAGAAGAATTAATCCAAGGTTTGTCATATGGTTTAGTAGGCATACACTTTAGCTGGTCAGTCAGTGTGTGCAGACTCAGAGAGAGAAGCAGCACTGCTCTGCTCATTAAATTGATATGACGCATATGCGCATCTGATCAAGATAATTAGTTATTTGGCAACACCTGTGTGAAATACCAACGCTTTCATATAGCCTTTAGAATAAGCTTTTTCTTTTTTTTGTGGCCTTCTACAGGCCAGCCATGTGTACTGCATCTTTATCTTGAAAACGAAGCAGTTTACCGGTCTCGAGTGGACGTCGTACATAATTAACATAACCGCAATGTAGACGCAGTAAAGTTTTATATCGTAAAACTTAGGCGGGGAACAGCCCGCGACGTCCTCGTGAAGGCAGCCCCTTTGAATAGATGTAGCAGTGGTTCTCAACCAGTGGTCCGGGGACCACCAGTGGTCCTTGAGGGGGTTCCAGGTGGTCCCCAGCTAAATGATAGAGTTGGTAACCAAATGGACCCTTATAGATCTGTAACTCTTGAGAGTGTAGAATGAATTCATTTTCAGGGCAAGATCCCATTTGAAAAGATATGGCAGTGCTCTAGCAGTAATTCTCATCATTTTAATTTGAAGGATACCCAGTTTGACATACATAGGCTACTGACCCCCCATTTAATGCCATTTATATCTGGGACTTATTATAACTTTTATTTATTTATTTTGATATCGTAAAATCGGGCAGCCAATTGGGGAACCCTGGTCTAAACCATGCATAGATGTGATACAACTTGGTATGTCGGAACAAAAACAGATGCGTAGGCCTACATGATGAATGATTAAATGTTATTTCTGCATCATGATCATCATCCATGGCAGGATGTATAGGAATCCAGTGTTGCAAGTAGTTTGATGCAAGGGCACCTCACTTATTTTTGATCAGAGCTGACTGCTGAGCTGCTAGTTTGGAGGTCAGATGTTGATTGCAGACCCCCTCTCCCCCAGACTGTGGATCAAGAGTTTCCATGGATTATGGCTGACTGTGGAGTGTTATCAGTGTGGTTGCTGTAGGCAACACAGTATTGTCAGAGAACATTTATGTCACATATAGTAAACCTGTTTTTGTTAACCTTTTTTGTTCATTGAGTTCGCTGGATTTGTAACCTTTTCTGTAATCCTAAAAGTCAAAATTCTGTCCCTTTTCTGATTGGACACATTATATTTATATTATGTAATATAAATGGCAAGACAGCGGATTCCTCACGACATGCATCACAATCTGTAGTCCTAATATAAAGTTATTTCCAAACGGATTCCTCGCGGCTCACGTCAGTGCAATCAGTTTAGCAATTTCCCAGAATTGCACCTTTCTAGTTGAAGTTGTTATTATTGGACACTTTGAAACACTTTCATCTCGATTGATGAAAAGCATTACTTGGTCAGTTCTGCCCTCCTTTGCTTGGCAGCAAACAGATCCTTCTCAATAGATGACCTCTGTTTCATTCTTTCATTGTCTGACTTCACCTCTCATACACTCCATTAATCCATTGTCCATTAATCCATTGTTTTTCAAAAAAGGTTTAATGTTTTGAATTTAATTTTTGCCACTTGTCAGGGAATTAAGGCAGGTGTTATAACAAACATTAGTTCTAGCTGTCTTGTTGATCTCATCATTCCAAATATCTGAGGTTTCGCCAACTGGACATCATACAGCATGAATGGGGTTGCGACTGCACCCCGAGAAGGTCCATATTACAGCCACAGGACAGCTGTTTCTATGAATACAGAAAGTCTGACTTGGAAGCTATATTGGCATAATATAGTCCATAAAACCTACGCATCTCACTTGAATATTGTTGATAAAACGGCGTCGGAATCTACGCAGCAGCGCAACTGTTATTGTGCGTGCGTGCGTGCGTGCGTGCGTGCGTGCGTGCGTGCGTGCGGGCGTGCGTGCGTGCGTGCGTGCGCGAGCAGAGACAAAATTATTACATGAAAATCAAGATTAACGTCCTGTCTCACTCTAGCGCACGTAGGCTATCTGATACTGTTCGCTGTGTGTGTGCGTGCACGCAAATGTATATGCAGTATAGGCTATGGTGTTTGTTTTAAATGTGAAACTCATCCTGTGGCAACTGCACTTATAACTGCTTCTGATGAGCAGACAGCCAGGCAGGTGGCTGCCTTCATTGTCGTTGTGAAAGGGTTAATGTGAGACGTACATTGTAAAGAACTGACAGTGTGATTTCTTGTATAGAGGGGTGCGTGCCAGCATGGATCAGTTTCTTTTTCTTGTGAAAACGAAACGCCTGCGGTCTCCCAGGTTATGACTGCACTGACATTGTACATTGTAAAGCACATAGTCAAAGTCCACTATGACAAAGGCATCACACCAGGCACCACATACCGGAGGCACAAAAAACATGAGAGCGTTTCCGCCCGTGCGTGTGTGAACCTTGCAACAGTTCAGTGGTTCATTGGTCCATTCTTGCCTGACTCATCTGAGATAAGCCAGGAAACAGGTTCTTATTCTGACTCTCCTCACAGACGACACACAAAGATTCACCTTCAGATCACAGACAACTTCAGTGAGGGAGGACAGACTGACCCAGACCACTTGAACCAGGAACAGTGTGTTTGTAGCTTCACTCATCAAATGGCTTCCAAGTCATCTCTTCCTGAAGAGGATTATTCCTGTCCTGTGTGTTTTGACATCTTTAAAGATCCCGTTCTCCTGCCATGTTGCCACAGCTTCTGTAAAGACTGTCTGCAGAAATGGTGGAGAGAGAAGAAAATAAAAGAATGTCCAGTTTGTAAGGAGAGACACTCAGTGGATCCACCCAGAAACCTGGCTCTGAAGAACGTGTGTGAGGCCTTCATCAAGGAGAGACATCAGAGAGCTTCAACAGGGTCTAAGATTCTCTGCAGTTTGCATGCTGAGAAACTGAAACTGTTCTGTTTGGAATGTCAACAGCCAGTGTGTGTTGTGTGTCGAGGTATTAAAAATCACACCAACCACAGGTTCAGACCCATCGACAAAGCTGCACTTGATCACAAAGAGGAAGTCCAGAAATCACTGCAGCTGTTGCATGGCAAACTAGAGTTTTTGAATGAATGTAAAACAAACTATGATCAAACAGCAGCACACATTCAGTTCCAGACCCGGTACACAGAGATGCAGATAAAGACACAGTTTAAGAAGATGCATCAGTTTCTACAAGAGGAAGAGGGAGCCAGAATCACTGCACTGCGGGAGGAGGGGTGGCAGAAGTTTCAGATGATGAAGAAGAAGACTGAGCGTCTAAACAGAGACGTCTCAACTCTTTCAAACACAATTAGAGCCATAGAGGAGGAGCTGAGAGCTGAACACTTGTCATTCCTGCAAAACGTCTCATTCCTGGACTTCGAGATAGCCCAGTTGAGACTGCAGGACCCACAGCCGATCTCAAGAGCACTGATAGATGTGGCCAAACACCTCGGCAACCTGACCTTCAGTGTCTGGGACAAGATGAAGGACATCGTCTCCTACACTCCTGTCATTCTGGACCCCAACACTGCCCATCCAGAATACATCCTGTCTGATGATCTGACCAGTGTGAGAAAGGGAAATGGACAGCAACTTCCTGACAACCCAGAGAGGTTTGACTTCTATGGCGATGTTCTGGGTTCCGAGGGCTTTAACTCAGGGACTCACAGCTGGGATGTTGAGGTCAGAGACAACACACGCTGGTCAGTAGGCGTGTTGGCAGAATCGTTTCAGAGGAAGGGAAACGGAGGCGGTCCATTCTGGAGAATAGCTTTACATGATGGTAAATATACAGCCCGCTCCTCACCAGGGTCAGACACTGATCTCTCATTGAGGCAGAAACCCCAGAGGATCAGAGTCCATCTGGACTGGCATGAAGGAAGGGTGGCCTTCTCTGACCCTGATACTAAAACACACATACACACATTCACACACACTTTCACTGACACACTATATCCATACATTGGCACTGGCCATACTCTCCCTCTGAAAATGTTATCATCAGTCTAACACTGATACAACATGGTTAGAGATGATGATGATGATGATGATCAGGGGTTGACACTAAGGTCTCAGAGCCACTTGCCCGTCGGGCAAGTACAGGTCAGATTCTACTTGCCCAAAGGTCTTGTCCACTTACTCCACCTGCCCTAAAGTTTTATTTAACTGCCAGGTAAACGCCTGCTGCCGCTGATGATAATGATGATGAAGAAGAAGACAAACAATAGTCTTTAACTCTTTGAGAGTTTCATGGATTTCTATATAGTTTTTAGACTTCTCTATGGCAGAATGGCGTTTTTGAATGATTTATTGAAAATTCTCTGTTGTGAATGTGTGACAACGAAAGACCTTCAGAGAAAGCTTGGCTTGTCTGCTTCCAGGAAAAAAATGAACTGAGTTGATAAAATGTTTAGTTTTTGTGTTGGAAGCCATTTAAAAGAGCCTGCATTTACACTGGGTAGTGTTTCTAGGACAACAAAAAAAGTTATGCCCGGTTGAAGTTTTATTTTCTAAATAACTTTTTTTCTGCTGGGCGTACATAGCCATGCAATATCTCATTTTAAAGGGTGAGTTGTCTAGTTCAATTAAAATAAAATAAAAAGTTTCTCACATGTACCACTGTAGATATTTTGCCATCTATAAATAGCATGGTCAGTCATGATCAATCTGACCTATCCAGCTAAAAGTCCCCCTAGCTCTGAAATGGAACATCATATAAACTCAATTCTTTTTTGGGGTAAAATTAGACATTCTAACGCACATTTTGATATATACCATGTTTACATAGTCTTACCAGTACCTTGTCTATTCATGCATGTATCTCAAAAACCTGTTGTGAAGAAACAGTTTTGATAAAAAAACACATCCAAGGACATTGTTTTGATATGACTTTGTGCCCATGATATGTATCAAAATATAGACTTGAATGTATACTGTATTATAACAAAAAATTGGGTTCTTACCATCTACCGTTACAGAGTAAATCACAGTTGAAACTCGCTTAGTCAAACCATAAACCTCAGAATAGTGAACAAAATAGCCATGACAGGTCTAACTCATTGTAAAAGCGTCTTTTATTTTTTATGACTACTAACATAATACAATTATAATAAATATTACAGAAAATAAATAGGCCGACATACAAAACAGTTGTCCCCAAACTCCCCAGTGTCCCCAAACCACTGCATTCCAGTTGTTCTTGACGGTGTGTGTGTGTGTAGGCTAAATTAAAAAAAAACAACAACTGAAATGAATGAATGCATCCGGTTCAGTGTCGGAGAACTCCATCGCAGTCTTGACTCTTCGTCTTCATCATCATCATCATCATCATCATCATCATCCTCCTCCTCCTCCTCATCTGATGCCAGTTCTAAATATATAAAAATAAACATTTAGCTGTAGTCAGCCCGGCCAATAGCCAGTTGGGGGGGGGGGGACGTAGGCTATCTGACATCATCGTCATCATCATCATCACACGGAGACACACTAAACAATGTACAATCATGATAGTATACAATATTCAATGAATGCGATTATCCTGCAAACTCAGACGTCAATGAAACGTCATACAGATCTTATATAATACGCTACTGTTAGCTTCACTCCCCGTCCCCCCTCCGATCCTTGTAGCAAGGTCATCAACAACCACGCGTTGCTTCAGTAAACGATGCATGTTTGTTCTCCGTCTTTGTAGACAGTAAATAAAAGGAGCGAACATTACTCTAAAGATCAGATCGCCTATAAGGCACGCTACAATATAAAATACTTGTACTGCCATGCGTGCATGCCTGCTACGATACATTTGTACTGCACCGACCAACCGATCGACACCATTAGCCAGCACCTTTGGTGCTGGCTAATGGCTGGGGGCCATCGTGGTGAGTCATTCTGGCGTCATGATCTGACTAGTAGTAGTAATTATCCAAGCATCTATTTGTAGCGATCATCTTATGATTTCTGATCACTATAGAAGGATCTACAATAAGATTACCTCAAAACATTCCGGGTTGATCGTCTTCTTCAATGGTTTCCCGGTATAGCTCATCGGACGACGATGGGGAGACAATGAAAAAAGGAGGGAGGGAGCAGCGAGTCTCGCTGTAAGCACTGGACCAGGGCTACTCCGCCTGGAGAAGGCGACTGGGACGCGTATGGATCAATACTACTACCACAAAACTCGCTCAAATAAATAGTACTGCTTTCAACTTTTTCTGCTAGAAAATCGCTCGGGCGAGACGGGTAAACAGGCAAAACAATGAAAACTATGAAGACTCCCTCTGCCCCCACTGTTTACAGGGGGTGGGACCAGCTTCCAATGGCAACACGTACACGTGTGTCACGTGACACGGGTTTTCTGGGTAATGTAGTTGGAATATAAGCTCAGGAATTTAAACAGCGCTTCGGAGCATATTAATATGTTTAGATTAATCAAAAACGGCGAAGACGCCAATTGGCGTCATTGATCATTTACGGAATTCTGATGAAGACGCCAATTGGCGTCTTTCATCTTCTAAGGGTTAAAGAGTAATCCTTGTCTATGTTAGAATCCAAATGATTGTGTTGTGGTCGAGACGGTTATTGGTGATCACACTATGATCTATGATGTCATCATCGTCTCTACAGGGTAAAATCAAAGTGCTAATTTGACTGTGTGTAAAATGGAACCAAATGGACCCTATGATCTATAACATTGACATATTAATCATCTAAAACTCAAATGGGTAATTCGCTTTAAAACAAATGGGGTAATTTTACTGTCTATTCTGCCTTTTGTTTGCACCCCTGGTTTTGAAGTTGCTTGATTCAAGGTGTATATATTTGATATTTATTTGATCTTATATAAACCCATTGTAACTTTCAAACTCCATTTAAACTGGTAATTAACATTTTATGAATGTATAATGAATATAAATAATGATTTTATTTTGCTCAGAGTTCAAATATCTGAAAATAAATTGTGTATGTGAACACATCATTAAATCAAACTTCTACCTACTGTAACAGTCAGTATGCAGTGCCAGTTGGTGCCACAGGGTGGTGCACTGCTCCCTTTTGTTTTGCTGTGTGTAGAAGATCTGACGTCACTACTCACTTCCACTATATGCGTATGGTGTACTATGTGGGCGCGCAGTGTGACTGTATGCTCAGTTCACTTTTGATTATTATATTAGTGCTGTCTGCCTTGAGACCTGGCTTAATATGGTCAATACTGAATCAATGCTCTATTAGTTGGCTGCCAAATAAACCAGCTTAGTGACATCATCTGTGTCTGTGTGAAATACCTGGACTGACATCTATTCTGCTGTGTCCAGTCCACCATAGTCTACTCCCTGCTCAACACATCACACTACCCACACATCTGTCATGACCCATTGTTGACCTGTCTATCCAGCATTACATGCTGGATAGACAGAACGAGGACAAGACAGAAGTTCTTATAGTTGGTTCAAATGAGCAGAAAGAATCATTTAGAAACAGACTTGGTAACTTGACTGTAAGTAATAACTCTACAGTAAGGAACCTGGGGATTATTATTGACTCTGAACTGAATTTTAATGCACATATTAATCAGGTTACCAAGAACGCGTTCATTCACCTTATAAACATTGCACGCATTAGAGCATATCTATCCTTGGACGATGCAAAAACATTGATTCACGCCTTTGTTTTCTTTGGTATTGATTATTGTAATGCACTTTTCTCTGGCTTGCCTCCCATTACAGCTTAGACAGGCACCCTCCGTAGCCATATTCAAAGCACAGCTCAAGACCCACCTCTTTACTCTTGCCTTTAGTTGAGTTTTTACACCTGTTTGCTCTTTCTTTCTTTCTTTCTCACCTTTATTTATACTCGGAATACAGTTGAGGGCAAGCCCTCATTTTCAACGTAGCCGAGGTTACAATACATAAAATACAGTCACAAGACAATACATCAAACAACATTATAAATCAGGGTAAATTACAAAGGAACTTTATACAGAACAACCATCAGTAAAATAAATCAATTGAAGCAGGAGCAATCACGGTGAAAAATATTATGGAGCATTCCTTTGAACTGACCGAAGGATGGAAGGGAGCTCAGTTTGAAGGAGTTTTGGAGTTCATTCCATGAAGTCGGGCCATTGACAGAAAAAGCTGTCTTGCCCAACTCTGTCTGGGCCTGAGGAACCTTGAGCCTTAAGAAATCACTAGATAGGTGCTATTGTTCAGTTCCATCATGGAACAAATATAGTCAGGGAGCATCCCAGCAATGGCTTTATATAAAAATAGGTGCCAATGCTTATCTCGCCTCTCAGTCAGAGAGGATAAACCTGAGTTCTCATAAAGTGCACAGTGGTGGGTACCATAACTATCACTAGTAGTCCACCGCAAGGCGGAGTGGTAGACAGTGTCTAGCCGCTTTAAAAGGAGCAGCAGACCTATAAATAATGTTGCCGTAGTCCAGGACCGAGAGGAAAGTGGTCTCAATAATAGCTTTTTTAGTGGAATTGGAAATCAGAATTTATTGCTATACAGAAAACCTAGTTTTTGTCTAAGTTTGGAGACAAGATCAACAATATGAAATTTAAAAGAAAGTTTATCGTCAAGCCAGATGCCAAGATATTTATATTCAGAGACCCTCTTAATCGTGGATCCATCTGAGGAAGTTATAAGTACACTATCCAAGTCAATATTCATAGCCCTAGAAAACAGCATACATTTTGTTTTACTTGCATTTAAAACAAGTCTTAGCTCAACCAGGGCATCCTGGAGAGTATTAAAAGCAAGCTGCAGGTTCTTAACGGCAACCTCAACTGTTTTTTATTGTCTTAAGGCTACTGTGTTTTGCTTGCTTAACTGTTATTTTACGTTTGTGTTTTTATCTTCTTCTGCCCTGTAAAGATCTTTGCGTTGCATTTTATGACATGAAAGGTGCTATATAAATAAAGTTTATTATTATTATTATTATTACTTTTTATTCCTTTACCTGTATTTTAAAACTTCGAGTTAAAAGATACTTTGTTACTTAGTTTCAGATTATTATTACAAAACATACATTAACCCATTTTGGTAATCCTGATGACCATGTACTCAAATACAAGTTTGCACACAGGATGTTTTTTGTTACATTGTGGTATTGCTACTTTTACTCAAGTAAATACTGTGAGTAATTCTCCCTCCACTGGTTAGACAGTAAGGCCAAGATAATGTAGATAAGTCAGTTACCTGCATTAGTCACCCACCTGATTCACACTCCTCTCACTCAGGAAAGGCAGATGTAACTTGCCAAGACTGCTAAATGAAAGAAAAACGAATACATACAAATATTTGTAAAATATATATAAAATGTTCGGATGCATGGGCTGTCAAGGCCAGAAAGTAGTTTTTTGCCACTCAGTAGGCATTCCTGCATAACTTCCTGGTTTGATGATGATGTCACGCGCATACCCTCTATTGTGGAAGTTTATTTTTTACAAGTCAAGGTACACTGTAGTCATACTTATAATTCCTGCCACTACACTCCCAGCCAATACTTATAATTCCACTCACACACAGGAGAGTAATCACAGGTCTCACGTGCCGTTTGTCAATAACAGCACGTGCAGTGGTTTTGAAAGTAACTAACTACATTTACCCAAGTACTTTAAGCCTGTCTAATGTCTATTAAAGAATATATCAGATAAAAAAGCTCATAATGTGATGATGTGATGCGTTGTGAGCTCATAGATCTGCTATTTTGGAAAGATTTTTTTAAAAAAAGCAGTCTGCATATTTGACTACTTGAAGTGTACTTGGCCAAATTGCCAATAGCCTATGTTTGCACTTTTTTACTCAAGTAAACTTTTGAATACAGGACTTTAAGAATATTTCTACATTGTGATATTGCTATTTTATTTAAGTTAAAAAACAGTATTTCTTCCACCACCTTGTGATGCTGTCTCGATGTGATTTGGACATTTAATCGAGCTGCAAATGACCCTTTTGAAAGTTGCCTGATTGATTTATACTTCCTCCCACAATGGTGACACCATAGATCAACATAGATCTTCACCCTCACAAAGCCTCAGGGATGCGAGTCAAGTGGCACACCGTTAGCTTGTAGGTCGTCTATTTTTGACACGCGATACCGTAGTACGACGATGACTAAACTAGGCATAAATGAGATGAAAGGGAAGTGGGGTATACACTTGGTATTGAACCGAGACAGCCTAGCGGGGAGGAGTTCGAGTCAGGAATGGTTTGGGAGTGTGTGTGGGTGTGTATGCATCGACATGTGTGCTCAAAAAGTATTAATCGGCTTAAATCAGCTGGCTTTGAAGTTTGCCTTGCAGATCGGACCATTCACCAATGACTTTTGAGGTCAATGACATGAGAACATTTGAGAACCATTGTAAATTGCAAACAGTCCAGTCGTCCACCCTCGGCCTAGTGTGAATTCCGTTTGTGTCCGAGCATAGGCATGGTAACGCCCCGTCTGCCTGTGATTGGCCTACCGGCACTGCCCGTCTTGAGTGTCCTCTCCGAGCTCCGTCCGAGGTGGATATGCTGGATGCCTGGAATCCTGGATAGTCTGATGCGAGGTTACTCCGTGGTGGGAAATAATACAAGTAGTATGATACAAACTAATATTGTTTATGCCGTTTGCTTTGAAGGAATAATTGATTGAACATGCACGCCATAATATAATTTGGGTGTGTTCTAAAATAAAGTGTTTGTGTTGAAACATTATTGTACTATAAAAAGGTATATTTTCCCTTCATCTTTATCCTTTTTAGTGTAATAGTATTAGTTTGCTATAATTAGATTAATACACGATAATCAACACTAACACTTTATTTACCCAAATCAAATCATAGTACAACATACGTATTCAATCAAAGCAAACGGCATAAACAATACGTTTGCCTCTTCTACAAAAATTAAACTTACAAGTTAGTTACAAGGCTGCATTCTGTCGCGCGTGCCAAGCTGGCATTCTCTTGTCATATCATTTATTTCTCAATCTCACCACGGAGTAACCTCGCGTCTCGGAGGACAGTCAAGACGGGCAGTGTCAGTAGACCAATCACAGGCAGGCGGGGCGTTACCATGCCTATGCTCGGACACAAACGGAATTCACGCCTCGGCCACACAGATAAAAAGGAAATCAATGGAAGTTTGAGGGTCTTGGAGTGTCTTCTTCCCAGCGGTTTTGTATGTGTCAAAGGTGTCAAATTGAATATTGAGGAAAGCCCCTGTGACTCTTTGACTTCATACAAAGGTCATAACTGACTGCAGACACATGTGACCTTAACGGAGTGTGACAGTGAATCCATCTCAGCTTTGTGTCACAGTGCATTCAGCTCTCATTCACACTCTCACACGCACAGATTAGAAAGGGCTGACGGTTCTGTTTGTCTCCCTGGAGAAAATGTTTATTTTACTGAGCCATCTCTGGGAGTCATGCTTCATCTCACTCCTTCCGTATGTATGTACAGTGCACTGCACACACATGCTATATACTGTACATGTGAACAGAGAGATTAGATAGATGCTCTGCATTATACTGTAGCCTATAGTTGTAGTGGTGATTTTTTAACTGGTTTAACGACATTTTAATGACATCACGTGACGTGCACAAGTGCGAATGCATTATGAAATACACATTTAATGTTAGTTTGATGGTTTTCGTGTGTGCATGTATAGTTTTTGTTAGATTTTTTAAATAGAATCTAAGAAAGAAAGTTAGGATAGTATCATGCAAGTCTACAGATGTGATGGTGGATTTATTTGCAATTCTATTTAGTTTAGCACGATTGTTCATTTGTGTCTGTGCAGTGTCAGCGCAATGCTGATTATGAATGGCTTCTGATTCTGAAAAATGATTCTGAAACTCATCTAATCAGCAGTTTTCTGTTCATTTCTTTGACTTCTGGTGCGAAATCCATTCAAAATATCATCATGGAAAACCGAGGTGATGGATCGCACCAATCCTGCAAACTCTGAAAGCCAATGTTGGCCAATTAGGATGGAATATGAAATATCGAACAGATCCGTCTTGAACACATGACTATAGATATACTGTGTAACGATTTGCAGGATTTTTGGACATAATCTGGAGGAGTAATATACAGTGTTTTACAGTGTGTGCAGTGTGCAAATTTGGCATCAACTGGGTTAACGGTGCCGGAGAATAGCTGGTAACAGACGCACGCACGCACGCACGCACGGGCGGACGGACGGCGGACAGCAAAACATACTCTCTCCCCATGCCTTCGGCCTGGTGGAGACAATAAAACGGGGTTAGGGTTACAAAGCAGATGCTCTTAATCCAGAGCGATTTAAGGTATTATTTTCTTTTTCTTTTTTTTCTTTGCACAATGAAAACAGTACCAGGGTAATAATAACTATTAAAAAATAAGTGCAGGAGAGAAAATAAACCCATATAGGGCTCATAGGTTCTCACCTAAAATAATAAACAAGTAGTAAGTTAAACACAGGACACGACAAACAAGTACCTTGTGTGCAGTTGAATGTGTGGGTGGTATGTGTCTGCGGGCTACATTATAAGGTAGAAGCAAGTGGACTGGCAACATCGAATGCATAGAAATGGTAATCTAAGTAATGGGTAAAAAACCAAGAACCCAAGAACCTATCAGTCTAGTTACCGGTAATATCAAAAAAGAAACAATATGTACATTGAAACTATAGCCTACAAACTATAGGATGCCAGGTGAACCATGAACCTGGCATCTGTCTACATAACATGCTATCTATTAACCTTTGCATACGGTAAGCCTGCAAGGTCGTCAAGGCTTATAGGGTTGGGAGAACATCAAGGCTGACCCTGATGATGTGTCCTGGTGCAGAACATGGTATAACTGGATGTATTGCATCAGGGTCTCTCACCCTTTTTCTAATTCACTGTATCTTCCCCACCCTCTCCATCAAAGTACCTCGCTCATACACACGTGCACACACACACACACACACACACCTTCGCCGATTTCATCTCTCGAGGCTCGACCCCACGTGCCTCGTAAGGTTTCCTCTCTGCCTTGCAATCACTTGCTCCTTTACCCCGCCCTGTCCCCCCATCACTGGGACCCCCCCCCCCCCCCCCCCCCACACACACACACACCTCATCTGTACCTATAATATCACCGCTGTTTAAACCTTTTATATGTTTTCCTAATGTAATTGTTCGTTATGCAAGACTGTCATGTACAAGTAGCAAAAAGTTGCTAATCTATAAGCTTGTTGATCGGCAGATTGTAGCAGATGTCCTTTAAGTCAATGGCTTTCAATTGTTTCGGAGCTCTGCACCGCTAGCAACATTTCCAAGAGATGCTCTCTTCCTCCGGGATGGTGTCTGGTGGTGACGGACCCCCACCCACCCCCGGCACACAGTGATGGCATAGCTGTAGAAGCTTCTACTGCGTGCGTGCGTTGCACGTGCATTTGTGTGGGATGGCTATAAATACAGTTTGAACCCAGTGGCACAGCCACCGGAGATGACATCCTACATTTTGGACATAATAATGATGAATAATAATGTTTCACCGACATGTAGAGACATTCTGTTCCATCTCTGTGAATTCACTGTCTACTTATACTCTCCATCTCTTCTGGTTCATCATGCACACACTGCTCTCCCTCCCTCCCTCGCTGATATTTCCTCTCATCGTCATTTTCTTCTGGTTCATCATGCACACTGCTCTCCCTCCCTCCCTGAGTGATGTGTCCTCTCATCGTCATTCTCTCAACCTCGGTGCCTTCGCGCCGTAGCTCAACTTAACATCTCTGTCGGCTGGAAACCTTGCATGTCCAAAACTGTTTTCAGGATTCAAATACAAAAATGGCAAATAATTGATCGAGTATGTCATCGGCAAGCTCAAAAGTGAACTAACTTATATGATATACTGTATGCTTGTACTTTTGTGTGACGATCTAGTGTGAAACACAAATTGTTAAAATATGGAGATAAGAGGTTTCTGTTTGTCAGCGACCTTATATCTCACATCAGTTCTCATTTCCACTCTGATCGTTCTTCATTCAGCAGCATTTCTTTCTACGGCAGTGCCGACACTCATAAAATGTCAACATTGTACATTTGATGTTTATTATACTTTTTCATCATTATTGTTTTATGTAGGGAGTACCGGTATATAAAGTGTGTGTGTGTACATTTCTGCAAAAAAATTAATAAAAAATGAAATAATAATATTATCCTGAACCAAAACTGTTTCATATCAAAATATGATAGAACATTACAGAGTTTAACTGCTGTTACACACCATGGATTTCAAGCATGTGGAACAATGGGATAACATTTTCATTTTATGCCTTCGTGACATGAAGGCATAATTTCCTGTATTTCAGGAATGGGACATTTAAACCTCTCTAGATTTCTGTCTAGTACAGTTTTTCTCAAAGTGGGCATTCCAGGGGGTCCCCAGCTCAAAGTGGGCGTTCCAGGGGGTCCCCAGCTCAAAGTAGGTGTTTCAGGGGGTCCTCAGCTCCAAGTGGGCGTTCCAGGGGGTCCCCGGCTCAAAGCGGGCGTTCCTGGGGGTCCCCAGCAAAAGTAGTTCATCACAATCATTTGAACCACATCCATATTGGCTATTCAAAAATAGCAGATCTACAAGCTCGCAGTGCGTCACTTTGTGCAACTCTGCAAGCTTGTATCTGCCATTAATTTGAAAATCTTGAATTGCAACATAAATCTCCTCTTCTGGGGGTCTCTGGCACAAAAACCTTTCAGATTGGGGGTCCACGGCCAAACGTATATCAATCAATTTGAGTGTCCTTGACATGAGAATGTTTGAGAACCATCGGTCTAGCAAACTTGCACGCTATAGAGACACACGGGGACTACAAATTTCACGCCCCCAAATGAGACAGCGGCCCCACTTTTTGTGTTCTAATAAAGTGTCCCATATGTTTGATTTGTCCTTTTCAATGTCACATACCTGCCATCTCAATATACATCCTACAATGTACTATAATATACTCCATCAGTTTGTGAAAAGTGCTAGCATTGTAAATCTCAAGTCAAAGTGGTCGCACGGTATATACGTCACGGATGCATCCCTTGAGGTTTTCAATACCCAGATATATTTGTTGTATTTCGTTTTATATGCTATGTATTTGTTGAAAATGATCTAAACAGCATCTTGCAAGACTATTATTAATACTCATCTGGAGAATTCACTAGGTAGTTGAAAATGTCAGGATGTCACTCCTCCATTTAGCTTATTTTCCCATGCAACTATTCAGCAAAGTTAATTATACAACAAGTTGACAGCGGTAAAACACACTGTCGGAGCTCCGTGGTAGGTAGAACATATATAGTAAGCCTGTGACATGTTCAAAATATAGACATGAATAACAAGTCGGGATCGGGATGTATAGAGAATTCCACTCTTCAAAGTCGGCGCTCGTAGCCTCGTAAAGGCAAGATGGCGCCGTCTAGGGCTGCTGTGGTGTTGGCGTGTGCTGTGTTTTGTCTGTCCTGTGCTGTTTACGTGTCTTGTTTAACTTCTTACACAAAAGAAGTACTTCTGCACATTGGGTGTTCAACCCCACCGGGCATTTTACCGACATTACTCACCCGATCCACGGATATATTGGATATCCTGGTGCGAGGGACGGCGTTCTTCGCCAGTGCCGTGCGTTGGACTAGAAGGCAACGGGGAAGAAGAGGAGGTTGCCTGGCTCGTCTACGCCAGAGAGGATCGCGTCCACCACTCCCAGGTATATTCCTTGGAAACGTGAACTCTCTACCCAATAAAATGGATGAACTCCGGTTGTTGGTCTCAAGGAATAATGACTTTCACTCCACGGCTGTCTTCGCGTTAGTAGAGACCCATCTAACGCCGGCAGTCCCAGACGAGGCTGTTCAGCTGGAGGGCTTTTCCGCGTTTCGAGCTGACAGAGACTTCGAGGCGGTTGGCAAGTCGCGTGGAGGCGGATTAATGTTTTTTGTGAACAATCGCTGGTGTTCTGATGTGACAGTGATTCATCAACACTGTTCTACTGCACTCGAATCTCTCTTCATCCTCTGTCGTCCATTCTATTCCCCACGTGAGTTTAATGCGTTCATCCTCGTGTGTGTTTACATTCCTCCGGATGCTGACGTCACAGCAGCAGTAGACACACTAGCAGAACAGCTGTCGGGGGCGGAGCGTAATTACCCGGACAGTTTTGCTGTAGTTTTGGGGGACTTCAACCAGGCTCATTTGAGTCGGGCTCTCCCCAAATACAGGCAGCAGGTCACGTGCCCAACTCGGGGAGTGAACACTCTGGATCACTGCTACTGTACCATCAAGCAGGCTTACCACTCTGTCCCCCGTGCTGCGCTGGGCAAAGGTGATCACCATCTCATCCATCTTATCCCTCACTACAGGCAGAGATTAAAAATCTCCAAACCTGTAGTGCGGAGTTACAGAGTTTGGTCCAGTGACGCATGTGAGCGACTCCGTGCCTGGCTGGAGAGCGCTGGCTGTGACCAGGACTTTGTCAAGTGGGCGGGGCCTGAGGCTGGAAACAACCTGGATGAATACACAGACACTGTGACATCATTCATCAGCCTCGGTGAGGAGGTGTGTGTCCCACTACGCTCCAGGATGGTTTACAACAATGACAAGCCCTGGTTCTCAGCCCAACTCAGGAGGCTAAGGACGGAGAAGGAGGTGGCCAGGCGCAACGGAGACGTGGCTCTGTTCAGGCAAGCCAAGTACAGCTTTGCCAAAGCGGTGAAGGAGGCGAAACATCGCTTCTCAGAGAAACTGCGGCAGCAGCTCTCTGAGGGGAATTCCTCCTCCGTCTGGAAAGGTCTCAAGACCATCACAAACTACAAGCCAAAGTCCCCACAGGCAACTGACAACCTCCCCCTTGCAAACGAGCTCAATGAGTTCTACTGTAGGTTTGAGAAAGAGAGGTTCCCCCCCGCCCTCTTCCTCCACCCCCCCCTGCCACAACCACCATCCCCTCACCCCCCTTTCTCTGTCACGGAAAGAGAGGTAAAACTGCTATACTGAGGAGCCAGAATCCCCGTAAGGCAGCCGGTCCGGATTCTGTCTCTCCCTCCGTCCTGAAGCACTGCGCTGACCAGCTCGCCCCGGTGTTCACCAACATCTTCAATGCCTCGCTGGAGCAGTGTCACGTCCCAGCGTGCTTCAAGGTCTCGACCATCATCCCCGTCCCCAAGAAGGCCAAGGTGTCGGTCCTTAATGACTACAGACCCGTCGCCCTGACCTCTGTGGTCATGAAGGTCCTGGAGCGCCTTGTCCTGGCTCACCTGAAGAGCATCACCGATCCTGTACTGGACCCACTGCAGTTCGCGTATAGAGCCAACAGATCCACGGAGGATGCCGTGAACATGGCTCTACACTACACCCTACAACACTGCAGGCGACTACGCCAGGATCCTGTTCGTAGACTTCAGCTCGGCCTTCAATACCATCCTGCCATCCATCCTGGAGCACCAGCTGTCCCTGCTGCAAGTGCCGGACTCCACTCGGAGGTGGATTACGAGCTTCCTCACCAACAGGTCGCAGCGGGTGAAGCTGGGGAAGAGTATTTCCAGCTCTAGGTCCACCAACACCGGTTCCCCGCAGGGCTGTGTCCTGTCCCCACTCCTGTTCTCCCTGTACACCAACAGCTGTGTTTCCCTCCACCCATCCGTCAAGCTCCTGAAGTTTGCGGATGACACCACCCTGGTGGGCCTCATCTCCAAAGGGGATGAGTCGGCCTACAGGAGGGAGATCGAGCGGCTGCGGAGTTGGTGCAGCATCAACAACTTAGAGCTCAATGCTCTAAAGACAGTGGAGATGGTGGTGGACTTCAGGAGGAACGCAGCCCCGCCCCCTCCCATCATGCTGGGAGGCACCCAGGTGACCCCAGTAGAGTCATCGGTTCCTAGGCATGATCCTCTCTCGGGACCTGAAGTGGGAACTCAACATCATGGCCCTCCTGAAGAAGGCCCAGAAGAGGCTGTACTTCCTCAGGCAACTGAGGAAGTTCAGACTATCGAGGACCATGATGGCTCAGTTTTACACAGCCATCATTGAGTCCATCCTCAAACACTCCATCATCACCTGGTTCCCCGCTGCAGCTGCAAAAGATCTCGCCAAGCTGCAACGGGTGATACGCTCTGCGGAGAGGGTGATTGGCCGTCCACTGCCCTCCCTCAAGTCCCTGCATGACTCCAGGGCATTGAAGAGAGGGAGAAAGATCATGGCCGACCCCTCCCACCCTGGCCACGGCCTCCTCACCCTGCTCCCCTCTGGGAGACGGTTGCGGCTACCGAAGGCTACAAAAGTCCGCCACAGACTGAGCTTTTTCCCCTCAGCCGCCAGGCTGCTAAATGACTCTGGTTTCCCTCCCACCCCCGCCCCCTAGGGAGTGTCACCGGACATTTTTGGACATTTTTGCACTATGTTCCATCAACTCTGCACTTTATATTTATACTTCCTGCACGGTGTTGTATTTGTGTTGTTGTGTTTTGTGTTACATGTGAAAAAAGGAATAAGGAATGCACACACGCTAATGTCAAAACAAATTCCTATGTGTTTTACACAATGGCAAATAAAGGTATCTGAATCTGAATCCCGTAAAAGCGACAGGTTCTCTGTCTGCCGTCTCCCCTCTGCTCCGTTAACATTATGGGTAACTCATTCAAGTGGTAAATTAAATGTGAAATACATCCTCTATTGAGAAAACAACAATATATGTTGACAAAGACACTTCATACATTTGGAAACATATTTTTATTCAAATCAATATAGTCTTCAGTTCATTTCATATTATTTTAAAAGTAGGCTAACTACAGTTGAATTTCAATGGACTTCTATGGGCTGGCCTGCAGTATCCGTGCCAACGGACCAGAAGTGGGGACGCTGTCTCATTTGGGGGCGTGAAATTTGTAGTCCCCATGTGTCTCTATACGCATGCAGGCTCACACACACACACACACACACACACACACACACACACACACACACACAGTGACAATCACGGGCAGGAATAGAGACCATTGTTTGCATTGTGAGCGTGGTTTGTGATGATCACAGCAGACAGATATGAAAGGGACGTAATGCTTTGTAATGTGTTTATATAAGATGTTAGCATTATGTAACTGCCACTCTGCCAGAGCCCAGGATCCACACACCACACTCTAGTTCAACTCCCAGGGTCCGCCACAGTGGATGTGTGTGTGTGTGTGTGTGTGTGTGTGTGTGTGTGTGTGTGTGTGTGTGTGTGTGTGTGTGTGTGTGTGTGTGTGTGTGTGTGTGTGTGTGTGTGTGTGTGTGTGTGTGTGTGTGTGTGTGTGTGTGTGTGTGTGTGTGTGTGTGTGTGTGTGTGTGTGCGTGCGCCTATATTTGTTTTAATATACTTATGAGGGCCAAGTACCCACAACTATTGTAGAATTTGCATTATTGTAAACACATTTTTTTTCTCACCTCACAAGAGACATGAATTGTTTTTTTTTAATGGTTGAAATAGATTGTAGAGTCAGGCTTAAAAAGTGAAAATAGCTGTGATGCATTGTGCATATTGGCATCCTGAAATGTTGATGTCCTCACTGTGTGTGTGTGTGTGTGTGTGTGTGTGTGTGTGTGTGTGTGTGTGTGTGTGTGTGTGTGTGTGTGTGTGTGTGTGTGTGTGTGTGTGTGTGTGTGTGTGTGTGTGTGTGTGTGTGTGTGTGTGTGTGTGTGTGTGTGTGTGTGTGTGTGTGTGAGAGACTCCAAGCCTATGTTGACGAGAGCACAGAAACAACTCTTCTCATATGGTCTGATTACAGCAAAATAAACTAATTTTGACGCACTGGAAAAAGGAGGAGGCTCCTGCATTTAAGCATTGGCTAAATTAAATGACTATAGTACACTTCATCTTGAGAGAATAAGGTATTTCCTGAGAAACAGGGAGAGACAATTTGATAAGGTTTGGCTGCCCCTTGTCCATTACTTGAGTAGAAACAATGAATAGACAGGATACCACTGATGGGATACCACTGATATGGTTGACTGTACATCCTTTTCTTTTCAGATGTTTCCCATGATCGAGCATTTCATCATCTTACTATTGTATTCTATAGTATGCGGTGTCACTGAGCAGTATGGGTGGGAGGGTTGAGGGTTTTCTTTCTCTTTTTCTTTTGTATTTTGTATTTTTTTTTGTTTTCTATAAAAGAAAAATGTATTTCATATATCATAATGTTTGTAACAATTTATAATCTGTTCTCAATAAAAAAACATATTTGACAAAAACAAAACGTTTATATCGCCATAAGTACATTAATGAGGCGTGATAGGATAGGGTATGTATGTCTGTCTGCAGTCAGAGAGATGGGGTCTATTAATGTCTCAAGGCTGATGGCATGTGGAGAATGCCAATGTGCTTAGCTGCACGCACGCACACATGTGTGTGTTGCATGTGTGCGTCTCTGTCTTTCATCTTCTCACACTTGTGCTCCTTTGGAAATGTTGTTGTCCTCATGAGCTCCTATGTATTGATTTTCCCACTCAAGCCTTTTTTTTTTTTTAAACTTTGTTTTTATTTAGAGTTTTCGGGTCACATCGGGCATCACAGTACATTTTGTAATTGTTACAAGTCATTTGTTACATTAATTATTATTAACTTTCATTGTGTTACGGGTCATACAGTTCCAGGTGGGTAGGGGAACCCTCTTTGAGTAGTTTCAGTCCGTTTTAGTCAGTTCGCTCCCAGTTACAGGGTTCATGATAATTATACATCGGCATTCCATTCTTTTTGTTGTTTAAATTAAATCAATGTACAAGATTATGAAAAACAATGACGGAAGGTGAAAAAGAAAACAGAGGGAAAACAGAGAATCCTAAAAATAAAATAAAATACGAAACGAAGGGTAAACAGGACAAAACAAATAAAACAAAAACTTGAGCACAACAGATACAATAATGACATCATTAATGACAGAATAATGACAGTGTTCACCTCTTATTCATTCATACAGATCCTTTACAAAATGTCTATTCCCATGTATAATATCCATTTCAACCAGTATCTGTGAAACTTTTCTGTACATATCCTAACTGCGAAAGTAAGTTCCTCCATTTCGTATATGTTTCGTACAATGGCTGTCCACTCTCCTTTCTTAGGTGGGCTTCTATCCAGCCACTTCTTGGTTATTGCCTTTTTTGCTGCCACTAGCAATATTTTAAGAAGGTATTTATCTGGGGTATTAAGGTCCTCTGGTATGTTACACAGGTAAACCTTTGTAAATTCAAATTCAATCTCAAAACCCATTATTGTGTTAATGTCCGATACTATTTCTAGCCAGAATCGTTGTATTATTGGGCAGTCCCAGAATACATGGAAGTGGTCAGCCATTGCACTATTACATTTTCTCCAACAGTTGCCTGCTTCCGGTGTCCCACTCTGTAGGCTTTTTATTTTCGGTGTAATGAAGAACCTAATCATGTTCCCACTCAAGCCTTTTAAACCGCTGTCTTACAGGCGGCCTACGTGCGTGCGTGCGTGCGTGCGTGCGTGCGTGCGTGCGTGCGTGCGTGCGTGCGTGCGTGCGTGCATCGTGGTTTTACCACATGATGTATATATCTTATCTTAAAATAGTAAAAACCCGAAATGGCCTTTCATCCTACTGGTCCTATATTGTATTGAAGTGTTAAACACTGCTGTAGTCAGTGCCCCAGATGGTTGTAATTTAGTTTCTTTCTTTTGGTATGACTATATAATGTCATGGTAGAGCCCTGCACAGTGTTTGTGTCACATTTGGTGCGAATCAAAGTTGATTTATTTCGAGGAAGCCATTGAATTTATTTCTTTACAGTACAGCATGAAAATCAACTTGCCTATTCTATCCTTCGTACACCATATAAGTAATATCACACATACATGCCCACAATCTGCCTCCTTCCATCTGCGCATAATTGGCCTTAAACTAGTCCAAAATGCAGCAGCTGCAGTACTAACTCGGAAAGGGAAATTCAACCACATCACAGCACACTCAAGCCTGTACAAACTGAAGACAATCGGTTTTGATGGCCTGTCTGTAAACTGTGTGAGATCTTACCTTGAGGGAAGGAAACAGGTGGTCGATGTGAATGGTACCGTCTACTTCCCTCCCAGTAGAGTGCGGGGTCCCCCAAGGGAGCATCCTAGGGCCTCTACTGTTTCTGATTTATGTAAATTACTTGAACTTGGCATGTATGTCACGGGGCAACCTGTGCCCTATAGACACTAGAAGACTCCACAATGTGAAACTGAACATTACAAACGCACACTGCACAGCTGCTTCCATTAATTTACTGTCATCAAGCTCCTTGGAGGTGTGGCTATGTGTAGCATCATATACTTATCTATGTTGCCTAATGCTATCATAATTGTTTTGTGTTTGATGTGATGCCTTGGAAAACATTCAGACTCTATGAAGGAAATGTGTAATTGTATAGCTAACTCATGGGTCATGGTTTACCTTTTTTGAGTAGATTGGTCCAATTACTAATCATTGTGTGTGGGTCTCACCTGGTACAGGTATATAAGGGAGCCTTGTGGAAATGTTTGGGAGGGAATCCTGAGTGGAAATGTTCAGTTTTGCTTGAGACTAACGAAGGAGACAACTCCAGGGGAGAGCTGCCAGGGCCTTCCAGGAAGGCATAGCCTGTTTTCAGTTTCTTAAGTTCTTGGTTTGTTGTTTTTCCTTAGTTTAGTTGTCAAGTGTTCATTTCTTACTTTCTGTTATTTGAAAGTGTATTTTTGATAAGTCTTTATTCTGGAAGTATTGTTTTTGCCTGCACAGTCAAATCCAGCATGGGTCGTTCACTCTGTGTTTTGAGGTACATAAAATACCAAAAAAGATCTACATTCTTGGACTGTCGATTCTTGGAGCCTTGGCCGTTCGGGCAACTTTACATGTGGTGGCAGCGGAAAAAGACGAAAAGCCGGTCCAGAATGCCCATTGCCTATACAAAGCAACATCACCAGCAGCAGAAAGCCATACTCTTGGAGGAAGAGGGTGCCACAGGGGGAGCTGTCGAGGGAGCCTTGGCCGTTCGGGCAACTTTACAATGTAAATGCAATCTGTTCTTCTTCACAGACGACTCGGCTCTCCTGGTCTCGGACAAAGATAAGTCGCAGGTTGAGAGAGTACTCAGTACAAAGCTTGGTAGCATCTGCCTTTGGCTCTCAGATAACAAATTGTCACTGCACCTTGAACAAACTGAATCTATTCTGTTTGGTTCAAGTATCAACCTCAACAAGCTCAAGGTTTCACAGTTAGAGTGGTTGACAATGTAGTCACAATTACGGAAGAGGTCACTTACTTGGGTTGTATCTTGGATAACAAACTCACGGGTGAAAAAATGGCAATGAAAGTGACCTCGAAGGGCAACCAGAGAACTCGTTTTTTGGGCAGGATATTCCCCTGTGTCAACAGCAGTGCTATGAGGACTCTGGCCGGTGCTCTCATTCAGTGTCACGTTGACTATGCTTGTACTTCATGCTACAGTGGTATCTCTAAGACAAAGCTGAAGACCTCCCAAAACAAGCTGGTGAGGTTACTACTAAAATTGAACCCCATGTTCTCATCTTCCGCCCACTTTAGTAGCCTGGGGTGGCTAAGAGTGGAGGAGAGAGTATCTCAGCTCTCATTGTGTCTGGTCTTCAAGATCCTAGATGCCTCTGTTCCCAAGCACCTGCTGGGCTACCTGCCCAGAGTGAGGGATGCTCACGGTCACGGGTAGGCAACCAGAAGAAGTTCTTATGATCTAGTTCCGCCCAGTTTCAGCCAGGACGCTCAAGGGGAAAAATGCGTTCTACTACACAGCCACTGTATACTCTGTGGAACACCCTACCTTCAGCTCTGAAATCCCTAAATTCTCTTGCAAGATTTAAGAATGACCTTAATCATGACTCCGGTTGCCAGTCAAATCCAGGATCAATTTCAAAATTCTCTTAATAACATATAAGGCATTACACGGACTGGCTCCACTTTACATCTCTGAACTACTGCATTCAAAGCCAAATATACGTTCTCTCAGGTCCTCTGATAAAGGCCTTCTGTCCATTCCAGCAACTAGGCTTAAAACAAAGGGTGACCGTGCATTTGCAGTGGTTGCCCCCACTTTGTGGAATGCCCTGCCCTTTGTGCTAAAGAATGCAGAGTCTGTCGACGGTTTTAAGAACTTGTTAAAAATGGTTTTATTTCGTCAGCACTTTATTTTATGATGTATTTTTACTTGATTTATTTGCATTTCAATGTTTTACCTCTTATTGTTGATGTATCTCTACTTGTTTTATTTGCATTCCAATGTTTTACCTTCTATTGTTAACATGATTGTTTTACCTTGTTGTACAGCACTTTGTAACATTGTTTTGAAAAGTGCTCTATAAATAAAATGTACTTACTTACTTCAGACTAACTGGTCATAGTTAGATCCCGACCCCGGATACCCCCCCCCCCCCCCCCCCTGCTCTGGATTCTTCTCTTAGGGTACCTCTTGTCCTTTATGTATAGCTCCCAGCCTTATATATAAGGATAATTTTTGTCTGTTTCATGGTTGTTTCTGTTTGTACAGTATGTTTGTGTTTTGTTTTATCTCACAAAAAGCTTTTGCTTTTTTGTGTATAGTAGTCATTTTTTGTAATTCTTTAAACTTCAGTGCCTCGCTTTGTACAGTGTTTCAAGTTTGTGGATCTGCTACTTTGATGCTCTTGTTTGAAGCTGTAGTGTGTACAAGTAGAGTGTTAGTTTACAATAAAAAAACACTAAAAGTTCAAATATGGAGATGGGAGGTTTCTGCCCGACATCAACGATATGCTCTTAAAGAGATGAGTCAATGTGACCCCAGTTTACTGTGTTTTGTTTTGTCCATTGGATGATTTAACGTTGTACTTTGAGTGGAAATGTCTTGACAGCTAGTGCAGTGATCTACTGCATCTAAACGCATCCAAAGCCCTGCAGCAGACACACTTAATCCTAGAACCAATCCAATGAAATACAATGTCTGGACATTCCCTATAACACAAATCTCCCACCTTCTCTCCTACTCCACCTCGCCTCTCTCTCTCTCTCTCTCTCTCTCTCTCTCGTACGCACGCATGCATGCATGCACTTGCACGCACTGTTATAGTATTTTTGTGTACTTCTACTCGGAGGCAAATATTGTACTTTTCAATTGTACCACTACAATTAGACAACTTTAGATATTAGTTACTTGGCACAGTTAGATTAGATTATTATTACAAAACATATATAGCCTATTAACCAATTCAATCCTATTACCGGTATACAGTACTACGGCTCTTAAAAAATAGTCGATCTACAAGCTCACAACGTGTTGGCGTTGCAACACATCACATTTTGATGCCAACTGCAAAAACATTTGTACTTTTATTCAAGTAAAGTTCGAACACAGGCCTTTTCCTTGTAACTTCACTGCTGTCGGCAGTGAAGGCTTAAGTGCATGTGTACTTAAGCCTCTCCAACTGATCCAAAATGCCGCAGCTGGTCTTCAACCAGCCAAAATTCTCATGTCTCCCCCCTGCTCCGCTCCCTCCACTGGCTCCCGGTCGCTGCCCGCACAGAATACAAAACTCTGATGCTGGCATTCAAAGCAACCAAAGGTATGGCTCCCCCATATCTTGCAATTATGATTGAACCCTACAAACCCTCCCGCGCACTCAGATCAGCCAACGCAGGGAAGCTGGAAGTACCCTCACTAAAACCGCCGGGACAACGCTCCACACGTCCCAAGCTCTTCTCCCTTCTGGCTCCAAAACTGTGGAATGCACTTCCCGTTGTAGTCAGAACTGCAGCATCACTCCCAATCTTCCGCCGTAGTCTGAAAACCCACCTTTTCAGACTCCATCATGGCCCATAGCACTTACCCTACCCCCTTAGATAGCATTTCTGTAGACTTAGATATCATTTGATACAGACTTATAGCATGCTATGTAGACAGCACTATAATTGCATTGTATGTAGTCATAGCACATCATAGTACATATGTATAGTATATATGTATAGTTTATATGTATAGTTTCATTATATAGATATTCCACTGTTACGTTCTTAGCTTACGGTATGCATGTTTCACGAT
This sequence comes from Electrona antarctica, assembly GCF_951216825.1. Lineage (NCBI taxonomy): Eukaryota > Metazoa > Chordata > Actinopteri > Myctophiformes > Myctophidae > Electrona > Electrona antarctica. The sequence continues at coordinate 27,090,490 of NC_136807.1, forward strand.
AAATGCTTTTTATGTGATGTATTCCCATGCTTTTTTGTTCTTGCTTAATATGTAAATCGCTCTGGATTAAGAGCGTCTGCTAAATGCCTAAATTGTAAATTGTAAATTGTAAACCTTGTATCTCCAAGTGCCACATTTTGATGTTTGATGAAGCCCTACATCATCATTCGTCACACAAAAGTAGTGACAATAGCAGACCTACAAGCACCCAAATGCTCGCGATGTGAGGTGTTTTAATCTGCTATTTTAAAACTAGTAATTACAAAAAAAATGACTAAAATATGACAAAAACTAAATTCAATTTTATTCAAAAGACTAAAACTAAATTAAAAATTGCTGTCAAAATCAACACTGCACCCCGGCAGCAACGATTTCTATATTGTGCTATTTGTAATCGGAGTACTAACTCCACCGACCACTGCACACACCCCTTCCCTTCCTAGTCTCTCCCCATCGCATCTCATCAACACCGTGGCTCACATTTTGCCGTTGGTTGGGGGTGTGTGTGGGGTCACTGGGGGAGCAACGTGTGATGATGGATGTTCAGGTGAGGAGGCCTGTATTAGCCAGGAGTCCCTGATAAGATCCCAGCAGTGACTGGATGAGTGAGGGTGGAGATTAACCCTACCATGGGGCCAGGGGTGTATAGTACTGTACTTAATTACAATTTTGAGGTATTTGTACTTAGTTTACTTGAGTATTTCCAATACTTTTACTTCTGCTCCACTACATTTCAGATGCAAATATTGTACTTTTACCCCACTACAATTATTTATAAACTTTAGTTACTGTACTAGTTACTTTGTATCCATCCAACCGCTTATCCGTAGTTGGGTCGCGGGGGCAACAGCTCTACCAGAGAGCTCCAAGGCATCCGCTCGAGACGCATCCTAACCAGATGCCCGAACCACCTAAGCTGGCTCCTTTCCAGGCTACTTAGTTACATTTCGACCATTTGAAAAAATCTTTTGAAAATAGCCGATCTAAAACCATAGGTCTATAGGATATACATTTCGACCATTTGAAAAAAATCTTTTGAAAATAGCCCATCTAAAATAGCCGAAAATAGCCGATTGTAGATCGGCTATTTTCAAAAGGTTTTTGTACATTTGAAATTTTGAAATGGGACACTCTGCACAATGAGTACTTTTTACTTTTTGTACTTAAAGTACATTTTGATTCCGATACGTTGGTACTTTTACTCAAGCATATTTTGAATTCCGGACTTTGGAGTATTTCTAAATTGCAGTATTAATACTTTTACTTGAGTAAAACATTTGTGTACTTTTTCCACCACTGTATGCAATCACTATATACTCACACACATGGGAATGAGAACCATGGTTGCATATCGTCACTGTTGGGGCCTCTCATCTCCATATTCTAACTTTGTGTGTTTTTCCGTAAATTATTGCCCTTCTCATCGTACTATAGGCTACAGCATCACACAAAAGCATAAAAAGTAACAGACCCGTAATGTCGAAACGCAGCATAAAGCAATTAGTTTTGAGCTTGTAGATCCAAGTTAAAAGTACCAATACTGCAATATAGAAATACTGCAATATAGATGCGACCTGCTCCTCTGGCCACTAGTAAAAATAGTTGAAATCATTGGAGATACAAGGTTTCTTTCTGGCTGACAGCAACGATAGTAGGGGTCACGGGTGGAGTCATTATCCCCAGACGGGAGATAAGCCGACCGGGGGGCAGCGGTGACACCTGCACCAGGCCTTCTCTCTGGCTTGTTATCATGGAGGGACGGTCATCCCTGGAATGTGAAAGATTCAGGAGGAACACTCCCTGCCTCGCTCTCTGGCCGTATAATAACAGATTTTCATCCCCACTGTCGCACCGTGCCAAAGTTCCCTGAGGAGAGAGAAGGCACTTCGAAAATATACACCCCCTGTGTTATCAGGGTGCAGGATTAGGGGAGCCAGCCGGGGGGCGGGGGGGGGGGGGGGGGGACAAGAGCATAGAAAGAAACGGAGGAGAGCACATCGACTCTCTTGTGTGTAGTTTTGTTTATTTTTTCCTTGCATTCAGGCCCTTATTAGAAGGTTTAATGTGGTATAGAGTATGTTTCTGTCCGCCTGTCCGGGTAGCTCAGTCGGTAGGAGCGCTCAAGAAAACATTTTGAATACAGAACTTTTACTTGTAACAGAGTATTTCTACATTGTGGTATTTGAATTGCTACCTGCATTATGTTCCTTTTCCTTATTCATTATCCTTATTCAATAAGGGTCTGAATGCAAATGAAATATAAAAATGTCACCCTCCCCCGCCATATCTCGTTCTGCTTTTACCCCACTGTGCAGGGTTGGATTTGCCGGGGGGGGGGGGGGGTGCCAATCACTGTGACCTCACCGTGGAGGTCAACGGAAGATGATGGTAGAGTGAATGCAGGTGTGCGGGGAATAAAGAGCGGGAGATAATATAGTTGGAGGTAAAAGAAAAAATATGCAGGAAACATACTGGTGCAGGGCATGGGGTTAACAAAGGTTGGTACAAACGGACACATGCACTGCAGTGTTTTCCATATCGTCCCTGTTGAATTGTCTAGGTGGGTTGGGGGGGAGGAGGAGGGATCCATCCAGCCATCCATCCATACCTATAGTATTATTTTCTTACCCCATCCTCGCTGAGGGATAAAAATATAACATTTCCAAATGTCTGGACATTTTAAATCAACTTTATTGTCACATCACAATGTTTACAGGGAGTGGGTGAAATTAGGTTGGTCCACATAAGTAGCAGGTACTGTATATGTGCACGTTGGCAGGTTCGGTAGTTCAAATAGTATATCTAAAGCCTCCCATACATGGAATGGATTCTTGTATAAACACATTTTACTGCAAAAGTGCATGGTAAATTTATAAAGTTGTACACCCTAAACCAAAAATAAAGCCTGGCCGTCTGGGGGTTGAGGCATACAGTATAAACTCATGTAGATTTGCAATTCAAGCTCTGCAAGGTTTAAAGCTTGGCAAGCATACTTGAAGCCAGGACATCCCTCTAGAGGAAACTGAATGTCAATATCTGAATGGGAATAGGAGATATAGACATTTTAGCACAGATCTATGCATGTTTTTCTTTACTTTGTAGTGATTCTGACATGGATTGTCATAGCAACACATTGGTCTCATGGCAACAAAAGGTGTGGTTCTACTGAATCCAGCAATACCAAATTTGTAAATGTAACATAATTACAGTCCTGAAATCTACAGTAGCACACTTGACTTAATTTTCTCGAGTAGAAGTCCTTACAATATAATGTCTGTTGATATAATTTCATATATTTGGTCACAGTCAGTGGCTGCCAGTAGAGCGGCAGTTCGATCCCGGGCTCCTCCAGAGTTAGTATCCAAGTCCTTGAGCAAGACTCTGAACCCTATAAGTGCTCCCAATGTGCAGGTTGGTGCCTTGCATGGTTCCCTCCGCCTTCGGTGTATGAATGATTGTGTGAATGGGTGAATCTAAAAATAAAAGTGCTTTGAATTAAAGAATCGCTATATAAAATGCACCATTCCATACAGTCAAGTTTTGCTACACCCAGTATTTGGCTCCACCTGCTCTATCTGTATCTTATCCGGGTACGAGAGCAGCCGATGATGTACAAACTTCATCAACCTTCCTGTTGTTGCATGAAGGACCTATGCCTCTGTACCGGTCACAATGGCTGTCAGATGTTCTGGTCTTGCTGTACTGGCCTATCCATAAATAAAACTGTAAATCTTCATATGCTAAACAACGTTGTATTGATACTATCGACCTGTGTGTGTGTGTGTGTGTGTGTGTGTGTGTGTGTGTGTGTGTGTGTGTGTGTGTGTGTGTGTGTGTGTGTGTGTGTGTGTGTGTGTGTGTGTGTGTGTGTGTGTGTGTGTGTGTGTGTGTGTGTGTGTGTGTGTGTGTGTGTGTGTGTGTGTGTGTGTGTGTGTGTGTGTGTGTGTGTGTGTGTGTGTGTGTGTGTGTGTGTGTGTGTGTGTGTGCCCCCATGTTTACATTCAGAGCCTTGCTGGTGGTTAAAGTCTTAGTGACAGTGAGACAAACGCACCAATATAGTAGCCAGTGATTGACGGCGAACACCTGTTGAGACTTGTTTACCACTCACCAATACTATAGGCAACGCTTCGCCAAACACACATACATGTACACGCACACACCTCACATCCTTCCTTGTGAGCGTGTGTGTGTGTCGCAGCATCAGCTGGTTAAGATAACAGCGTGTTCAATCTGTGCAAACATAACTATGCAGTGCTGACGTTTTGACCTCCAGCAGCCTCTAGCAGGGGTCAGATCCAGAACAAACACACAGATAAAGGCTCTGCAGTGTGTGTGTGTGTGAGAGAGCGAGAACTGGACTCATACGATAACGTATAAAGCTCATCACAAGATCACATACATCTCAATAGCCTACTGTATATAATTGCTGTCGGGCAGGGTTCAAATTGAATTTGAACCCTGAAAAGTAAACATTGGTGCGCGCGTGAGAGAGATATTATAATGTAATGGCTCCAGGCAGATACTTATTTTAGCTCAGAGCCCTCCCCTCCTTCTGTGTGCATGCACACGTACAGTATGTGAGCATTATACATGTAAAGATAATGAGGTATGAAGAGAGAGCAGCTCTCCAGCACAGTTGTCCTTTCAATTAGCAGTGGTTACATTGAGCACTGTGCACCACTGCAACCTGTTGTCCCTTATGTCTGTACCCCCTCTGCTGTGCACCACTGCAACCTGTTGTCCCTTATGTCTGTACCCCCTCTGCTGTGGACCACTGCAACCTGTTGTCCCTTATGTCTGTACCCCCTCTGCTGTGGACCACTGCAACCTGTTGTCCCTTATGTCTGTACCCCCTCTGCTGTGGACCACTGCAACCTGTTGTCCCTTATGTCTGTACCCCCTCTGCTGTGGACCACTGCACACTGTTGTGATGTCTGTCCTTAATGTCCCTATTATGTCCATTATGGCATTGACACAGTATGACACTTGAGGTTTTGCCCATCTGCTCCTGGCAGGTAAATAAATCTTTCTGGCAGGTGGAGTTTGCTTTCAGGTTGCCCGACCGGGCAAGTGCTCGTTTGAGAGGGGACACAACTGCCTATAAACGCAACACAAGATACCTGTCTAAACACCTGAACGTGGACAAAGCTCTCTGTCTTCTGGTCTGTGGAATATAAAATAAGAGCAGTGTTTACCTATAATGTGCTGTTTTCACTGTTGCTACACTAAATATCGCTGGCGGGGGCACGCTGACCAGCCTGCGTGGGGGCCTAGTGATGCCTAGTTACGCTGCTGGACAGTCAAAAGTCAGTTTCATTATCTTCATTAGCGTGAGGTTTGTTACAGGGGCTGTGTGGCTATCATGTGACATCAGAGGGAATATCCAAAGCCTTTGCATTACAAATCACCCCAGGGGGGGTTATATCATGTATGCTTACTGTACATATCGCCCCAGGGACTACATTATATCAATCTTTTTGATGATCATATGAGCTACTCTATCAAAGGACAAACAAAGTGGAAGCGACACCTCTAAATGCACTAGTCATTATGCCAACAAATTCCTCCCACTGCTTGCCATCCTACTCCTTCCATTCAACACAACCCGCTGGCACACAGCGAACCAGCCCATATAAGTACAGTAACTGAAATATAAAGACAAACTGATCTCAAAATATTTAATGATGAGGTTAAACTCGAAGCTGCAAACACTAATATCGTTAAGCACATTTTAAAACGTTGAATTGTAATTTGGGAATGCTATTGCTTTTGTACTTTAGATTAGAGCTTATTGCATGTATTTTTTTGAAATATAAAGGATTGTTTTTAGTAGGTAGATATTTATATAGAAAGGTCTAACCAGGGACTGGGGTCGCCAATTAGCCTCGGCTATTAGTTAGTTGCTGCGAGAGTGAGGTCTAGCCAACACCAACTCGGGATTCCTGGATCGCTGCCCTCCACAAATTCCTATCCAACATTGGCCTCGGCTATAAACCCTACAATGCAACGGTTTCATGTTTTTATAAACTTGATAAAAAACAAATTGTCCCTTTTAAATAAACGTATAGATAAAAGTACTTACAGTGACAAAGATCACCCTCCCTGCCTAGTTGGCCTCCCCCGGACGCGGTCAACTGTAGTGTGTTCATATAGAATACTGTGTTTGCATTCCAGAACACGCTCTTCTCTCTCCACCATGCTATCTCAATATTATGGTGTGGAAACAGCCAGTGATATGGAGAAATTAAATTTAAATCTGATTCAGGGCCAGCAGTAGGCTTAAATCAAAGTAAGCTTTTAAAAAATACATTAAATTATCGGCTATCTTAATGAAATTCTCCCACGCTCATTGCTTTATTTCCTTCTTATTCATACAGAACATGAAAGAGATTGCCCAATTAATTCAGAACAGAGTGAATTAAACCATATTGTTCATTATACTTTCAATTCATGACCTTGTAAGGGAATACTTAGTTATTTTATTTAGACATCCTTTTCTTCCCAGTCGTGTTATCACATTGCTTCATGATAATAGTCTACTTACCAGCCCATAGAGCCCGATTGTGAACCCGGGCATTTTGAGTACCCTAAGGTTATTTTAGAGCATTTAGAAACTGCCGGATGCTAACTTGCATATGTTGGGTTTTTTTTTTGTTTTTGTTTTTTAACAAACCCGGCTCACTTTGACGAGCCGGGTTGGGGCGGGTTAAATTATGTAATAAACCTTTATTTATATAGCACCTTTCAAAACGAGGTTACAAAGTGCTTTACAAAAAAAGAAGAAGAAATTCAGTGCACACCATAAACAACAGTTTACAATAATAAAAATAAAGAACAGGCAATGTACAGAAATGCAGTAGGACATAAGAACAATAGTGTTAAAATCATCTTTATAAAAGTGAGTTTTTAGGAGGGATTTGAAGCGGGGGACGGATTCTGCGAGCCTTATCTCGAGGGGGAGGGCATTCCAAAGAGTTGGGGCTCTGAGTGCAAAGGCCCGGTCACCTTTTGTTTTCAGCTTAGAAGTTGGGATTTCTAAGAGCGCCTTGTCTGAGGACCTTAAGGTGCGCTGTGGGACATAGGGCTTGAGTAGGTCAGATATGTAGGATGGGGCCAGATCAGAGATGGCCTTAAAAGTTAATAGTAGGATTTTAATGGGATGTATAATGGGATTTTACACGTGATTGTTTTTGCCACTTGTCCTGCGAGGGAGTTTGGTAAACATAAAATCAAGAGTGCGCACTGCAGCCTAGTTGCAGCGGTTGGACACCCTAGCATAGCAGTAGTTCAGATCTGAGCCAATTCAGTTTCCTGAGGAGGCGTGTCTCAAGACTCCTGGACAGGGGAAAACAATCATAACATTATTACATATACAATACATTATGAGTCTCCTGCTGCCTCATTAAAGGATGAGTTATAAAATGAATGTGTCTCAAAAACAAAACTGCACATATGGGAAATGATTGTAGATGTTATGAACTCATCAATTCCAGACACGAGGAGAGACTATTTAAGTTTTATTGTTTTGCTTTCGGGCAATAACCTTTTATCTAAATGAAAATAATGTATTTCCCATGCGTATGAATAGGTACAGACGGTAAACAGGGAGTATTAAAATTAATATATTATTGTTGTGTATATGGCCTATATATGAACACAACTAATAATGAAATGGAGAAGGCGGGAGCTCAGGTTTATGGCACTTTACTGGTCAAAGCCAAACTGACACACATCAAAGGGTATTCACGGCAGCTGTGCAGCACCCGTCCTAGAACGAAGCAGAGTGGTCTGCCACATAAAGTAGTCCCTGGGTAAGCACTGAGCAGTACACTACAATTATTCAAGTGTCAACAGGCCTTCAATAGTGAGTAGCGGTTAATATTATCATAAACATTGCATGTTCTGACCTCTACACATGCATCCAGTGTAGATCAGCTTGCGTGCATTGTTAGTGTGCATATTATTTTACTTATTACATAAAGCAGCCATGACAGCTTGAAATTATACAGCGTAGACCACAGCTTGACCCCAATTACACTAATGATCACTCATTTGAGGTTGATGAGATTTCTATACCCCCTTGACCTTCATAAAGAGCTATACTACCGTAAAAAAACTGAAAATACAAAACACCATCGATTGATTGATCATTAAAATAAACACGCCGCCCACCCATATGACCACTTAACACGGCAGCCATTCAGACATGTTATTTTTTTAGATTTTAAAGTTGGCCCTGATCCATAAAAGGGTTGAGAATCACGGCTCCACACCAGCTATCTTCTCAGCACATTGTGAGCACAAGCTCACAGTGTGTCACGTTGCAAGATTGATTTTTGCGGAAAGTTTCCTCAGAATAGGGGCGCCGCTACTAGGGTATGTGGTTTTAAACAATATTTGGATCAATAACAATTGAGCTAATGAGATTATCCTACTAGTCTCATCTCTTCAGCCATTGCATAGTGGGTGCCAAAAAACCTCAATAATAAATGATTGGATCCAACCATAGGCCTGCATTCATAATAATATCTTTTCATTACTGGCTGGTACATACTGTATGGGGGTTAGGGTTGCATTCAAATGCATATTAACCCATTAAGACCTGAGGCTGATTCTACAAATGCCATTTTAACCTTTATCAAACTTTCTTGTGCCAAGGACCCCCAAAAGGTTTGTGCCAGGAACCCCCAGAATAGATTTGTATAAATAAATAAATACATTTATAACTTTCAAGAAAAAAAGTACAAGCTTACAATGCGGCACGAAGTGACGCACTTTGATGTTTATATATCTGCTATTTTTTAAAACCACTGTTCTAAAGAGTTTAAAAAAAAAAAAAGTATATTGCTATATAAATATATAGCTCAAATCTAAAATTGTACAGATGCTTTTTTCCAGTTTAATGGGTCAAAGATGGATTTATTTTTGGTGGGAAATGAAGTGCGGTTTACCTCAATCAGAGCGAAGAGAAAGCATACGCCGGTGGATAGATTGAATCCTGACTGTTTGTTTTCAGTCAGTCTACCTCACATGAGCAGAGAACACGTGGCTCTGCTCTCCAGACAGATTGAATAGATTTACAGCAATCTTTTGGGAAGTGAAAGTAGAGCGAGGAAATTGAAAATAAATACAATATAATAAAGTTCCAGGGAAATATCCTAATATAAATTGCACCACGTCTCAGTGTGTACGACTGTACGTGTGTGTGTACGTACATACGTCTGTAATCCACGTAACTCGAGAACCGTTCGCCCCACCGGCTTCAAATTCGACACACCACCACAGGGAGTGCATTGACCGGTGTCAAGTCCGCCGGATCGCCGGTTGTCCAGAACCAACACAAAGGTCTCTGCCCGGGCGCTGGACCTGATCACACCTATATCTCCATATATGGAGCTGGCCTGTTCTGACATCACAATGATTGTTCTGACATCTGCATAGACTCCATATTTGGGCATGCCAAAGAACTCCATATATGGGCATAAAAGGGACACAGACATAATAACTGGGTGGGGCATGCATTTCCAAATGCATCGTTCCAAGTAGGCCAGTGCCCAACGGCCACCGCTGTAGATCACAATAAGGAGTCAGAGGAAGTATAAAGAACGGTGAATACATCTGTGAAACTGTGCTTAATTGGTCTCTCTTGCAGGCTGTGAGTTATTACTCAAAGGGCGATACTATTCATAAAGTAATATCTAAAAATGTCTTCATTCAGTCACTTAGGTCTTTGTTATGACTGGGAAAACTTGGCTAATGGATGCCCTACAATGTAAGGCATCCATTAGCCAAGTTTTCCCAGTTTTTTGTAGGGCCTACAAAGCCAAAGTGCAATTGGGACACACAAACTTATTTGTGTTTCCCAAAGGGGGGGGGGGGGGGGGGGTAAACCATTACCTCAAGTACATACTTACAAGTGTAATATCACTTGTTTGCTGATATCTCATTTGGCTGACCAGTTGAAAAACCCAATATCCCCATGTAGTTACTGCACTTTGGCTTTGGATAGGGCAGTACGTGTCATATGATCAAGTAGGGTGTTAATGTTTGAATATGGCAATGAGCTATCTGCCTGATAGCAGCAATATAATAAAGTTCCAGGGAAATATTCACAGTAAGGAGTTGGAGAAAATACATATGTGAAGCTGTGCATAATAGGCTCTCTTGCAGGCTGTGATTCATTACTCAAAGGGCAATATTATTCCTAGAAAAATAACGTCTTTATCAATTATGATTCAGTCACTCACTTAGGTCTTTGTTATGGCTGGAAAACCCATGAGCTAATGGGTGCATGGTCATGAAAAAGCTCCTTCAAAAGGAAAAGATTCAGATTCATTTCAGTTCATTGTCACATAGATGCATTTGTTAGGTACGTGAACAACTTATGCTCAGAAGCTCCTCTACAATTAATTCATGATAAAACAACAACCTCAAACAATAAACCTTTATTCTGTGTTCTTAGTGGCAGATAGAAAATATATCTTTGTATCATTCTTTGTAACTTCATGTTGCTTTTTCTGTTGTTTGATTATAATAATAATCAAACAACAGAAGCCAGGAAATTGTACTATAGTAACTGCACTACTGAGTGTTGTTTGAACTGTGAAAGTGTAAACATGGACCAGTAAGCTGTAAGAATGCAATTTTACAGCTGACACAATCACACTAAGGATGTTGCAGTGTTGAAAATCTCCTATTATTACTGTCTGTCTCTATAATCTATTCTATCTGTTATTTTAAGATTAAAGAGTAGGCTATTTAGAGTGGTCAAAATAGCATTATAATGCATGTTACATCTTCCAGAAAATCCTAATGTTATGATGTATAGAGCATAGCAGTGGACATGGTTTTCTGGACCCACTGAAAAATCTGCCATTAATTTTCCCATAGAAGTTTACAAAAATGTAATATCAATTATTTTAAGCCTAGAATCCAGCCATCCAGGATTTATTACATGGCTTGGTTGAATGCTTGATTCTTATTGGTCAATCGCTGAATTCAGCAGTGAGTTATGTCTTGATAATGACCGCTCCGCTGTATAACAGACCTCTGCCTAATCAAACCCTCTGAGCACCAGCTGCGTGGCTGCGCCCTGCTTGATTTACTGCTGTTTCCAACATGACAGCCATGTAAACACACACACACACACACTAGTGACACACAATGTCATTTACAGTTAAACATTGCTCTCAAATTTTTTTTTTTTAAACATTTGAGCGAGAAATAGATGAAGCAGTACCCGAAAATGGATTCCATTTGATCAACTCACTTCCTTGTTTTCCGACAGTGCTGTCTCCAGCCCTGCAGCTGGCCAGACGCAGCCAGCGCGAACTTATGGAATACTTTTTTTGTTGTGTTTTGGGTCAATGTATAATTAATGTATGTTAGGTAGCCATGTAATACGCGGGATAAGCTAGAATCTGGCTAGGTGGTCATTGTCGGGATATAACTTATACTTATGATATTGGCCTACTACATTTAAAGGAGCATTCAGTAATTTATCTATAGTAGGGAGGATTATCACAACAAAACAAAAAAAGAAGTGATATGTAATACGCGGGATAAGCTAGAATCTGGCTAGGTGGTCATTGTCGGGATATAACTTATACTTATGATATTGGCCTACTACATTTAAAGGAGCATTCAGTAATTTATCTATAGTAGGGAGGATTATCACAACAAAACAAAAAAATAAGTGATATTTGAACTAAGTGAAATATACCCTTTGTTTAGCGGTTTTCATTTTTCTTTCTTGACAGAATCAAAGGTGTTCTGGTCATGATTCACCAGGATCCTGGATGGCTTGATTCTAGGCTTAAAATAATTTATATAAATATTTTTGTAAATCTCTATGGGGGGGAAAAATGAATGGCAGGTTTTTCAGTGGGTCCAGAAAACCACGCCCACTGCTGTGCTCTATATTTCATGAAAGCAAAGGTACCCTCTGGTGTCTGGCATTTGTCTTCAAAATACAAAATTACTATCCTTTTTTATTGTCAGTGCACGACGTTAGCATCAATCTGCAGTTTCTTCAACTTGTTTGGCTACCAAAACAGCATCATTCAACGTGTTGTGCTGTTCATGAAACACAGTGCTAGTGTGTGGGGCTCCTTTCACGCTGTTTCACAAATCACATATTCGGATTTGGCTTAACAACATTTTGCTTTAATCCATGCATTCCTCGGTCAGTGCCTGGGGACATTTTATGTCGCCCTAACTCAACACAGCTATAATGAGCTGTAACAGCTGCATCTTGGGGTATACGCATCACGAGAGCAGTTTCTGTATCATTTTAACTATCGCCATTCATTCAGTCCTCAATACATCGCCCTCAACTAAAATAATGAGCCACTTGACCTTCATTTTTATTAATTTAGTACTTTTAGCGATGCCATTACTGTATGTACAGTATGAGCAACCTATGCATTGACTACTCACAGTAAAGCCTGTTTGATGGATCTGTAGATCTGCTACTTTGGTATTTTTTGTGGACATGTGTCAAGTGTTCATATTTTGTCATCTTGCCCTTTGACCATCAGTTTTATCACCCTCCACAGGCCTAATCATCTCAGACCTATATTATTATATCATATTATATTATGGATTGCCTGACGCCAAGCTCAGATTTTATATCTTAATTAGGCTCCATACTGTCTGCCTGTAGTCAAAAGTTAGCTGGCATATTGAGAGGTCTATTTGGATAAACACTACATGTATTTGACCTTGGTGCCCAGTGAGAAAGTAGATAGGAGTATTTCTCTCTGTCTCTGCTAGCAGGGAAAGAATGTTATCTTCAGGTTGCCATAGCAACGCCAGCCTCTGTGCTTTCCCGGACTATGGCCATCAAGGACGGAATTAAGGAAGCTGTCCCAATATCAGTCCCATCATCTATGTGCTGGTCCAATCAGCGTTCGACACCTAGTGCCAGCGTGGCATTGTGGAAATTAACTGTGTATTGAGCCAATGAAATGTGTATCAACAATAACGTATTCTACAGTATGAATAGCCTTTGAAATGAATTGTTCGTCAGAGACTACCCTGTGCCCTTTTGGTGGTACAGGGGAGAGTAATTTGGCTGTATGCGGATCTGTTCTGTCTCTCTGATCTGAAAATGAATAGAACTAAACCATAATCTGCTGACTGGACAATCCTTCTTCCTGGTGGTTTCATCTTTTTATTGGTTACTTAAAGGTATTTTTCTAAAAGAGTATTTCCTGCTCCAAACTAATTGTTAACTTGGTCATCGGCTCTCGGCCTAGCGTTGTGGTGCTGAGTATTTCTGTGTACTCTTTGAGTACTTTCTCTAAAGTATTTTTTATAGTTTAGCCCTGTGTGGCTCAGTAATTCAGTATAATACAGTCCTTTATATCTTTGGTCCCTTCTGCATTTTATATGCAACTAATGGGTTTTATCTTAATTATAAATCCATCAAATTGGTCCATTTCGAACCGTCTTTTTTCCGAGTATAAGTCTAATTTATTTAATTAGCACCTCCGACAAAAAGGAACCAGCCCCCATCCCCATTTTTTTTTTTTTTTTTTTTTCTGCCGGAAGAACAAAGTCCATAGTCATATTTTTGGAGCAGTGGTTTTGGTCGATGCATGTTCAGTTCTGGAACCTATCCTCCCCATTTTTGGGAACATACAAGCCGCGGATCTGTGGACGAACGGACGAAGCATGAAGCTTGAACGGTCCTGCACAGATTTCCCCCCCTACCCTCCTGTCTTCTGTCCGAACGACGGTTCCTCTCCGCTTCGGTGCCCTCTGTCTGGGACCACTCTGCCTACATGATTCTCCCAGCTTGCTTTTCTGAAGTTAAGTATTTTACCTTTCTGTTATTATAATTTACCACCGTACATTCATGTCTGGGACTTAATCCCTGAACATGTCTCAGTCACATTACTCTTCCTCCTCTTTTCATTTTCAGGATGTGCCGCTACGCGTGCGCTGCGTCCTAATCCTTTGTTTATACTTTCTACTTCATTTCTTATCTATTTATAATATGTTTGCCTTCCTACATGTGGTTATCGTTCGCTTGATCCCCTTATTGATATATCGCTGTAAGAATCCATAGATGTTACTTCTTTTATAGTCTTCTTTCTCTCAAACCTCGGCCGGGGTGCGAGAGTAGAAAGGTTCTTTTATACCGTAAAAAGGTCTGTGATTCCTTTCACCATTTGATTACACCATTTTTTTATCACCCCTTTTACATTGTACCTAGTAGTGTTCGGTTTTTATGACACTAAGGTTTTTAGAGTGTGTAGGCTCCTTATCTAAGGAATTTAGGGAGGAGAGCAACAGGCTCTCCTTTGCGTGTGCGTGCGTATTAGAACGCATGGCTCCGTCTCTTTCTCTCTCCTTCTCTTCTCTCTGTCTGTCTGCGTGCGTGTTCGTGCGTAGGTGTGTATATCACTGTCTTGTGTTGGAATGGATGTGTGTGTTGTCCCGTAGAACAGTTATTCTTCTTTTAGGCCTAATAGTTGAATGATGTGGGTGTGTGTGTAGCGTGCCATTCGTTCAATGTCACCTATTTATATTGTACATTATTTTATTTGTATTTAGAGTGACTGAGTGAGTACGTTTATCCTGTGGGCGGATATGTTGCCCTTGTCTATGTGTGTGTGTGCATGCGTTCGTGCGTGTGTCAGTAGCTGAGACAATTACGCACAGGGTGCGTGTGTGCGTGCATATGTGTTTGTCCGTGTTCATGTGTATATGTGTGTGGGTGAAACACCATTTGATTGTTTTTTTGTTTTTTTTAGAGTGTGACAGTACGGGTACTTGCGTATAGCCTCCATTCTAATGATTAGTGATAATATTAGGGATGCGTGACGACTATTTACTATTGATTTATTTAACTGTCAGGCTCCGTGTCCCGCCATTTATCATCATTTCATACACTTTATAATTGCCTAGTGGCTGTGCCATGGTTTTTCATTTTTAGATAGGACCCCTTGACCATTTAAAGGCCCATTATCATGACAATTTATTATTGATTTCAACCAATCCCCTTATTAATTTCATTCATTTATTATTTTGTTATTATTTCATTTCATTTATTTTTTGAGTGGTGTCAACCATTCTTTCCCAAGACATTTTATTCCTCTTATTATTTTAGATTTTTTTGGATTTTTTTTGGTTTGAACTTTTTACTCTATCTCTCTGAGACCTGATGTGTACAAATCATGGTCAATTTCGGTCTATCTTGACCTTGGCTAACCTGCGTGTGGCGATTAGCTACGTCTTAATGACGCGCAGGGGACAGTGTGCGACCCAGATTTAAGTTAAATCCCAGAGTGGTACAGTTCTCTGTATTCACTGATTTTTTTTTTTTTCTTAGGGGGGTCGTATAAGCCACCGGACTACATGGGAGGGGGGTCTTGATTTAAGTTAAATCCCAGAGTGGTACAGTTCTCTGTATTCACTGATTTTTTTTCTTAGGCGTTCAGAAGGCTTCCCATCCTATGCAGAACATATAAACGATTCTGCGCCCCATTTTGGGCAAATCTTCGTCTATATACTTTGTTTTCTACTTCAGATATCGTTTTATTGTATTCTCCCTGCCCTTTATCTGTAAGGTGCACATACATACGTAGAATGCTGGTTCTCTATCTTTCTCTGTCTCCCTGTCTACCTACACGCCCTACTTTCACCTTGGCTGTGTAACATGCGCGGTTGGTAGAACAGTCATTTTCATTTTTTTTAAACTATACCCTGTGGATGTTTACCCTGTTGATGAATTGTTTATAATTGTTGTTTCATTTCATTCACCAGTTGTTTTTTTCTCTTTCTGTTTTTATCTCACAGATACGGATTTCTGGTGGTTTCGTGGTCAGGAACAAACCCAGGATAGAGGAATCTGAGGTCAACAAAAAGTGATGGAGAATATAGTGAAGGAATGTGTTGTCGACCTCGAGATCCCTTTTCCCTTAAGTTTAGGGTTTGCCCTTAGACCCCGACCCACTCAGAACCGTTTAAAAAAACAGTATTAGGCCCGACCTCCTAGAACAGTATAGGCCTTATGCCATCTGCCCATAGATTTCCCATCGGGAACAAATTAGAATTCCACTCATGTTTCACCATGCACATAATTGTTTTATGTTTTTCTTTTCTAAGACACTGTATTTTGCTAAAACGCTGTTACCCTTCCCTACCTAGTATTAGGATTCATTTGATCATTCCTTCTCCCCTCAATTAATTAATATGGTATTTTGACTATTCATTTTCCAGATCCCAGATCTGCTTCATTATATAGATTATGTAAACTGAATTATCCCATCTTTGGACAATCTAAATTTCCTTCCATTAGGATTCATTATCCCACCTCATTATATTTTTATTATTTTAGATTTGATTCATATTTTACCTCTGAATTTGGAATATCCCTCCATTGTAAACATTTAACCTTTATTATCCCCGAAACACCCCTTGACCTTACATTGAGATATTTAGAATAGGGACATCTTTCCCTTCCATGTCATTTTATTATTTTGTTTTCATCACCTTGAGTTTGACTTGATTAGGCATATATCCTCCCCTGGATAGACTTGATTCTATATTTGACCTTCATGGTACTAATGGACTCGCCAGGAAGCGACACGACATCATCAATTACCCTGTCCCCCCCCCCTTTCCAAGCTCTGCTTGGTATAAGAACTGTTAGGGGCATCTCCGGCCGTTTTCTCCCGTTTGAATCACAGAGATCGAGTATCTGTCACTGAGAAAGTATAGGCTGAGATTGTCACCTATGGGTCACCTGTTATGTCACCCATCCTGGGGGGCGGGGCGAAGATTCGGCTCCGACAACGAGCCAAACCATCCAGTGTCTGCTCTGATGAGCTACAATGAACATTGTCAAACTATGACACTAAACGTCGGCGTAGGAACGCTGCAACATTGCTGAGTTCTTTGAGAACCCCGAAGATAGAAGATCGAGAGAGAAAAGTCATTCTGTCTCTCTCCCACAGTACCATCTAAATAAGGAGTGATTGTTTGCCTAGTCTTAAGTCAAAACTATTTTTTATTTTTCATTGTTCCTGTTTCCACTGCCTTAGTATAGAGTGAATTTTATTTCTCATCTCCCAATTGACCCTTATATTATTTTAATTTAATTCCCTGAAGATTGATTATTGATTATTGATCACATTTGACACTTCATCCACAAAACGTGATGGAGTTGATGGATCTGTAGATCTGCTACTTTGGTATTTTTTGTGGACATGTGTCAAGTGTTCATATTTTGTCATCTTGCCCTTTGACCATCAGTTTTATCACCCTCCACAGGCCTAATCATCTCAGACCTATATTATTATATCATATTATATTATGGATTGCCTGACGCCAAGCTCAGATTTTATATCTTAATTAGGCTCCATACTGTCTGCCTGTAGTCAAAAGTTAGCTGGCATATTGAGAGGTCTATTTGGATAAACACTACATGTATTTGACCTTGGTGCCCAGTGAGAAAGTAGATAGGAGTATTTCTCTCTGTCTCTGCTAGCAGGGAAAGAATGTTATCTTCAGGTTGCCATAGCAACGCCAGCCTCTGTGCTTTCCCGGACTATGGCCATCAAGGACGGAATTAAGGAAGCTGTCCCAATATCAGTCCCATCATCTATGTGCTGGTCCAATCAGCGTTCGACACCTAGTGCCAGCGTGGCATTGTGGAAATTAACTGTGTATTGAGCCAATGAAATGTGTATCAACAATAACGTATTCTACAGTATGAATAGCCTTTGAAATGAATTGTTCGTCAGAGACTACCCTGTGCCCTTTTGGTGGTACAGGGGAGAGTAATTTGGCTGTATGCGGATCTGTTCTGTCTCTCTGATCTGAAAATGAATAGAACTAAACCATAATCTGCTGACTGGACAATCCTTCTTCCTGGTGGTTTCATCTTTTTATTGGTTACTTAAAGGTATTTTTCTAAAAGAGTATTTCCTGCTCCAAACTAATTGTTAACTTGGTCATCGGCTCTCGGCCTAGCGTTGTGGTGCTGAGTATTTCTGTGTACTCTTTGAGTACTTTCTCTAAAGTATTTTTTATAGTTTAGCCCTGTGTGGCTCAGTAATTCAGTATAATACAGTCCTTTATATCTTTGGTCCCTTCTGCATTTTATATGCAACTAATGGGTTTTATCTTAATTATAAATCCATCACTGTTCACCAGAGAAATATGTTGGAATGTTGGAAACAATCAAAACCATTGCATAATATATGATTTCCAGATATGGACCATGTCAACTCAATCCTTGATTTGAAAGTTTAAGGTTCAGATTTTGTTATATCTTGTGTTGGGTTACATAAGAGTAAAATTAAAAATGTCCCAATTTCTCAGATATTGTAGTAGCATTCATACTGTAGTAGTAGCCTACTAAACAGTAATAGGGGTCAATCAGGAGATGCAGGATAAACAAATACAATTGGAAGTGATGAAACTAAATTAATAAGCTGACACAATTGGAACTGGAACACAGGCTTATGTTCTTTGTGGGGTTATTTCTCCAGATTACAACTTGTAACCCACCTGAACATTTATTTTCCGTTTACTAAAGAGCCCTGTTATTGAACGCTGTGTTCACTGGATCGGAATACGTTTATTGTTAACGCTTTGGCAATACACTTTGAGGTGAAGGTGCTGTGTGAAAGATTCTTAACTCCCAAGTTTATGGTTTTTAATACACGCCAGACTATGGATGGGTGCCATTCCATCCATCCATTCACCATGTTGTAAAATGTGGAGCGAAAGAGGGAGTTCCTGCACAAGGTATATTTGGCAGATGGTGTTCGATAGGGACACTTTCTTGTGAAGGTGAACTGGCCAGTTATCATCCATCTGTTTGCATTCGGTGTAGGCCTACAGTGCTCCATGTTACACAGCAACAGGCCATAATCTGCCGTGATGAATGCAAGAAGTCCGGTGTCTCTCTGCACACCGTGAGGTGTAAAGTTTAACGCGGTCAGACAGACAGTCACAGATGCACTTAGTCAGGGAATATTGTCATAACAATGTCCAATCTGGGAATATATCATTGGAAAATGATTTTTATGAATTCCCTCCCACCTATCATGAAAAAGGCTGTTTGAACTGAAGTTTACATTCTTGCTGCCCCCAGCCCTTCCTCCTGCGTATCAGATACACTTCCTCGGGTGGTTACTGGAGCCAGGAGGGTATATGATTTAAAAATAAAATATATATTCTTGGACGGCGTATAAAGCGCAGCGCGTTAGAACACACCACTGCTGATTGGCTGGTGATATATAAACATTTATTTTATGGGCCGTGTGGATTGCGGAGAAATGTGAATGAAATCTTTATCAGGGACGTGTACACTTCGTTCAACTTCTGTTGAGGATTGCTTTGCTTTGTCTGTCCGTCAGTCTGTGCGACCGGCTCGGCATGTGGTGCATGGCCCCGACTCGAGCTTGCATTCTACTATACTTTTGGGGACTTCTATAGTCCTCACAAGTATAGTAATACACACACACACACACACACACACGTTGATCTTAATCGAGGGACGCAGAACACTGTGAACAAACCAATTAGAGAACCCTGCATGCCAGCCTGACACGACGACCCAACAAGTCATCATCAGAAATGCACACACATGTGCACATGTAGCCCTGAAACATGACTGCCATGATAATCATCATGACAGTCATGACGCAACTGCAGCCTGTTTTACGCGATCGCTACATTTACAGTCCAAACGTGTATATAAACATTCCGTTTTCAAATATAAAGTACTCACAATTTGTCCCACGGGTGTTAGAGATTTGTTGGTACAGCGATTAGCATTGCTGCATCCCGCGTTGTTTAATAAAAAGCATTTTTATCCGAGCTGTTTTTTTGCCATTGGCTTTCAACTACGCGCCCCTATCGGTCGGGAGGGGTGTGGCAGTCTGAAACACTGGGTGTGTTTGATATACTCACGCTGACAGCACTGCCAGTACAGACTAATAGGCGAGTGCGCTCCCGGTGTGCAACTTTGTATTTCCCAAACGAACCCCGTTTGAGAAAAGTAGCCGGGGAGCTCGGATAAAAATGCTTTTTATTAAACAACGCGGGATGCAGCAATGCTAATCGCTGTACCAACAAATCTCTAACACCCGTGGGACAAATTGTGAGTACTTTATATTTGAAAACGGAATGTTTATATACACGTTTGGACTGTAAATGTAGCGATCGCGTAAAACAGGCTGCAGTTGCGTCATGACTGTCATGATGATTATCATGGCAGTCATGTTTCAGGGCTAGTGCACATGATGTTTCTAGATCGTCTGCAGTCGTTAGTGTGTGCGCGTGTATGTGCGACTCAATGTGTAACACTGTATTGTCTCTGGCGGGTGGAAACCTCATATGTCCAGAACAGTTACTTTTCAGGATTCAAATTCAAAAGCAGCAGGTCTACAAGCTCAAAATGTGTTGTTTAGCGCCACGTTTCAAGCTAATAGATCTGCTACTTTTGAGTGACGCTTTAGTATGATCAAGTAGGGCAAGGTAATTTACACAAAACGTTAGAATATGGAGATAAGAGGTTTCAATCCGCCCAACCGCAACAATATACTATATGTGGACATGAGTCCATTTTTGACTGTTAATGAGCAACACATTTAGATGTTTGTTAAAAGCAAGAGATTATGCATCCTGCTGAGTGGGTTAGGATTGTCTTGATTCAGAGGGTACAGGGTTACCATTTAAGAGGTTCTTTCTTTAATAAATAAATGGAGGGAGCATGAATGCAGCTAAAAACATCACTCATGGCATCCAGAATATTGTTTATTTGTTATTCCGTTATACCTGATGACAACAAGAGATACCTCCTCCCATCATGTATTCAACATTTCTCAGGTCATGATCATAACTTTTCTTAACAACTTTTTTTTAATTTATTTTTTAAACCTTTGATGTAAACATGTTTTCACAGTGCATCAGAAACCTCACTGACAATAATGATAAATAGAACTTCAAGAATAATTATAATGTGGTAATATTTTAAAACCTATATATATACAGCTCCATCTCAATGAATTAGAATATTTTGTAAAAGTTCATTTTCTTCCGTAATATGATTCAAAAAGTTAAACTTTCATATATTCTCAATTCATTGTGCATAAAGTGAAGTATTTAAAAATGATGGCGTACAGCTCATGAAAATCAAAAAATCCTATCTCAATGAATTCGAATATTTTACGAGACCTCTAAAAATGTCGACCATCTGAAAAGTATGTAATTATGTAAAAGTAATGTATGAAGTTAATACTTGGTCTGGGCTACTTTTTAACAAATTATTTAATCAATGGGGCGTGGCATGGAGGTTATCAGCCTGTGGCACTGTTGAAGTGTTATGGAAGCCCAGGTTTGCTTTGATAACAGCCGTAAATTAATTTGTATTGTTCAGTTTCATGTCTCACACCTTCCTCTTGACAATACAACATAGATTCTCTGTGGGGTTCAGGTCAGGCCAGTTGGCTGGTCAGTTAAGCACAGTAATACCATGGTCAGTACACCAGTTACTAGTAGTTTTGGCTCTGTGCCAAATCGAGCTGGAAAGGAAAATTAGACACAGCCATCTTTTTACACAGTACATTGGGCTTCAGTATGTATCCTTTCCAGCTCAATTTGGCACCTGCCCACAGAGCCAAAACTACTAGTAATTGGTGCACTGACCATGGTATTACTGACCAGCCAACTGGCCTGGCCTGAACCCCACAGATAATCTAGGTTGTATTGTCAAGAGGAAGGTGTGAGACATAAGACTGAACAATTCAAATTAATTTACGGCTGTTATCAAACAAACCTGGGCTTCCATAACACCTCAACAGTGCAATTTGTTCAAAAGAAGCCCAGACCAAGTATCGACTGCATACATTAATATACTTTTCAGATGGTCGACATTTCTCGTTTTAAAAATATATATTTTTAGTGGTCTCGTAAAATATTCTAATTCATTGAGATAGGATTTTTTTATTTTCATGAGCTGTACACCATAATCAAGATTAAAGCAAAAAAAGGTTTTAAATACTTCACTTTATGCACAATTAATTGAGAATATATGAAAGTTTCACTTTAAGAAAATAAACTTTTACAAAATATTCTAATTCATTGAGATGGAACTGTGTATAGATAGATAGATAGATAGATCTTTTTGTATTCCATATACAAACATGTATTATTTACAACACGGAACAATTCAGCCTTTTGTGTCGTTAGAAAACGGGGGGTGATGAGCGGGACAACTAGATCAAGTGTGTTGATAGCCTCAAAAGTATAGAAATACAGTACAAACGTGTGTATTGTGTGTGTGTGTGTGTGTGTGTGTGTATGCCTGCCTGCGTGCGTGTGTATGTGCCTGCGTGCGTGCAGGCACATAAGTGTACGAGAGAGAGTGAGAGAGAGTTCAGACGGTTTGCTTAGCCGCAAATCTCTTGTAGCCGACACATGATTATCTGCTGCTCAGAAGACAAACAAAAGGACAATATGGATTCCATACCGTCCCATATTCTAAACTGCCGACCGTCCCACTGCTGCAATAATAATAATTATATATATATAATTATTATTATTTCCCCAGCTGCATCCTTCCAATACTCGTTTCACTATGCTGTAATTACAAAGGATTAGCGGACAGATTTATGCACCACCACCCGAAGGCGTTGCGCAGCCAAAAAAAGTCGATCTGCAATTTTTGCCTTAGAAGCGGTGGCTTTTGTTCGTGAAGACACAGTGACAGCTGTATAGGGCACACGGCAAAGTACTGTATGAGCAATGCCACACAAATAGTGGAGAGTCGTATTGGTTCCCAAGGAAGCAAAAATCCAATGTAAAAAAGCAAAATAAAAAACGATTCAGGCAGGAGACACCACTGTACAATGCAAATTCATAGGTTAAAAATAGGTTAAATGCATTGACTTCACATTTCTTAGACCCTAGTTCTTTCTGTATATCTGTATGATGTATTATTGTGTTTTTGTTTGTTCGCCCTTTTATTGTGTCATGCTATACTGTATACGGGTAAGGGGTATTGTGCTCTTTTTTATGTGATATCACCACAATCAATCAATCAATCAATCAATCAATCAATCAATCATAATTTTAATTCATTCAAACTTTTTTGGTTTTCTGAGCTCAATTGCAAAAAAAACAACCTGAACTTTTAACATTCAGTAGATTTTCTGTGGTCTGGGGTTTTCTGGCTCAAACAAGTGCTCTGATTTCCCTGCTGTTTGTGATGTCACAGCCTGCAAATCCCTTATGTCAATGGGATTTGTCAGCAGATTTCACTGTTTTCACGGTTTTGTCTGTTTTGTAATTGAGGTCATAAAACATAAAACAAAAACAAAAAAGAATAATAAATTAAAATTAATGTCATGAAATCTTTAAAGTCTATGGACTTTAATGTTTGTTGATATAAATACTGCTCTCGCTGCTCCCCTCATTTCACACAAATTTCATTTTCATTGTACAGTGGTCTCCCGCCTCAGTAGTTTTTTTTTTTTTTGCACTGTATGAGCAATCCCACTCACTGGGACATTACACCGCTTTGCTGATTTCCTCCTGACACGTGTCTTAAATGGGATTAACAATGTGTATTGTTTCCATATGAGTGCATGGCAGGTTCAAACGTGTGTTGATTTTGTGTCATGGTGATAATAAAAGGGATTTTGTGGAGATGCAATTTGTAATAAAGTAGTAATGAGGTTTGACACCCGACGGAGACGATAATCATTCATATGGCTTCCAGCTGGCATGTGCTAAACTTATGGCCACTCAAAGTCATCTCTTTTAGGCTCAATAAGGGGATCTCTCTCTCTCTCTCTCTCTCTCTCTCTCTCTCTCTCTCACTCACACTCTCTCGCACGCACGCACGCACGCACGCACGCACGCACGCACGCACGCACGCACGCACACACACACACACACAAACACACACTGAGCGCACACAGCCTTGAGCAGAAATAGATTCATCTGCTGGCTCTGAGGGACAATATAGGTAATCATGAAGATACTTGGCACTGCATATTGTGCATAATTAGTCACACTTTCCAGGCCAGCAGACAACAGTAAAACAATAAAAATAAATACATGAATTGCTCATCACCCACCCCTAAAATAAAATAAATAACGTTTTGGCTGATATATACAAGGATATTTTATGTATTTAAATTGATATCTGTACAAACACATATTTACACACATGCAACCCCGATTATGAAATCCCTGACGACTGAGGTATTTATGTAGGCTAGTGTGCTGGTTGAATGTGATGGGCCCCTGGTGGCGATGTATAGTATTACAGTATGTACACCTAGGTATCGTGCAGTCATATTCCTTGAGTAGAACAAAATAGAAAAAGAGACATCAGAATTATAGAAATTCACAGTTATGGTTCCTGGTTTCAGTGGTTTGTGCATCCTCAACAACCCCCCCAAGACTGTGGGACAAACAGACAAACAATCCAACACAGGACTGGAAGCAAACAGAGCCTTTGATATGTTTGAGGTTTTTGTTTCAGAATTCTGAACCCAGACGTTTTTGTAGAAAACAAATATTGTTTGTCTGCAGGACATTAGGGTTTGAACTCTGGAAGGAAGGAGATTGTTACCTTTGGTACCACCATGATGTGTCATAAGAAATAAAAAATAACTACACTCAACATTTTAAACCAGCGGATCCCAAACTTTTCCATGCCAGGGGGCAATTTTTGCATATCTGTGAACAATTTGGAATATTATAAACTGGCACAATAATCATAAGAATGTAATTTTCCGAATAGCCAAACATAGATATATGGAGTACACGGCTCTAAACTATGCTCAACATCACGCCAACGGCGTCGAAATCACATCACCGCAGTGCATTGGTTCTCAATGTGGGGTCCGGGGACCGCTGTGGTCTTTAAGGGGTTCCAGGGGGTCCCCTGCAGCAAAAGTACTTAACATAGCGTCACAATCATTTTAACCACGTTATCCATTCGCGCATATGTTGGGCAGGCTATCCAAAAATAGCACATCTACCAGCTTTGTGCCATGCTGTGGGCGTGTACATCTGCTATTTTTGAAAATCTTGTTTAGAAATGTTTTGATATATTTGTGTTTTCTTTTTTAAAACAAATCTTCTCTGCTGGGGATCCCTGGCACAAAACATTTGCAGAATGGGGTCCTTGACATGAAACGGTTTGAGAACCACTGCTTTCGCAACACCTCATATTGAAGCACAATAAGTACTGCGCTCAGAGAAACAGAAGACAGTCAGTCAATAAACATACAGTATGTACTGTACACATACTGTATGTGGTTCACCCTGAACATGTGAGAGAGGAACAAACAGTAATTACTTGTCACCCTGTAGGCCTGTTGTGTTGATACGTTGTGAATTACTACAAGCACAAGATAAGGATGAGCGCTTTCCTCTCTAACATCCTGATTACAATCAATAGCGTCACTGTCCAGCAGAAACCTTGTATCCCCATAGTCCTCATATTTTTATCGTAAATTAACGCCCTACTTGATCATACTACAGCGTCCAAAGCATCAAAAGTAGCAGATCCGACACGTTTTAAGCATGTAGATCTCCTACTATTTCTTTTTTTAACCTGAAAAGTAACAGTATTGGACATATGGGGTTTCTATTTGACAGAGATGATATCGTATGTTGTTGTTGGCAGTTGGATGATTAAGGGCATATAGAGTCCCAACAATGTGCTGTCGGGTAGGAAACCTTGTATGTCCAACAGCGGTTCCTTTTTTATTATCATTAAAACATTTAAAATGTGAAAATAGCCGATCTGCAAGCTCACAATGTGTCACATTTTGATGCCCTTGTGAGCTTGTAGATCAGCTATTTTCACTACTTTTGTGCGATACTCTTGAATGAAGTAGGGTATTCATTTATGAAAAAGAAATATGGAGTTACAAGGTTTCTGCCTGACAGCAGCGATATATTTTGCTGCATTCTGGGAAACCATTCGGTCAAACAAAAATGCATGAAGACAGATTAGTCAGACTAGTACATGGCATGTGTGCTGGTGTCGGCGTGGCCTTACATGGCAAGCTGTATTTTTCACCCGATGACAAAGTAAAAACAGGAGATGTTCAGAAGATGACAAGATGCAGAACGGTGAGATGCTGCTATAAAAAAAAGATTGTAAAAGGTGCACAATTCTTCATCCCGTGATAAACTGAGCCTGCATGGGCAACAATGCACTAGCATCGGAGTCCTGAAATTACATGCTGAAATGAAAAAGCAGTCATGACAGTCATGAAAGTCAAGCATGACACGTTCTTTAGAGGATCCAATTAATCTCGTACCACGGCAGGTCTTTTCGCACTGGCATTCGGTGACCTATGCTGCCTCAGGAAGAATAAAAAAGACAGGAAAAACCGCTGGATGGGCAAACACAGTAAAGCTCAGCGCTGCTCACAAGGCGTTTTCTTTTTTATCATCGATAAACAATGTCTGCATGTGCTGCTGATGCCCGGTGTCTGTCAGGTTACAAATCCTCCCATTGGACAGCTCTCCTTTGTCCATGGTGAGAGGAGTACAGGAGGCGGTGGGAGACTGTCCATGCATAGACGGTATAGGCTGTCAATTGGTTTGTTGTTAATCTGTCGACTTTTACTCTACTCTTTATAGTCTACGTTTTCTTGTTTTGGATCAGACCCGAGAAGATGGTTGGTACAGCATGCTGCCACGCTCTCAGTTTCCCATGCATCGTTTTGGGGCCTTTCGTAGGCAGGAATGATTACTATAACAATAGCCGTGAATAGAGTCCACACCAACTCTGTAACGACAGAGATGGAGGTCGAACCACACCGCTTGTGTTTGCTTTCAGAGTGATTATCACGAGCAAGAAAAACATTTGACAGCCAATCAGAATCATCTGGGATGTAATTGGGTCTCGACCAGTGCTAATTTTGACAGCAAATTTAGATTTAGTTTAGTCATAGCCTTTAGTTTTCGTCATAAGTCATCTGAAAACTTTTAATTTAATGGCTGATTTTACACTTTGCATGCTGAAAATCGCAGTTTCGAAATGACTAGACTTTTAGTTGGATCTACTGGATCTCTTCTCCACTAGTCCCTCCCTAACATATCAGTCTAGTTTTTATTTGTGGAAGAAATTGACAATATATTTAGTTTTAAGGGCCTTTCAAACGTGAAGCGATATAACACGCCTATAGTTCATTTTCGATGAGACCTGCGTTTTGGAGCGGAGCACTGGGAGCAGTCACGGTGCAACAACGCAAGCGTATTTACGTGAGCGCGGTCCCGTGAATTTGTTGCGCGCGTGCTCATTTCGTGCACACGCCCGCGACTCACCAGACCTGGATTCCGTTTAGCTTTTTTTACGCTTGCGTTGTCGCGTCCCTCTTTAGAGGACCTGTAGCAGACCTCTCGTTGATCCAGGCAACACTGTGTGCGTTCCTCGCTTCCCGTTTGAAAGGCCCTTAAGTTTTACTCACTAAATCATATGGTTAGTTTTGATTTAGTTTTCGTCAGTGGAAAAAAGGAAGTCAAAATTGACACTGGTCTTAATCTTAAATCAGGCTGTGTGGTGGTGAACCCACACACACTAGATGGATAGATACATATAAATCAGTCTGTGTGGTGGTGAACCCACACACACTAGATGGATAGATACATATAAATCAGTCTGTGTGGTGGTGAACCCACACACACTAGATAGATAGATACATATAAATCAGTCTGTGTGGTGGTGAACCCACACACACTAGATAGATAGATACATATAAATCAGTCTGTGTGGTGGTGAACCCACACACACTAGATAGATAGATACATACATATAAATCAGTCTGTGTGGTGGTGAACCCACACACACTAGATGGATAGATACATATAAATCAGTCTGTGTGGTGGTGAACCTCCACACACTAGATAGATAGATACATATAAATCAGTCTGTGTGGTGGTGAACCTCCACACACTAGATAGATAGATACATATAAATCAGTCTGTGTGGTGGTGATTGGTGAACCCACACACACTAGATGGATAGATACATATAAATCAGTCTGTGTGGTGGTGAACCTCCACACACTAGATAGATAGATACATATAAATCAGTCTGTGTGGTGGTGATTGGTGAACCCACACACACTAGATGGATAGATACATATAAATCAGTCTGTGTGGTGGTGAACCTCCACACACTAGATATATAGATACATATAAATCAGTCTGTGTGGTGGTGAACCCACACACACTAGATAGATAGATACATATAAATCAGTCTGTGTGGTGGTGAACCTCCACACACTAGATAGATAGATACATATAAATCAGGCTGTGTGGTGGTGAACCCACACACACTAGATAGATAGATAGATAAATAGAAATCAGGCTGTGTGGTGGTGAACCCACACACGATAGATAGATAGATAGATAGAAATCAGGCTATGTGGTGGTGAACACGCACACACTAGATAGATAGATAGATAGATATAAATCAGGCTATGTGGTGGTGAACCCACACACGATAGATAGATAGATAGATAGATAGATAGATAGAAACCAGGCTATGTGGTGGTGAACACATACACACACTTCTTGCCATGAAAGCACATTTTAGCATGCACACAGAGAGGCACATTAGGAAACACTAGTATGCAAATTAACCCCAGCAATCAATCTGTTACCCCGTAGTACCCTAATCAAGTCTCCTTCTCTCTCCTCTCCCTTCCTTATAAATACACAACCACACACAATATTATATACAGCATACACCTTCATGAATTTTGCCCTCAGGCCTTTAACACCTGGGCTCACTTTTTTTTCTTTTCTTTTTTTAATCAATGCAAGCGTTGTGATTGGTTTACTTCAGGTTCCAGCTAATTTATGAAATCGACCATGAGTCGTCGTCCCCCTTCCTCTCTGTAGCTCTGTGTTGATAAAAACCTGTTTATATTGACGCTGGTTCCGGTTCAGGGTTGTTTGCTTTTGCTGTGATTAGCATGACCTTTCTCTTACAACTGTTAATCACTAGGGCTAATTGGAATATCCGTCCTGTGGTCGTTTTCTGTCTTTGCCTTTCATGTTGAGACTTGAAAAGCTGTGGGTTTTTTCTTGCCTGAAGGTTTATTTTGTGACATTATAGCTCAAACTTTACTTTGAACAAGTATGTATGTAGATATAACTGAAATGGGAAGATACGTATATGTGACTTATTTCGTACAATCTACCCATTTAATGATTTTTGGTCGTTAATACGCCAAGGTGTTTTTAGGAGGTTGGTTCTAAGATCAAAGACATTTTCTTACGTGCTAATTTGGAATACACCCGTGTTTGTGGTAGGCTTTATAAGTGTTTCACAACATGGTCCAGGTCGCCCAGGTGGCCTTGAAGGGGTTAAAGAAGGCCTCCCCCGTCAGCGAAATTATTGATAGTTAGGAACCAAAATGGACCCTCATGGGTCCACAACTCCAAAAGAGTAGACATGTGAACACTTTGTCAGAGTTACATTGACCCTGAGTTTCATAGTGTAGTCCCAGAGATAAAAAACATTGTATCAAATGTTTGTCACTGTAGCTATATAATTTATATAGCAACATACATTTGGTCAGAAAACTGTTTTGAAGGCATTTATAAAATCTGCCTCGGGTCTAAATGGCTTGTTGGACCTTAATTAGTGATATGTGTGTGGGGCTACGTCCTGTCTGTAAAAGGGCTAATAGAAGGAAGGGTACTGCAATAAATGCTTGGCCAAAAGGTTATTATAGAATGCCTTCTGAGCTAAATCAATCCATATAAGAGTAGATTAAACAACAACAACAACAACAACAACATATCGCTTTGAGAGACATCATGCCATCCTCCTGGGCTTCAAACAGATTCACTTCTCATTTCATTCCTAATTCTCCAGCTGGCCCTTGGGAACATGCTGTATGAAGAGGTTGCTATCCCCAGCTGGCCCTTGGGGAACATGCTGTATGAAGAGGCTGCTATCCTGCATTAGTCAAACTAATTGGGGCTTTGACACTATTACTTTTCCACAACAGACAGAAGTTTACCGCTAATTTGCGCACAAATGAAAACCCTCTCCCTTGCCTATGTTGTTAGCTTTGGAGCTGCATGTGTGCCGCAAATAAATAGCAATATTCCCCCCGAGATGAAAACATGGACGTTTCAATATGAGCTTAACTGCTTCTTATTAAACCTGGAATCGATGTTGATTGTTGTTAGATCTAGAGTGCGTGGCTTGCTTGGATGAGTCACCTGGAGTGCACCTGATGGTTTATTGGCTTACGTTACCTTTGATACCTGATGAAATACTGATGTTCACCTGGGTGGTTTGTTGGCATGCTGGCTGTCGGAGCGCCAACAGTACATTGGCTTTTAAACTTCACGTCGTTTTTTGTTTGTTTTTTTGGCAGTAATCACAGAGTTATTTGAGGCGATAGAGTGACTTTCAAGTTTAACCGTCCGTCCACTTTGTTCTTTGTCCAGGTTGTACCCCCACCCCCCCACGCACACATATTTTTAACCACTTGTACCCTAGTGTCGCTATACTGGCCATTTCGGAATGGGCAAGAATTCTGTGAAAATAGCTACAAGCTCACAACATGCCACCTTGTGAGCTTGTAGGTGTTTTCGGGTGAAAATATTTTGTGTAGAGGGCAAAAACAGAGAGAGGGGGCAGCCAAGGATAGACCCGGAGATTTAAAGGAGCACTTCACCCATTTAGAACCTTACCTAATAATTGGTCCTCACTAATGCTCATTATTATGATAGGCCTACCATTTCTGTCTACTCACTCAGCGTGGTGGGCTGTGGACACTTTGGAAACCTGCTATACCAATGATATTATCAATGGGGGATTCCAAGGTAATCGAAACTACAGCCTTTCTCTTCCTGGAAAGTCAACACGCTGAAATACAGAAGACATTGATAAGAAGCGGCCTGCTCACTCCTCATGCATTGAAGGAATTTGAGCTCAGTTTGGGGCTCTACCCAGGTTGGAGAGTAGAGCGCCCAGGATTACAGCTTAGGCAATTGGCACCGGGTGAAAAAAGAGGTTACAAAATTGTGGGATAATTCTAAATTAAAAAAAGAAAATTGGTGAGGAGCTCCTTTAACCCGTTTAAACTGGGAAAGCATCTTTGTGATTTTAGCGTTGGCTATTCAAAAATAGCAGATCCACAAGCTCACAGTGCATCACTTTGGGCCTCACTGCAAGCTTGCTTCTGAACATTTTTGAAACATCTTGACATTTTTTGAATAACACAAATCTTTTCTTCTGGGGGTCCCTGGCACAAAATAAATCCAGATGGTGGTCGGTGGCCAAACTTATATCAATTTGAATGGTCCTTGGCACGAAAAAGTTTGAGAACAACCAATTTAGAATTATAGAATCGGCCTCAGGTCTTAAATTAAAATAAATAAATATCTTGGGTTAAGTGGTTAAACACGTGGCCTTGCTTTTCTGTTCTCCCCACAATAGTTGTCTTTTATACTTTCATACTGTCTGAGGTGGCGTTTTGTTTCGTTGTGTCTCTAGAGGAAGTCGCTCTGCACCTCGTTGGAGAGCTGGCTCACAGCCACCTCGCGGTGTGTGGAGCCCGTTAACATCCTGGCGGTCCGTTGGGGGGTGTACTCCGGGCAGAGCCCGCCCCCAGAGCCGTGGGAGCTCGCCTCCGGGCACTGGGGACAGTGTCTGCAGGTGCCGTCGGCCAGTCCATTGGACAGCCTGCTGGAGAAGTTGTTGCAGTCCTCCTTGCTTCGCTGGGACTGCCCCCCACCGCAGACTCCTCCCTTGTGGGCGGAGCTGCCGCGGGAGCCGCCGGCGCCGCACATCCACCACGCGCACAGCGTCCCGCGGCAGCGGGCGGCGTCCCGGCACAGGGACTTGCGGAAGTTGGGCTTGAAGAGCAGGTAGGTGACGGGGTTGTAGAGGGTGGACGACTTGGCGAAAATGGCGGCCAGCGCGAACGCCATGGGCGGCACGTGGTCCGGGTTGTCGAACGCCGCCCACATGGCCACGATGGCGTACGGACTCCACGCCATCAGGAAGCCAATGCACACCGCCACGGAGAGCTAGATTGGGTGGGGAAAAACAAATGCATTATTATCCACGTGAACCCTAACGCCCCTACTCTGGGTTATGTCATATAATACAGTAGTTCTCAAACTTCTTCATGTCAAGGACCCCCTAATTGATATGTTGCAAATGTACAAGCTTGTGCGAAAATAGGTGAACATTTGGCGGACCGAGTTACATGCTCACAATACATTGCCTTGTGACGCGAACTTGTAGCCTACTGTAGATCGGCTTATTTTTGGTGAAAATACTTGGTGTATAGGGAAAAGAGGAGTTTAAGGGGTTAGAGTAAGTCACCTGCAGCTCCAGATCTTTTTAATGAAATCTGCTAAATTTACCCATGCACTTAAACTCTCTGAAAAAGTAGATATGCTGTTTTCACTATAAAACATAAAAAAAAAATCTAAGACATTTTGAAAAAGTTTGAACATTTTGGAAATGTGCCCAAAATGGGGACAATCATGTTTAATGTAGTGAAGTGACAATTCCTCTTGTCCCTTTATATCTCTATATAACTCCTTATAATAATAAATGCAACTTGTTAAACTGCTTTGATCAGTTTTTCAGATAGTTATTTTAATATAGCCCATTTAATTATCTCTTCCAATGTAATACAATGTGACACTTTTGCTCTCTACCAGGCTGCTGACTGTACGGTTCATCAGACTGGGGTGAGGGGAATACTTCTCTGTAAACTGAAGCATTGACCTTGTATAGATCGGGCAACTTAATGACTTTTAAATTAAACATGATTACACGAAATGCAAAGCAGAGCTGGAGGTAGGCGGTAGCAGACTAAAATGTAACAAGGAACGAGTAGCCTACAGTAGATTGACAGCCCATGTTAGATGTTACTTTATTATCGTCTCTCACTGAAATGTGTCTTGCGACTCAGCAACCATGTATGCAACACACAATACATACATTTGACATAACACAGAGAAACAAAGCAAAACACATTGCAATGTTTACTGCTCAGCCTAGCCCTGCAGGCCTCAAAATCGACTGATGGGCAAAGGACTTCTTTAGTCTGACCTTATTGTATTTTGGAGTGACCTTATTGTATTTTGTAAAATGTCTATCTCCTACCTGAAAGCAGCAACCTATATTCCCCATTCAAAACATAGACGCACTCGTCACGTGTCTTTACATGAAGTCTTTCCTAGTCACAGGATATTTATCTCCACTACGATCACACCTCCGACCGTTGATAATCATCAGTATTTCGCTGTGCGTTAAAACATAATAATACTAATAATAAAGTTTGTCAAACGGTCCATGATGAGGTCCTTTGTTATGGTCCGTCGGAAATGCAAAGGTGGTGGTCGGAAGTGGAACGATACAGGAAGGGAGTTTTTTTGCGACCACGTGATTTCCTGGTTTGTGGTTTCAATGAGACTCAAACGGTGAATCACAGGTTAGCGAAGACCGCCATCTAGTGTAAAAACTAAACACAAAAGACGTCAAAAAAGACGTCATGGACATCTTTGGCAGGGAATGTTTACCGATAAGCGGGTGCAGTTCATAATGGATCCAAACAACATCGGTGGCTAGTGAAAAGCGAGCACGGCTGCACAAATCTCACCTTCACGATAAGCGGGTGCGCGTTGCTGATCTTGTTCTGGGGGGACATGTGCTGCTGCACGGCCTGCCGGGACCCGCGCACCGTCAGCAGGATGAAAGTGTAGGACAGGAAGATGATGGTGATGGGCACCATGTAGCAGAAGAAGAACAGGCAGATGATGTAGCTCATGGCGACCCGGTTGAAGCTGGGCGCGCGCCAGTCGATGCAGCAGGCCGTGCCGTACGGCTCGCCACTGTACTGGCCCCAGCCCGACAGCGGGCCCGTGGCGAACACCAGGGCGTAGCACCACACCCCGGCGATCAGCAAGCAAGCGTGGCAGTACGAGAACTTGTTACCTGAAGAGGAGGAAGGAGGTGGAGGATAGAGGGGATTTACGGGAGAGCCACAGGGGATGGAGGGAGCGGGGTTATTAACTAAAACTTAATAACAAAAAGTAGAAGGGAGGGGGGGAGTGCCATCTTATAGTGAACATTAGTGAGGACCAATTTATATGAAGGCTGAGATTGGGTGCTCCTTTAAGATGGCAACAATATGCAACCGTGACATATTGGGTGTGGTTACCTGAGGCTGATGGGGCAGGAGAAATGGAGCAGGAGGGACAAATGACAGATGGATAGATCTTTGTTGATGAATTCTATACAAATAAATAGTAAAACATATATATTTATTGTACCCTGCAATATATTTAGCAACTTCTCGCATATTACGCATATTTCACAATTCAAAAAAAAAAATGCATTTCAAAACTTTCTACATATTTAGCAACTTTCCGCACATTTCATAACTTCCCGCAATTTCACAGCATAAAATCACATTAAAAAACCTGCATATTTCATAGCGAAATCAAGGTTTTCAGCCCACATAATCAAGGAGTTTATTCTGCATAATCAAGGATTTTTGCCCGCTTTTTCTGGAGGGTCTAATCTTAAGTAGGCCTATTTAAACCCTCTTTTATTTTGGTTGTTTTTAATAAGTCAATGCTGTTGAGCACCCTTTACAGTATACATCTGTCTGTTGGATTAACAAATATTGAACAATTAATAGCATAGAAAGTGCTTCTAACAACCTCTTAACTAATTGGATCCTCAAGCCAGTTAAAGCAATTGCAGATTGAGGCTTTGACCTTTGTTTTTATTAACACACACACACACACACACACACACACACACACACACACACACACACACACACACACACACACACACACACACACACCCTATACTTCTATATGACGACTTGACCTCAAACCCGCAAGGGAAGGTTCAGTTCAGTCTCATAGCAGCAAAGACTGAAACCCAAATATGGTGTAACAGGTCATACGGTAGAATGTACCTAGTTAGTTTTGAAGGTTAATACAATTAATCTGTGATAATAAAAAATAAAAACACTTTCATTGAGGTGATAGACTGAGAATCGTACCAGGGACTAGCTGATCAGGGCATTTTATGCCCTTATGGTATGCGTCCTAACTCTGAGAAAAAGTTATA
Organism: Electrona antarctica; assembly: GCF_951216825.1. NCBI lineage: Eukaryota > Metazoa > Chordata > Actinopteri > Myctophiformes > Myctophidae > Electrona > Electrona antarctica. The sequence continues at coordinate 27,125,624 of NC_136807.1, forward strand.
TTTTCCCCCGTTTTTCTGTCATCCTAGTGTATGTACAGGTCCTGGCTGAACAAGGACATGAATCCACTCCTAATTGTGTAGTATAATTTGTAGACATGGTGCAGTTTCACACCACATTGGTTAGCCATCAAAGTTAGAAGTTGCATCAACATCTTTTGCCGTGTCGTCTACTGAAAAAGGACCAAAAAAAGTTGAACGGTGATCACCCGGTTAGACTTAGCCTGGGCCCGTCCAGGTTCATTGTAGTGCAAATGTACAAACGTAAACCAAGGTTCTGGGTTCTCCTGCCTGAATATTTGAAAAGAGACAGTAGTCAACGGACCAGTTCCACCTCTAAAGCGGCAGGGGACCACATCATCTGGTTTGCGCTCCTCTCTCTCTCTCTCTCTCTCGCTCTTTCTCTCTCTCTCTCTCTCTCTCATAGGTTTCATCACCCTCTGATCAACAGTTGTATGTTTGTTACATATGTTTTGTATGTCTGTTTCAAGTGTGGATACGCTGGTGAGACTGCAGGTGACTTGCTTGAATGAAACTCTTTTCACACTGTTTGCAGACGTAAGGTCTTTCTGCATTGTGTATACGCTGGTGGGTCTGCAGGTGACTCAGCTGACTGAAACTCTTGTGACACTGTTTACACACGTATGGTCTTTCTCCAGTATGGATACGTTGGTGTTTCTTCAGGTGAGTTGAGGAATTAAAACTCTTGTCGCACTCATTACAGCCGTAGGGTTTTTCTCCGGTGTGGATGCGCTGGTGAGTCTTCATATTAGCTAACTGAGTAAACCTTTTTCCACACTGGTCACAATGGAAAGGTTTATCCCCAGTGTGGACACGCTGGTGGGTCTTCAATTCACCTGACTGACTGAAACCATTGTGACACTGTTTGCAGATGTAGGGTTTTTCTCCAGTGTGGATACGTTGATGTGTCTTCAGACTATCAATCCGACTGAAACTCTTTTCACATTGATTACAGCTATGGGTTTTCTTTCCTCTGTAAGTCATCTGATGTGTATCCATGTCTCCTGGCTGGGTTAAATTATTGGTAAACCTTTGTTGATTGTGCGATCTTGGTCGATCTGTGCCTGCTTGTTTCTGACTAGTTATTGGCTGACAAGCCGCAGAGGAGAATTCTCTGTTCAACGTTTCGCAGTAGTGGTCATAGTGATGCTTCATGTGTTCATGGAGGGACACCTGAGACATGAAGGCATGTGATTCTGAACACACAGGATAACAGACCTGAGTCTGGGAAGACTGGGTCCTCATGACTCCTTCCAGGAGCTCTGGTTCATTGTCAAAGCTGCTGCTATACATGGACTGTGATGGGGACGGAGTGTAGGTCTTTTGGACTCTCTCTCTCTCTCTCTCTCTCTGTCCCTCAGATTCCTCAGGACCCTCCCAAGACAATGTATTTGGATAGTGGTGCTGGGGTGTTTTTGCTTTGGCAATGTAAACGTATGTTTTCTCATGCCAATAAAGCCGTTTCAATTGAAATTTGAATTGTGTTCCCAACCAGCAAAGTCTGTTTTTTTTATCCAGGTGTGTTTATGATGTGACTAGAATTTCATGTTCTGTAAAAGTTCCTTTCAGACTGTGCTGGTCCCATCTCTTTGACTAATGCATTGGAATGCCAAAGGCATTTTCGCACCCTGTATATCAGCTGAGCTGCTGTGGTATGACGTCAGACACAAACCATGCATGACTAACACCAGTATACGCGGGCACCGTCCTGAATTGGACATGTTCGTTATTAATGCCCTCGATCACCTTATTTGGAGAAAGCCCAGTTATACGTTGCGTTCACACGGGCAGACGCAACAACACAGTCTACCATTCCTTGTCAATGGAAGCCAGCACCATGACGATGCAAAGACAGTGATGCATATAGCTGCGCCATGACGATGCAAAGACGCAGTGATGCATATAGCTGCTCCAAATGATACTCCCATTCCTATTTGTGTCTGCCCGTGTGAACGCACCAATACACTTTGGGATCTCCATATGGGGATTTGCAGATTTACATATATTTTGAACAACCTCTGACCAGACTGACTTCCCAAAGATGCACCCGCTCGCACACCCACGCACACACGTGTGTGTGCACAATGACACACGGGGACTACAAATTTCACGCCCCCAAATGACTTTGTTCATTCATGTCTATATTTTGAACATGTCACAGGCTTACTAATATGTTCTACCTACCTTGGAGCTCTGACGGTGTGTTTTACCGTTGTCAACTTGTTGTATAATTAACTTGGCTGAATAGTTGGGAAAATAACCCAGCTAAATGGAGGAGTGGCATATCCTGACATTTTCAACAACCTAGGGAATTCTCCAGATGAGTATTAATAATTAGTCTTGCAAGATGCTGTTTAGATAATTTTCCACAAATACATAGCCTATAAAACGAAACACAACAAAATATATGGGTATTGAAAACCTCAAGTGATGCGACCGTGACGTATATACCGTGCAACCACTTTAACTTGAGATTTACAATGCTAGCACTTTTGAATCCCTGGAGTATATTATAGTACATTGTGGGTTGTATATTGAGATGGCAGGTATGGTATGTGACATTGAAAAGGACAACTCAAACATATGAGACACTTTATTAGAACACAAAAAAAAAATCGCTACACAGTACAGCCTCAGTAATGGACCAGTGCAATTAGGGTATTTTATGATGCCTCTCAGGGATTGCATTGACAGGTGCAGTACACCGTTCTAACGGACCTGAAGTGGAGCCTCTGTTTCATTTGGGGGCGTGAAATTTGTAGTCCCTGTGTGTCTCTATGTAGTGCACATGCAGAGATTACACATGCACGCACAGGGAGTTGGGGACCACCAGAGTACAAATGGATCCTTAGGAATCTCTGACTCTTAGAGTGTACAAGTGGAACTATATGTTTGGTGTTCCCAATCCTGGTAGAAACAGTGTTAGACAGAGCCAGTTCCTCCTCCACAGCCTTTGTAACTCATTGTAACTCTTGTCACACTCTGCAAAGACTGTATTTTTTAGGGGTGCACCGATGTATCGGCCGATATTTGCCTTGTTAACTGCCATCGGCGCATCGGTAAAAAACTTGACTTTCACCGATGGCAGTGGCCGTTGGTCTCCTCTGCAGGCAAATCCGGTAATACACCCGTGTACGGAGATGTATAGAGCGGGTCGCTCAGTGCACTGAGTGCAGTGGTATTCCTCCTCCCCCCTCCCCTCACAGGCTCACACACAGGCAGCGGGCACCGTTTCAATTCAAGACAGGACAGACATTTTTCTTTTTCTTTAGTTTTCAGTTTACCAAACTATAATCCACAAGTTAGTGATGGTGTGAGCGCTATAGTGAATACCCTTGCGCAGCGTGAGGTAATTATGCCATACTCAGCCTATATGCACAACCGATTGTTTTAATTCAAAGTGGTATATATTCTGTGAAATGTTTATTGTCATCCCGTGTATCTATAGTGTTGCGTCCACATTTACACCGCCACCACCGCCACCACAGTCCTCAGCGCAATGGCCCGTCGCACAAAAAGTTGAGATCTAACTTGTGCCATACTCAGCCAATCCTCAACCGATTGTTATAATTCCAAATGGTCTATACCATGAAATTTATATTTTCAATTTTTCATGGGTCAGAGAAAGCAGAGTCAGAGATGGTAGGGTAAGCACTAATCCATGTTAGCCATGCAGCCTATATTTCATGAGCTGTGGTGGCTTGCACTCTCTCAATTAGGGATTTTCCCAGCGGTTAATTTCACTGATGTGTACAACCCTTATTCAAATAGTTGCAAATGTATTAATTAATAACTGAGCACATGTATTTTTGATCTATAAGGCCAAACCTCATTGAAAGAATATATTCAGAGTATACAGTATGACAGCCTTTTAAAATCTATATAATATTAGAATTTTACACAGCTGTGCTACCAGTCTGTTTTCACGAATCTGGGTCAAATCAATTAAGCCTATAAGTAACTGCCTATAAGCTCCCCTATTCTCAATATTAAATCAACTCGGGGTCCAAATCGATTTTGCATATTAACAGCCCGGGCTACCATTTGGAAAAATACGGTATACAAACATCGGCATTGGTGACTATCGGCTAGATTGTTTTAAACATTGGTATCGGTATCGGCCAAGAATTTCCACATCGGTGCACCCCTAGTATTCTTCTCTAGTATGGATGCGCTGGTGGGACTTCAATTGAACTGACCGAATGAAGCTCTTGTGACACTGTTTACATATGTAAGGTTTTTCCCCAGTGTGGATACGTTGATGTTTCTTCAGGTCACTTGAGGAACTGAAACTCTTGTCACACTGTTTGCAGACATAAGGTCTTTCCGCAGTGTGGATACGCTGGTGGGTCTGCAGGTGATTCAGCTGACCGAAACTTTTGTGACACTGTTTACAGATGTAAGGTTTTTCCCCAGTATGGATACGTTGATGTTTATTCAGGTCACTTGAGGAAGTGAAACTCTTCTCACACTGTTTGCAGGCGTAAGGTCTTTCCGCAGTGTGGATACGCTGGTGGGTCTGCAGGTGACTGGGCTGATTGAAACTCTTGTGACACTGTTTACAGGTGTAAGGTTTCTCCCCAGTATGGATACGTTGGTGTTTCTTCAGGTTACTTGAACAATTGAAACTCTTGTCACATTGGTTACAGTAGAAAGGTTTTTCTCCAGTGTGGATACGTTGGTGTTTCCTCAGACTCTCAATCCGACTAAAACTCTTGTCACACATGTTACAGTCGAAAGGTCTTTCCCCAGTGTGGATATGCTGGTGTTTTCTTAGATTACCAATCCGACTGAAACTCTTGTCACATTGATTACAGATGTGGGTTTTCTTTCCTGTGTAAGTCAGTTGGTGTGTATTCATGTCTCCTGGCTGCGTCAACTTCTTGGTAAACCGTTGATGATTGTGCGATCTTGGCTGATCTGTGTCTGCTTGTTTCTGAATGTTTATTGGCTGACAAGCTGCAGAGGAGAATTGTCCGTTCCTCTGCGTTTGACAGTAGTGGTCATAGTGATGCTTCATGTGTTCATGGAGGGACACCTGAGACATGAAGGCGTGTGAACACGCAGGACAACAGACCTGAGTCTGGGAAGACTGGGTCCTCCTGACTCCTTCTAGGAGCTCTGTCTCATCGTCAGAGCTACTTCTATACATGGACAGAGATGGGGACGGAGTGTAGGTCTTTTGGAGATGAAACATTCTCTCTCTCTCTGTCTTTCGCTCTCTCTTTCCTGGTCTGTATCTGTCCCTCAAATTCCTCAGGACCCTCTCAAGACAATGTATTAGGATAGTGGTACTGGCGTGTTCTCAACCAGGGGAGTCTGGTTTTATGATCCAGGTGTGTTTATGATGTGACTGGAATATTGTGTTTGTTGTTCTGTAAAAGTATCTTTCAATATGCACTTCTGCTCTCTGATTAATGCAATGGAATGTCAAAGACATTTTCACACCTTGTATATATAGGCTCAGCTGCTGTGGTATGACATCAAACACAAACCATGCATGCATAACACCAGTTTTCGCGGGCACTGATGCAGGTCCTGCACCGTCCTGAATTGGACTTTTTAATGCCCTCGATCACCTTATTTGGATAAATATTTGGAGATATACTTTGGGATCTCCATATATGGGGATTTGGCTGCGGATTTACATATATTTTGGACAACCTGTGACCAGACTGACTTCCCAAAGATGCACCCGCTTGTGCACACACACACACACACGCACGCACGCACGCACGCGCGCGCGCGCATGTAGAGATTACACACGCACATACAGGGAGTCTGGGACCACCAGATAGTACAAATGGACCCTTAGGAATCTCTGACTCTGAGAGTGTACAAATGGAACTACATTTGTTTGGTGTTCTCACTCCTGGTAGAAACAGTGTTAGATAGGGTGGGTGAAATCAGAGCCAATACCTCCTCTTATACTCTCACCTATGGTCATGAAGTGTGGGTCATGACCGAAAGAATCAGGTCACGAATACAAGCGGCCGAAATGAGTTATGAGGCCCTTAGAGATAGGGTGAGAAGTTCAGTCACACGGGAGAGTAATCTCTCTTCGCCTGTAAACGAGCCAGCTTAGGTGGTTCAGGCATCTGGTTAGGATGCCCCTTGGGCGTCTCCTTAGGGAGGTCCTCGAGGCACGTCCCACTGGGAGGAGACCCCGGGGCAGACCAAGGCACAGATCGACTCACTGGCCTTGGAACGTCTCGGGATCCCCCAGGAGAAAGTCACTAATGAAGGCACATGAACACACAGAACAGCACACCTGAGTCTGGGAAGACTGGGTCTTGACTCCTTCCAGGGTGGAGGTTCATCGTCAAAGCCGCTGCTATACATGGACAGAAATGGGGAAGGAGTCCAGGTCTTTTGAGACAGACACATATCTCTCTCGGTCTCTCTCAAATGTATCAGGACTCTAACAAAACAATGTATTGGGATAGTGGTGCTGCGTTGTGTATAATGGAGGTGTTTTCCAGTATGTAACTCTTCCTCAGGCAGAACAATGTTTGTTTGCTCTTTTGCCTAAACAAAAAAGTTGAAAAATAGCCGTTTGAAGGCATTACAACATTCTATTATTATTTCAAGGACCCAAACGGAATGATTCCTTTAGTACACATTCAGACTTACAGTCCTGTAAGGGTCCTTTTTTGAACCCCTCAAGGAACTCAGAGGTCCCTGCATAGACCCCACTTTGAGAACCACTGTCACAGAAGACCAGTGCCCAGTGGAAAGCCTCATAACACAACATGCAGAACAACTGTGTAAACCGGCGTTAGGGATGCATGGTTAGTGTTTGACATCAGACCACAGCAGCTCTGCCTATATACGCGTTATATATAGCTCTATTGTTGCCTTGCACAATGGCCTGCCCTCCCTCCTCTATTTTTGAGGGGCACTCCAATGCATGGCTTTTGAAGATTATGTCATAAGGCAGCCAAGTCTATGGGACTTTTAATGTTTTTTTAGAGCACTAAATGACGACGTAAGACATCATGTGGCCAATAAATAAAGTGGGCAACTCTCACCTCACACAAGTGTGATATTTTTGAGGGGAGCTAGCCCCTCCTATATACAGGGTTAGTGTTTGTTTTTAGTTCAATGTTTGTTTTAAAAACGCCATTGACAATGAAGGGAGAATTTACGTCATCTTGTCCCTAACACAAACATTAAATGCCATTAACAATAAAGATAATTTAATGTTTGTTTTGTCACCGTTTGTTTTACATCACCATTACATCACCTAATCAACATGAGTTAGACTTTAATATATTAGCGCCCCTCACTTCACACGGGTGTGATTTTTTTTTAATTTTTGCCTTGTATCTTTTTCCCTCCTTGGGAACCCCCAGGACGTTCATCTTTGTTGTGTCCCATTTTAATTCAAAACGTTGGAGAACTACTAGCAGAAACAAACAGCGTGGGCTACAGGGCCTTATCTTGAAGTACAGTATGGCATGCTGTTCAATGCATGCACTTTGAAGTGAGGTCGCACCATATCAGTATGTGCTGAAAGCTTTGTTGCCGTGAGTCATTATGAGTCATAAACACATAGTCACCTCCAGTCCTTCAGTTAGTAAACTAACTGTGTGTGTGCGCGTGTGTGCGTGTGTGCGTGCGTGCGTGCGTGCGTGCGTGGATGCGTGGGTGCGTGGGTGCGTGCGTGCGTGCGTGCGTGGGTGCGTGCGTGCGTGCGTGCGTGGGTGGGTGGGGCATGCAGTCCTAACCCTTTGTCCAAGAAGCTATGGCCTTATAAACCAGTGCTTATAAAGAGCAATATTTATTGTCTGTGAAATACAGAACCCAGACTCTTGTATACATTCATTTCGTCGTTTCATTTTACCTTACTTTCCTCACAACACACATTTAGGCTTTACTATAATTGTTTGGATATGAATCAACACAAAATGAATCAACGCAGAATGATATGAGACAGGTGCTCTGAGCCTTTGATTGGACAGTGGAGTGTTATTGAGTTCAGCGGTCATTATTCAAAAACAGACGAATGAATTCAGACAATCAGAATCAAGAATAGAATAGAATCATGAGGAGTTGCATTTTGTACCAATTTGAAAATAATAGTAATAATAAAAGAATAGAATCACCAAGCCGTGTACTAAGCAAGAATAACCATCCGCAGTTGCCGTTTGGTGCCCGGTGTACTGCATACTGGGTCCTGGGTGCACTGAGTGCACACACCGACCGTCTGGCGACCGACCTTATACTCAGAAGCCGGTTTGTCCAGTGCATTGACTCCTACCACTGATGAACACAGCAATGGTGGAAAGAATAGCCTAATTAATGGCTAAATGTCTACTAGACAAGGCTATGTGTATGCTAAACGAAGCGAGTGCTAACTGTATGTGACACCCGGCACATTAGGCAGGTCTAGGAAGCACTGACTACAATACAGACAGCAGGCTCGGAATTTCCTTGCAACTCTCCTAAATGTCCTTTTTAATATCATTGCATTGCTTCATTGATATTGTAAGACATTTCTCCCCAAATTCTAAAGATTTTCTGAAATATTCAAGACATTTACAAAAACGCATCACATCACAATGCATTTTGAGCTTGTAGATCAGCTATAGGAACCCAGTGACACTTACTTGAAAGAATTGTTTCATTACTTACAGGCTGTGTGAAGACAGAGAGACAGACAGACAGACAGTTGTTTCATTACAGCTGTCTGAAGACAGAGTGGCAGCGGCTTATCAAATTAAAGCCAAGTTAATTTCCATTTTGTCGCTGTCGGGCAGAAATGTCCTAAATGGTTACTTTTCAGGAAATGGAAAAACATAACCTGTGTTGCGCTGCATCCAATGAATGTATAATTATTTTAGACACACACACACACACACACACACACACACACACACACACACACACACACACACACACACACACACACACACACACACACACACACACACACACATATCAAAAGTCCATACAAATACATTTTTAATTACTTGCTTTGAACGAAAACGTGCTGCATGATGACGTGTGGAGTCCCGCATGAATACAAAATAATCTTGATTTAATTCACCTGGTTTGTTCCCATCGCTGCACGTTCCTCCAACACAGCTGGTTTTGATTACAGAACTACTCCGTTTTTAATCTCATTCAAGATGATCCAGACAGTGTATTACTCGTTTTAAACGTAATCATCGCGCTAAAATATGTATCTGAAAACATTATAGATTAGAGATAATTCACAAGCTTTGATGCCCGTCTCTCTGTGATTGTAAACAAACAAACTCAGCGCACGAGTCATGCACACGCATGTAGTGGAGCTACGTCCCATATACCCTGTTTTCAAATGGCCGAAATGTATACATGAAAAAATGTAAATACTTTTACTAATAGTAAAGTAAAAGTACCTCAAAACTGCACTTAAGTACAGTACTTAAGTAAATGTACTTCTTTACTGTCCAACACTGCTTAGCAGTCACAATGGATTATAGCCCAGAAAGGACATCAGGGTTCCCCATAAATCAGCATCAAGTGTATGACATTCTTCATTTCCTTTTCAAGACCCAGCATGGCTCAGCGTTAAGAGAGCGACTGTCCATTTGTGGTGGGGGTCCACAGGCCATGACAGTGATTGAGGTCTGCTTCAGGTCACCCTAGTACCTTAAGACGCCACGATTCAGCCAATACGACCTATAGCATCATGGTAATTATTCTTCATCGATCCTCCCGTCCTTAACCTCAAGTACTCTGAGACTGTAAAGCAATTCCCCACTACCTTGTTAGTTCTCACATATTCCCCTGGGTGCAACCAGGCACCCCCATGGGCTCCTCGAGTAAGACGGGTTCCCTGCTAAATTGGTTAATGTATCATTCAAATCCGTTTCGACTATTTAAGAATAGCACATCTGAAAGCTCACAACACATCGCGCTGCGATCTTGTAGATCGGCTATTTATGAATAATTGTGGAAAATGTGGACAGATTTTTAAGATTTTAAACGGCACAAATCTTCTCTTATTTGGTCGCTTGGGGGTCAGGGGTGTGCATGGTTTGGGAAGAAGAAGAACGAAGTGCTAAAGTGAATAACACAATTTTCCCCATGTGTGATTGCCAACGGGGAACAATCCATCCATCACTATGGGTTCAATTAAGATCAGCTGTAGAGTGGGTCTCTTGTTTACAAACATTGCTCGGAGCACATTTAGCGGGCAAAACCACTTTGTGAGTGAAATGCACACAGCGGAGACCCTCTAATCAGCTGTGTGTGATTAGAGTCAGCTTTACTTTGTGTCATCAGGCTTTCCACCACCGAGGAAAGCCTGGTATTCATTCTAAAACAGAGCCGTGTGATCCGGTTTAGAAGAAAAGGGGGAAAAAATGGGTTCCGGTTTGGCATTGCATTATTTTTGTTCCCCACATACTGTAGGCCTAATGCAAATAATTTAGTTTAGTCGCACAAGTCACGCTATATGTTAGAATAAAAGATGGATATTACCAAATGAGTATACCAAACAAAACAATTATACCAAACTAAACCATTTTCTAACTAGGGGAATCATTTTGGAGGTGCACGGCGCATTTGTTTCAAACTAGAATGGATGCGCTCCGGAATGTGTAAACCAGTAACTCCTGTTACAATGTGTAGAGTTTGTTGTTAGTAGGACTGTAAACAAAGGCGTACCACTGGAGGAGTGGAAAGTGAACGGCCCGACATCTGGTCTCTACACGTGGACAATGGTGGTGCCCCCAGAATCAAATCCAAAGGAACAAAATAAGTTTCTCCGCTGTCTTTTTTTGTCAAAAGTAGCAGATATGCAAGCAAGCTCGAAACGCTACTTTTTAAACTTGAATTTGAATTCTGAAAAGTAACAGTTTTGGACATAATGAGGTTTCAACACAACAAAGACGATATAGTAAAGTAAAAAATAAATAAACATTTTAATGATGGTTTAATGGGAAAATGAAGCAGTCTCGAATAAGACATAAACTCCAATAACCTATACATCACTGAGGATACGTCCAAGGTGCACGTCCAATGTGCATCCATGGAATGTTTTTTCGTTCTTCTTCTTCTTCTTTGTATTAGTAATTTAAATCTGCAAAGTAACTAGTTACTATAGTAACTACAATGTGGAATAAAATAAATAAATAATACATCTATCTAATAAATAATAAAAAGTACAATATTTGCCTCTTAGATATGTAAAACAAAATTGAATAATAAAAGTACCTCAACATTTTACATACAATACTTAATAATAAGTAAAAGTTCTTAGTTTAAACCACTGCAAATTACTTAGAACTTTGGTAAGGCCTGGTTCTGATAAATTACCACTTTTATACAAATTAAAAACAAAGTAATGATGGTTTAATGAGCTAAATTACGCAGCAGTTTATTAACCTTGAATAAAAACCTGCATTGCGGTTCATGAAATGTGTTAAATTATTCGTCTGTTAAATTGGTATTCTGATTCACGGCCCACATGGAACCGTTGGCATGAAATTAATGAATCCCCTAATAGTTGCGATTGTAAAGTGTGTGCCGAGAATAATTGGCCCTGTGTGTGTTGTAACTTGTGTGTGTGTGTGTGTGTGTGTGTGTGTGTGTGTGTGTGTGTGTGTGTGTGTGTGTGTGTGTGTGTGTGTGTGTGTGTGTGTGTGTGTGTGTGTGTGTTGTAACTTGTGTGTGTGTGTGTGTGTGTGTGTGTGTGTGTGTGTGTGTGTTGTAACTTGTGTGTGTGTGTGTGTTGTAACTTGTGTGTGTGTGAGAGAGACACACTGTATACAGTACATGGAATGGTGTAAGTTGCATCAATGGGGGCTGAGCAGAAAGAAAGAGATTGATTAAACCCATTACTGTTAGTCTACGAGGGGGTTGCAATATACAAAGGCACGCTGCACGCATGCATGCACGCACACATACACACACAACGCACACATACACACACACGTGCATGCTAAGGTGCAGTAGTGGAATGTAACTTTTTGGAGGTTTTTCAATACTTTGTAGTACTCCACTATATCTCAGAGGCAAATATTGTACTGTTTTTTTCCTCTGCTACAGTTATTTGAAAACATTATAGTTACTTTCTAGATTTAGATTCTTAATACAAAACCTACATTAACCACTTGAATTAATGTTTTTATTCCAGACTCATGAACCATAGACAAACATACACGCACATACATACCATACCAAGGACCATAAATAAAATCAGTCCAAACGAACTTGTTAGACAGGTCATTTGGGACCATTATAAATGGGCTTTTAAGCCAATGTCTCCTATGATGCTAGAGGAGTATCTAGAGGGCTCTTCAAAGGGCAATTTATACTGACAATGATGCTATTCACAGACTCATCCACATGAATCTACGTGTCAAAGGTTTCATGATATCAAATTTCACTTTATTATTAAGATTTTTCAGTTAAAACCAAATCTAGATGTTCCAAAGAACAGCTTGACTCTTACAGCCACAAACATTTCAATCGCACTGCACTATCTATAGGCGTTTTGACTTAAATTGAAATGATCATGATGTCATAGGCTACTTTGCTCTTTTGTAACTTGACCACAACTGGACAGTGTAAAGTGGTGTACAGTAAGCTGTAAATTGGGTGATCTCAACTGCTCTGCAGGGCATATATTCTGGGCACTTTACGGTGACATGTGCTGAACTTGCGTGCAAATTACACTATTTATACTTAATTGCAGTTGATTAAAAAGAAATATGATTTTCTACCAGTATGCCATGTTCTAGACTCGAGTCTAGTCACTAGACTACTTAATAATGGAATGTAGCAGCTAAGCCTGCAATTTAGAGACAATTACATGATTAAATTGCATGTTATCATCTGGATGAAGAAGGAATCCATGATTGCGCGTGCCACAGTGTGTATAATACACCATTACACCTACAGTTTGATACGCTCTCCCAAGTCACTGAAACTCAGCTGGCATCCTGGCATGCACGCACACTCCCCCACCTTAATTTGCGCCGCAGTAATCTGATCCAAGGTCAGCCTAATGATCACACAGCACGTCAAGCTGGTCTTCTCCCCCGATCCACTTTGCGTTTTACACAGAATTATAAAATAGACCAGGGGTTCTCAACGTTTTTGGGGGACCCTCGGAAATGCTTTGGCCATGTCTCGCGACCCCCGCCCCGCACCCCCTCCCCACCCCCAATACAAACTGACTGCAAAAATAACCTTAATAATAGAGAAAATATATCATGAAAGAATAAACCAGATATTTGTTTTGAAAATAATTTGGGGACCCCCCAAAATAATTTGGCGACCCCCCCGAGGGGTCGCGACCCACGGGTTGAGAACCCCAGAAATAGACAAAGGATCTGAGGTTATGGAATACTAGCCAATCTACAAGCTTTTAGGTCAGCAATTTGGGGGGGAAAGTATGAGGCTTAGGACAGAACGCTGGGGGACCTCACACACACACACACACACTCACCCTGTTTATAAACCAAACCATAGGCTTGTCAGAATCAAAACCCTGAATTCCTATGAATAATTATGCAGATCATATTAGATAGGTGATTGATTCATCTTTCCTGCATCTTTTCATTCCTCCTCCGTCGCATAGCTTCGGTTTCAATTCCAGTAAAGGGGTCATTTGGGAGATACTATTATCTCCCTGCCTAAATTAATCTGTTTACTACGTGTAGGACAGCACGGACATGACACCAGCTCACCCGTTCTGACTCGCAATTCTGACCCGGTAGTGCCCTTGGGAGAGAGATGCAGAGAAGGTTTGTGTGTGTACGTGGTCGTGTGTGTGTGTGTGTGTGTGTGTATGTGTGGCTGCGCGCACAAGAGAAATTTCACAAATTTTCATCTAAAACCGAAAGTAATCCTAATCTGGAATAATGACTTGCCCCCGCTGCTGCATGCTGCTGCCCTTCAACCGATATCAGCATGCATATGCACGATCAAATTGATATTTTAATTAACTGATAATGCCCGCGGAGCACAGGCGATTTAACAGTGTCACATCAACAGTAAGGAAATATAAGAGCTTTCGCCCGTCATTTTCTTATAACATGGAGTCCTTGAATCCATGCTTTTTCATCCCTGTGACCTTGTATCTGTTGAACCTCAGTAATGGCTGTGTGTGTGAACTGTGAAGTGGTACTGAGCCTGCCATAATGCAGCTTCATCATGACTCAATCACTCACCTCGGAGACCTCTGACCTCCACTAATACTACACCTTGAGGATGCTCCCACACCACTGAAATAAGGGCACTTGAAATTTGAATGTCGTCCGACAATAATGTATAGACCAATTAGTTGTTTACAAATATTGAGGTGACTGTTTCATGTAATCTATTCCCAACAGATCTCCAAACCTGTTGTTTTGGTGAGCGCTGGTTTCAGTCCATTCAACCTCCTCTTGTGTGTTGGCTAGTGAGGAGACATTTATACTTCATTGTGCAACAGTATTGCGCACACAGAACAGCTGATATACAAGCTCACATCGCGTTGTGGATGAGACCGTTGTGAGCTTAGAAGCCTGAGCTTAGAGGCCGTGCTCTTGTGTGCGTGACACCTTCACGGGACGGAGCATAAATTATACTTGATGGGCTGCAGCTGCGCGTGCACAAACAGGCTCTGCTGGCGTGATAATGAGTGCTCCTCCTGTTCTTATGACAGCGACTGGAGGTGTGGTTTTGGACAACTGCTTTGAATTGCTATTGTTGACACACAACAGAAACCAAGGATTATATATTTCAAGGGCGAGAGATCACAATAATAATCCTAATAATTCTTCCTCCACACTGGGAGAAAAACAACATCTGAAAGTTTGATGGTGCATTTTTACACGTGAGTGCAGTTAGAACTTATCAGTGTGACGTCGTCTGATAAGGCATCTATTTGGCAGGCCTTTGACGTCGTAATGTCAGCATGACATTACGACGCATTTGCTGAGCCGCCAATGGCTCACATGTGAGCTACTGACCATCTGCTATTTTCAGCAAACGCTTTCCCCACAATATGGATGCTGGGGCTTTAAGTGGTTAGCTGCATGTGGAGTTACAACAAGGTCTTTCTGCCCGACGACAGCAGCAATATAAAGTGCAGTCCATGAGAGGAGCGATACTCCTAATGGAACTTTATCATGACAGAATACACCTTCTCTCCACCTGTAACCGGGTACCCTTGGTGCTCGTAGCGCTAAATTAAGTGCTGCTTGAATATCAAGTGAAGTTCCATGAATGGAGCGATCCTCCTCCTCCTCCTCTTCGCTTCCTCCATCCCACAAAGTGACCTTCTCTTCTAAAGCCTGCTCTGTGAACACACTGCCATGTTTTACCTAGCATATAGCCTTATCTTCCTTACATCTGACAAGCGCACTTAAGCCATATAGCTATTCTTCTCTCGTGCGAAAATAGCCAATCTATATAAGCTCTCAAACGTGTTGCGAGCTTGTCGATGCTATGATTATGTGTGCTTGTCAAAGTTATGATTTTGTGCAATCTTATATTAATTTTGGCTTGAGAGGAACAAATCAGTCAGCTCCATATCTGGGAACAAAAGGGGGAATGCCCATATGGGCATATACTGATGATAAAGATCAGCAATCTCCATAGATGGACATATTGGTGGTGTAATGGCGGTGGTTACTTTTTGTGAGCGGTGCTACCAGCTCCAACATGCGTCTTGTGTATTATTATGTATCTGTCCACCCCCCGCGTTTTCTCCGAATTCCCATAGACTTCAACGTGTAACTCGTGTGTGTGGCAACATGACGTGTTGTAAGCTATGTAGTAGCAGACCTACTATAGAGCCCTGGGGGACCCCAGTCATTAGTCAACTACTGTATGTATATACTGTAGGGTTCACATGGTTAGGGTCTGGAATTCTCTGCATGGGACAAACTCCTCTGTGGCCTGTAAAGCATTCTTTACACAAACACTGTAGTGGACATTAATATTCAACTCTTGACAGTCAAAGTATAGATCGTTGCTGTCGGGCAGAAACCTCTTATCTCCATATTCTTTATGTTATAATTCTTTGTTCTTAATTAATGCCCTACACACTAAACTGTATAGTGTGTAGGGCGTGAATTAAGAACAAACGCTGTAGTGACTACAGCGTCACACGAAAGCATCAAAAGCAGCGCATCCACAAGCATTTTGAGCTTGTAGATCTGCTACTTTTGATGGGTTTCCAGTTCCACCCGACAGAAAAGAGATACTCCTGGTTAAATATTACTCAACTACAAGTGGACGTTGCCCTGTCAAATTTGTACTTCTTTCCTTTATTTTGAGGGACGCTAGCCCCTCCTATGTCCAGCTTCTGTTTGTGTGAACACAAACATGATGATTTGATTGGCTGAGCAAAGTACATATTTAGGATAACAAGTGAGGGCAGAAAAGTGAAGACGCCAAAAGCGATTGGCCGGAATTACATCTATGATGATTTGATTGGCCAGGGGGGGCAATCAAATCATCACAAATGTCATTGCCAGGTGAAAAGAAGCGGACTCCTCCTCATGCATTGAAGGAAGCATGAAGTCAGTCCGTTGCTCTCCCCAGGTTGGATGAGGAAGTGTAGTGCCCAGGATTACATTAGAGAATTGACACTGGGTGAAGAAAAAATTGTGCGATAATTGTTTTTTGTTTTGTTTTTTTTTAAATTCCTGCTAATTAGTAACCCTATGGATGGTGTCGGTTCAGCAGAGGGTGTCTAATGCAATGCTTCACAGACGGTTCCATGTGGCTGCATCCCTTCCTATTGGGAAGTGGCTTTAGGCTATTTGTTTTCCTTTCCTGCATGCCTGGTGGGACTTGGGAGGCTCATATAGGGGTTGGTCTTGGTTTAAAGAGAACAGATACTTGCTGCACACAATAAGATCACCTCTGCATGGATTTATAAGTTAGTTGATGTTTTTAAGAACCTTTCTCAAAGACACAGAATTTAATTTATAATTTGGGCATCAATATCGTCATGTCTAAATCTCTGCAGAGGTGTGTGTGTGTGTGTGTGTGTGTGTGTGTGTGTGTGTGTGCGTGTGCGTGTGCGTGTGCGCGTGCGCGCGTGCGTCTTACCATAGTTGGGGCAGCAGACCTTGAGCCAGCAGACAGAGGACAGAACAGTCAGGTTGGTCAGACTGCACAGGCCAAACAGAACGCCACAGAATGCATACCCAAGACACACTGTCTGGTTAAACAACCACCTAGAGAGAGAGAGAGAGAGAGAGAGAGAGAGAGAGAGAGAGAGAATGAATCCACAGTAACATTCTCAATGTTACTTTATCCATTTGTAACTCTGAGAATTTACAAAAAGGCATTGTACCTTCTCCTCCTGATAGTACAAGACCCTCCCCCCCCCACACACACACACCCTCCCACAACCCACCCACCCCACATGTAAGCATCCCACGACCCTGGGCTGTGAACTCTGACTGAAACTCATCAAGCATACAGACAATCAGCGAGAGAGTGAGAGAGACAGATAGACACAAATGCACGCGTGGGTTCAGTGGGTTCAGAAAAAAGTATGTTCGTATCAATATGTCCATCTTCCCACAGGGACGTGGATGCTGTGTTACCTCCCTTTAGAGCCACTGATCTGTGAGGGTCAGTGTCCTCAACACCCATGTCACATATTAACCACTCGAACCCTTGCATCTCTATTCTGGGGTGGTCATTAGATGAAAATAGCTGATATACTTGTAGATCGGCTGGCAAAGAGGCTTGGTGTAGAGGGATAAAAAAGCAGACCAAGTACCGAGCCAAAGGTCAAGTTTACAACGTATTGAGGGTTTAAGTGGATAAATGTCTGAAGTAACAGAGTTAACATTGGTAACATAGTGGGCGTCCCTGCTTCGTCTCTCTCTTATAGCTAAGGGGTCCTTGGCCTGAAACACATTGAAGACACCAGACGGAAAAAGCATCCTAACTCAGGTGTGTTTTACTAAGAATAGAGGGTCTAAGTGCATGGTGTAAAATGTGTTTCATTTTGGGTCTCAGTAGGTAGATGGACCGCTCGGTTCGATCCCGATCTTCCCCTAGTGCAGTGTTACTCAACCCGCGGCCCTAATGTATCTGTGGCCCGTCATGGTCATACCAATAAAAATACGTGGCCTGATGGCTTGATTATTCACCCATGTGATAATCTGTTCATTATATGTTCTCTTCACATTTTGTGAATGAAGACTCCTTTTGTAACATAATCATTTATCACAATTTATTTTTGTTAGTCTTACAGATGGAAATGTGGCTGTTTCCTTAATTATTAGACTAGTCGTGTAGTTTGTTACAAAATATATGTTTAAGAGGTTTCAAAACGAGTTTTTTTTTTTAAGTTTTTTTTTTTTTTTTTTAAGTTTTCTAGTGTGTGTGTGTGTGTGTGTGTGTGTGTGTGTGTGTGTGTGTGTGTGTGTGTGTGTGTGTGTGTGTGTGTGTGTGTGTGTGTGTGTGTGTGTGTGTGTGTGTGTGTGTGTGTGTGTGTGTGTGTGTGTGTGTGTGTGTGTGTGTGTGTGAGATACAGCTGCGCCCTCTGGTGGCGGGCGGGTCGTGTCGTGACAGACAGACAGACAGACAGACAGTTCTGCCTGGGTTACATAGTAATCGGTCACTGAGTTCGTAATAATACTGACATTATTAGCTTGCGGCCCTTGGACTTTTGGAATCTTGGTGAGTGGCCCCTGAGCCATCTTAAGTTGAGTAGCCATGACCTGTCTAAGGTCGCATTCTCACCTCTACTTTGGTAGACTTGATGCGAATGGGTGGAGACATGAGAGGTTGCATCATTCTTGCATTTTTACTTTTGCGTAAAATATGCCCTCTCCATCTCCAACTGTGTTTACTCATGCTCCTCACGTTTCATTTCCTTTGTTTGATGCGGTTGTATTCACACCTACAGTGAATCGAAGTCAGGTGCGCTTTGAAGCGAAGCGAACTAGAATACGATTGTTTGATCTGCATCAGACTTCGAATGAGCCTCTGCACACCTGCCAAACAAAGCGCTTTTTCCGACAATACGCAGCAGGATTTGTTTTAATCTCAGTAAAGCATCCTGGTGTGAATACGACAAAAGTGTCCTTGACAAAAGTGTCCTTGAGCTAGACACATAACCCCCGACTGCTCCTAATGAGCAGGTTGGTGCCTTGCATGGTTGTCGCCTTGTCTGTGTGAATTAGCTCTGGTCCATAGCGTTAGAAGATCCTTTAACTGTTAAAGGGATCGAAAGTCCCATAGTGTTCACTATGGGACTTGTGTATGCGCACCCTCTCGTCTTTAGTTAAAAAAATGGAGTTGAAAGCCTAGTGGGAACACTCTGAGCCTCCCACCTCACGTCTAACATACTGTACACTTTTTGGCCAACATGGAAAATAATCCACCGGATGGAATTTTTTTTTTAGTTATTCCCCTCAGTCCCTGAGACGTCTACAGGTCCAGTCAATGCATGTTTTTCTATTGACAGCGTTGTACTGTATATGACAAACTATCAATTCAACATTTATTTTCCCTTTTTTTTGCTTGAGTCAATGGATAGTTGCAACTGTATACAAGAGGAGAAGAGAGGTAATTGGAAAGGTGGAGAGGAGAAGGCATTGGAAAGGAGGAGAGTATAGGTAAGAGAGGAGAACAACTTACTTGTGAGCGTAGGCTGACGGTATGGCCAGTGGGAAGAGGGTGATGGTCATGCCCAGGTCACTGATGGACAGGTTGACTACAAAGTACTCGGCTGGCTTCAGGGAGGACTTCTTTCTATAGGCCACAAACAGCAGGACACCGTTCCCCACCAGAGACAACACACCTGGCACACATGAAAGCAGTCACACAGACAGCTGTTTCCAAACATCAAAGGGTCCCATATTGCCGTCAGTAGGACTTGTCAACAATTCACAGGCTCGCTAGCACAGGGGTTCTCAACCTTTTTGGCTGGGGACCAATACTTTGGCCATGTCTCGCAAATTTGGGGACCCCCAAATCATATTTGGCGACCCCCCCTAGGGGTCACGACCCACGGGTTGAGAACCCCTGCGCTAGCACACAGTGGTGGAAGAAGTATACTCACTTTTATTTTTTATTGAGTAAAGAGTAAAAGTATGCAGCAATGCATCGCTTGGATGCAACTGGGACGTATCCTCAGTGATGTATCCAAGGTCATCAGGGTTTCGGGTCTCGCGAACATCATACCCCTCACTCGGGTGACCCAGCCGGGGTGATCAAGTCCCGACTTACGCCCCAGTAGCTACCCTCGATCAGACCCACGAGGGAAACGATACGATACATAGTCAATGTTGCCGTTTTCATTTCGATATACTTCAATTCTTGAAATTAAAATCGTTTTTTCGATATAGTTACTACTGTATATCGTTACACCCCTACTAGTGAGACAGATATATATATACTTCACCCCGCCAACAATATTGCACACCGAGAGACAGCTGACATACAAGCTCACATCGTGTTGTGGATGCGGCCGCTGTGAGCTTGGAGGTCTGCTGTTCTTGGCCGTTTTCTGCGCGCAACACCTTCGCACGGCGTTGCATAATTAGGTTTGAGGGGATACACCTGCATGATCAAGCAGCCATGATCATCTGTCACTGAAGGTGGGGTTTGGGGGACAAATGCTTTGAGAATCACAAATATTGTTTACACACAAGTTGACACAACATAAACCAAGGTATATATTTCAAGAGCGAGAGATTACAGTAAACATCCACCCTAAACCTTCTTTTTCCACATTGGGAGGAAAACAGCATCTGAAGGTTTGATGGGATGCATTTTTATTTAGGTCAGTGATGTGACCACTTTTTGCATCTAATGAGCGATCGGTTTCTTTTGCCCCCAACTTGCACGCGCATACATGTTCTTATCAGTGTGACATTGTCTGGAAATTAGTCTATACAAACCCATTGTAACTTCAAACTCCATTTTAACCATGGATAAAAAGAGAAAAAACTAGAAAAAGTGCCCTTCCGGGCACAGGTCTCCACCAGGAGGATAGGAGTGTGTGTGATGTTTGGCAAAATGTTTAGGAGGATGTTTTTTTGTATTTGTTTTTGCAACAATTTGCTTCATTTTGTTGAGGAAATGCAGAGCCAGATCACTCATAGCATCTCTGAGGATAGAATTCTGGATGAGCAAGACATGTGCAGCATTTTGTACAAAACGGGCCACTCCTGAAAACTTTGGAAGGCAATCTTAGCCAATCAGTGTACAATCTGAGAAATCCAACAGACTCGTCTTGATCACATGACTACAGAGATCATGTGTACCGATTGCCATTTCTTCATACGCCTTTGATGGCAATTGGATGATTTGAGGCATTTTGTCCAAAAATGTGTTTTGCAAAAATCAACCTGTTGGTGGCGCTATAACAGGCCAATGTGAAAAGGGTGGGATATATTCCTCAGCCTAGTAAGAAAATGTGTGAAAGATTTCACGTAAATTGCATGCTGCGTTCATGATTTGAGGCTATTGTTCAAAACGGGGCAATCTTGCAAACTGTGAAAGCCAATTATAGCCAATTAGGATGGAATATGAAATATCAGACAGATCCGACTTGAGCACATGACCATAGAGATACTGTGTAACGATTTGTGAGATTTTTGGACAGAATCTGGAGGAGTAATATCAAAAAATGTGTTTTACAAAAGTCGGCCTCCTGGTGGCGCTATAAAAGGCAGATGCGGAAAATGCAGGTCAAAGGTTTGTCCTTGGCCTCTAGGGAGTGTGCATGCAACGTTTCACGCAGATCTGTGCAGTTTTAGGTAAAAAATGTGAAAAGCTGCCTCATGGTGGCGCTATAACAGGCCGTTCTGGAAAATGTGGGGCAGAGGTTCATCGTTGGCATCCAGGGAGTGTGTGTGCAAAGTTTGGCATCGACCGGGTTAACGGTGCCGGAGATTAGCTGTACACAGACGGACGGAAGGAAGGACGGACGGACGGACGGACACACGGACGGAGTGCAAAACATACTCTCTCCCCATGCCTTCGGCCTGGTGGAGACAAAGAGAAAGATCCGGGCACACAAAGTTAAAAAATGAGGAACGCCTTTATTTAATTAAAAAGGCAACTGCCGACATGTTTCGACCTACAAAGTCTTCATCAGGGCAAGAATGAAGGACAACACCAAACATACGGTACTCATTATATAGCAACAGGAAACACAGATTTGCAATGAGATAATTAGCAGTGTCAGAGGCACGTTAATACAGCCGTAATAACATGGACATGCCATTAGGCACTCAATCAACAGCTGACGCCACACATGTGTGTGACAGCCAGAGGAATACACAAGCAAAAGCTAAGCACCAAATATTCAGCATAAAGAAATGAACACTTTTTATTATAGATCATAGAAAACAATAGAACTAGAACCGCACTCTGTCGAGTGCCTACTTGCTTGTTGCACACAAGTAGTTCATAAATGGCCTACTAGTGCGCAAGCAGAGAGCGCAAGTACTATATGTCGATCAGTGTCGGGTGGATTAAAGGAAATGCCTCTGTATGTATGTAATCTGACACCACTGCCATATCAAGCACAGTAGTCATTACTCATACGCATGAGTGGCGGCTTTCGATGGTGACGTATATGTCGATCAGTGTCGGGTGGATTAAAGGAAATGCCTCTATGTATATGTATATGTAATTTGTAAGTTGATTAGCGGTATACTGTGGTTACTTTGTGCCCCGTTTGATGTGTATATATATGTATCGTAGCAGCATATGACGTCAGGGTATAACTGGTATAACTAGCTCTCAATGATGACGTAATAAAGATGTGGATTAAAGGACCCAATGCCAGGGTGTAATTGGTTTTCGATGGTGACGTAATGACGATATGTTTTAGTGTCGGGAGGATTAAAGGTAATGCCCCAATGTATACATGTATGTAATCTGACACCACTGCCATATCATTATCAAGCACAAGTAGTCATTACGTCATACGCTGGCATGGCGCATACGCATAAAACATTGCCCTGGACGAAAACTATTACTTGCGCGCTCTGCTTGCGCAAGTAATAATAAACAATAAACAAAGTAGAAAACGAAAACACTAAAGAAAACACATAAAATCAATATCCTCATTCAGGCCAGGAGGGGTGAGAGCGTCTAAGGAATGAATCCAAAAGGTTTCCCGTTGATTCAATTTCCTTAGGTGATCACCACCTCTTGGAAAAGGTTTGATGTGTTCTATGCCTGTAATTCTCAAGAGTGTGTCATTGCTGTTATGACATTGGCTGAAGTGTCTAGCAATAGGATAATTTATATTATTAATGCAATATTATTTGTGTTCAGCCAATCTATCCCTGAGGCGGCGCTTTGTCCTTCCAATATAAAAGATGTTAGGACAGGTACATGTCAAACGATATATGACATGAGTAGTATTGCAATTGATAAAGTCCTTAATCTTATAGGTTTTCTGTGTTTTAAAATCTATAAATGATTTAGTCTGTGAGACACTGGAGCAGTGGGGGCAACACATGCACTTGAACATACCAATTGGTTTGTTAAGCCAGGTCTTCTTTTTAACAGATGGAAGGTAGCTGTGCATGAGTTTATCCCTCAGGGTGGGGGCTCTTCTAAAAGAGAAAATAGGCGGCTTAGGGAATAAACCTCTCAGGGAGGAGTCACTCTCCACAATCGACCAGTTATTTTTTATAATGCGCTGAATGTGCGCTGGATGTGTTGCTGTATTGCGTGACAAAAAAGGGGCGGTTCTGAGTAGCGGGCTTCCATTTGTTTTTAGTAGCAAGTCAGATCTGTTAAGACTAAGTGCCTTGTTGCACGCCCAGGCTAAATTTACCGGTTTATAGCCTCTCTCTTTAAATCTGGTGGTCATGTCAGTGGCTTTCCGACAGTGATTTTAGTCAGAAAGCCACTGACATGACCACCAGATTCCCTAAGACGCCTATTTTCTCTTTTAGAAGAGCCCCCACCCTGAGGGATAAACTCATGCACAGCTACCTTCCATCTGTTAAAAAGCAGACCTGGCTTAACAAACCAATTGGTATGTTCAAGTGCATGTGTTGCCCCCACTGCTCCAGTGTCTCACAGACTAAGTCATTTATAGATTTTAAAACACAGAAAACCTATAAGATTAAGGACTTTATCAATTGCAATACGTCTCACGTCATATATCGTTTGACATGTACCTGTCCTTATAACATATTTTATATTGGAAGGACAAAGCGCCGCCTCAGGGATATATTGGCTGAACACAAATATGCTATTTGCATTAATAATATAAATTATCCTATTGCTAGACACTTCAGCCAATGCCATAACAGCAATGACACACTCTTGAGAATTACAGGCATAGAACACATCAAACCTTTTCCAAGATGTGGTGATCGCCTAAGGAAATTGAATCAACGGGAAACCTTTTGATTCCTTAGACGCTCTCACCCCTCCTGGCCTGAATGAGGTGTGTTTTCTTTAGTTTTTTAGTTTTCTACTTTGTTTATTGTTTATTATTGTTTTCTATGATCTATAATAAAAAGTGTTATTTTCCTTATGCTGATATTTGGTGCTTAGCTTTTGCTTGTGTATTCCTCTGGCTGTCACACACATCAGCTGTTGATTGAGTGCCTAATGGCATGTCCATGTTATTACGGCTGTATTAACCAATGGGCACTCACGTGCCTCTGACACTGCTAATTATCTCATTGCAAAGCTGTCTAGTGGAGTAAGCAAAGATTCCTCAGATTTGTAATTAGTTAGGCTACTTTCCACCACTGCTAGTGGGCATGCCCCCTCCCGCTCCCTCAGGTCTGGTGGTGATTCCAACCTCCTGGACATCCCCAAAACTAAGGAGCGGACCTGGGGTGACAGGGCCTTCTCAGTTGCAGCCCCCTCCCTTTGAAACTCTCTGTTCAAATTCTCCCGCAAAACCTGCCTTTTCAGACTCACCATTGAGCTAAGAGCCTGCCTGCTTGCTCAGGGGATAAATTTAATCTTGACCATCAGGTCACAATTCTTGTCAGATCCTGTGTCTAGGTGTGACATGACCTTTGACACAATCTAAATGTCTCAAGAGAAGAGCAGGTAGACAAAATACAACCACCCCAATTGCGTAAATTATACATACAGTACATACAGATTAGATAAATATTATATATATATATTAGATATAGATATAGATATAGATATAGATATAGATATTAGATATTAGATACAGATTAGACAAATAAAATCATTTAAAAGGTTACATAGTGTCGCTTTGACAAAATACATCACTTAAACCACCTTCAATAAGCTAAACATGGCGGCTGGACCACACGGCATGGTTCAGTATAAAAAGGTTGCAGAGAAACGGAAGTGATGCATTTGAGCACATAAAGTCAGTACAGAGAAAAACACAAAATTGGGGAAAAGACTCACTAAAGATGATGTAGACAGTCCCCATGAGAAAGTCATTCTCTTTGGAGATTGTGGACGTGAACGGATATCCTTCGGAGTCATTTCCCATCTAAGAGAGAGAGAGAGGGGGTGGGGGGGGGGGGATGAGAGGTTTAGAATTTTAAGCCTTTTCCCCCCCAATGGCACTTTTTTCACTACAATAAACACATGATGATCAAATGATTCTACATACAGCTCACTTTATAAACATAGGATTTACTACCCCCCCCCCCCCAGTACAGTGATGACAAACAGTGACTCATCCACATGAATTAAGCCCCCTGCGGTTATGTTATGTTATGCTGTCATTCTCTGACAACATAAGCTGTACATTACAATAACAAACACGGGTTTATTCTGACATATCTCATTATGTGCTGTAGTGTAATGGAACAAAAAGCACGTCCACCCACGGCCCAAAGCTTTCTCTGCTTCCGGGCTGTTTAAAAACACTTAAAAACCACTTAAACCGTATAGCTAGTTGACATATGGGCACAGTCTTTCTTGGGAACGAAAATATTACTAGTTATAGTAGTTACTGATCTCAAAATGTATCTAGTTACTTTATAGTTACTACATTTTAAAAGTAACTAGATACTTTACTTTAGTTACTTTTATTTATTTTTGCTTCAAAATGTACTGCAGTACGTTGCTGCAGCACAAAGTGACAACTCTCAACTTTCATCTATGATAAAAACTATATTCTATAGGAACAACGTTGAAATCATGTCATCTTAGTTCTTTTCATCCCACTATTTTTGTAACCCATTTTTATCACCCAGTGTCAATTGTGCCAACCTGAGGAGAGCAACGGACTGACCTCATGCTTTCTTCAATGCATGAGGAGTCCGAGCCGCTTCTTTTCACCTGACAGATGTCATCTTACTTCTGCCGGGGCTCTAGAGTGGAGCAGCCGGGGCTCTAGAGTGGAGCAGACGGGGCTCTAGAGTGGAGCAGACGGGGCTCTAGAGTGGAGCAGACGGGGATCTAGAGTGGAGCAGACGGGGCTCTAGAGTGGAGCAGCCGGGGCTCTAGAGTGGAGCAGACGGGGATCTAGAGTGGAGCAGACGGGGCTCTAGAGTGGAGCAGCCGGGGCTCTAGAGTGGAGCAGACGGGGATCTAGAGTGGAGCAGACGGGGCTCTAGAGTGGAGCAGCCGGGGCTCTAGAGTGGAGCAGACGGCTCAATTTGATATTGACCATGCCTCCATGTAGACCAACGTGCAGTGCATGTGCGTTCCCGGTCATGAACGCGCGTCTATATTCAACATGGGTTGACAGCCTGGCTAAAAACCTGGTTTAAAAAATTCTTTCAACCCATTGATAACTTTCTTCCAGACGGTCGGAAACTACAGGCATCTGTAGCGTAATAGGATCGTATACCTTTCCTTTTTTGATACGATACAGCAAAGGGTATAGATTTGATTGCACCGATGGTCCCCACTTAACAGTTTGAACACAGATCATGTATAGCCCCGCTGCCCAGAACATGCTGCTCGAGGAGGTCAGAGAGGTAGGGGAGCCAGGTTGTGCAGTGCCTCATATGGTGTGGGCAGCATTTTAAAATGGATTCTTTGCTTGACAGGCAGCCATGCAGTGGAGGTCCTGGAGGACTGGTGTGATATGGTCTCTGGAGCAGGTACTGGTGAGCAGGCGGGCAGCTGAGTGAGCATCTTTGCCTGGTCTGACATGCATGCATGAACCTATAGGGACTCTAGGGTACATGTGATGAATGGTGCCTACAGTGTAGTGGTTAATTACTTGGTGTCCCAACACAGCAAAGACACACTGTCTCCTCTAGCCTCTGCTTTCCAAACACAAATGGATGGATTTGTGTTTTAAGGGCTGTACCATGTACTATTCATTCATCCTCTGGTGAGTCGTTCATCATGCAACATTATCACACTGTCTTGTATAAAGAATGAGAGAACAGTCTATAAGATACAAAGGCAGAAGTAGTGCAAACTCTTTCTTTTTATCCACCAGAGATCAGGCTTTTGCCCTGTGTGTGACTGTGTGCGTGCGTGTGTGCGTGTGTGTCACTCCCCGTTCGTTCTTTTTACCCGCCTGATTTTGAACCAGTTCAGAGTGTTTCTCTGAACTGGTCCATGGGTCGGTGGCTCATGGGTTGGCCGGTCGACCCATGACCCACCGGCCGACCCATGCGGCCGACCGGTCGACCATGACCCACCGTCCGACCCATGCGGCCGACCCATGGGCCAACCGGCCGAGCCATGGGCCGACCGGCCTCGGCCGGTAAATTCACCTCGCTCCTTCTGAGGACTGGGAACTAAAGTGGGCGTGTCAGCTTGGAAGGTGCAGATGTGATATAAATGGCAATAGCACGCAGAAAAATCATATAAAAAATAAATGGGCCGGAAACTGTAACTGCCATTGACGATTGCATTTTCTCTGTGAAAAGGACACTTTGTCCATATTGGACACATTGCTGGCAAGTCTGGCACCTAGGGACTCCTGCTCCCCAGCAGGCGGGCTCTCTATAACCATTCCCTTTGTCAAGTCCCGCCCGAGGTTGTGCCCCTCTTCGCACCCATTGGTTGCCGTTTCGTGGTTGGACAAAAAATCCTCTTTCTCCATCCACTACCATTGAAAGTTTTTCAGTTGCTTTGTGTTGATATTCTGTGAATTCAATTCTTATTTTAAACTTGGTGTCAGTAAAAAGGAACATCACAGGTGCAGCATGGTGACTGGGCATATTTGTTTGTTTTTAGTTTTTTCCCAAAAAGATGTTTTAGCAAATTCAACATAAACAAGGCGGAAACCAAGGCGGAACAAGGCAGAAAGAGCCTGCTGGTTAGTCAGTCAGGGATCAATCAGAAGGCTGACAAATGTTGAATTGCAATGGTTCTGCTTAAAACTGGTGGAAACAATATGGCCGATTTGTGACAGCATCACACAAAAGTATCAAAAGTAGAGGATCCACAAGCTCAAAATGTGGCACAAAGCGACACGTTTTGAACTTACACATCTGCTGCTTTTGCTATTTTGTTATTTGAATCCTTTTGGATAGAAACAATAAGGTAGATGTTCTCAAATAGAAACCTTAATCCATTTTTCCATTTGCAAAAGAACTATCCTCTTCATACCTGGGAAAACTAGAGACGAAGCGGAGAAAGTCGATTGAAAGTCTTGAGCTTGCAACATGCACATGAACTATTTTTCCGATAGTGATCAGGCTAGAGGGGAAAGCAGGGATTTATATCACATGACATGTCAATACCATACTAAACATAGCTCTGACAGGTCATAAACTCCACATCATAATTCATGAGTGAAATATCATCATTGAAATAAATATTCATAAGGTTCAGTGGCTACAAAGTATACCCCAACAGAGATCAGCTATTTTCGCCAAATGTTCGCCGCCTGAGAAAAGGGTGGCTTGATGATGTGTGTAACCACTTGAACCCCAGCACCCCACCCCCCCTTATCCGGGTGGGAACATTAGCCAAAAAATAGTAAACTTGACCTTTGGCTTTGTACTTGGTCTATTTGCCGAAAAGGTACGATCTACAAGACACTGAGGACCCCTAGGGGTCCCGGACCCCCTGTTGAAGAGCCCTGGAATAGAGGGTTTAAGTGGTTCAATCACCTGGAGCCAGAAGACCACAGACACTTTTTTTATAATCCAGAGATTAACTTCAGAGGAGCAGAGCAAAGAGGCTCTTAACTCATGAAGACCTGAGGCCCATTCTAAAAATGTTTTCTAAATCCTAACCGTTTTCTGATAACCCCCCAAGGACCCCTCTTGGAGGTCCCCAGACCCGAGTGATGAAAAGTAACTATGTACATTTAGTTAAGTACTGTACTTGAGTACAATTTTGAGGTACTTTTACTTTACTGGAGTATTTCCAATTGTCAAAATTTTACTTGTACTCCACGACAAATATTGTACCTTTTACTCCACAATCTCAGGGATGGTCAGCACCTCCTCACTATTGGTGTGCGTTCCTACTGCATTTGTTTGTACTGATACCTTTTACTCCACCATGATTAGAAAACGTGTGTTACTAGTTACTTTGTAGATTTAAATTATTATTACAAAACATATACATTAACACTTCACCCTATTTAAACTTTGAAATATAGCCGACATACCTGAGTGTAAGTAATACATTTTAATCGTACATTCTAGTATTGATGCTTTTACTTAAAGGTATATTCAGTGATTTCACTTAATTCAAATATCACTTTTTCCCCCCTTTTTTGTGATAATCCTCCCTACTATAGAGTGTGCTGACCATATAATTAGTTCCTCCCTATCCCCAGTGAACCGCAGGGGTCAAAAACGCCTAGTTTCGGCTTTGGTGGTGGGTGAGAAAGCCTTCAACCAATCAGGATAGAGGGGGCCTTCCTCCAATCACGATTGAGCAGGGCGGGCCTTGGTGCACGTGCTGTTGGCCTGTTGCGTGTCCCCCCCACTGTAGAGCGTGTGCATGTGCATATCTTGTTACCGGGGCGGACCGGGGTTGTTTCCAAATCACTGAATGCTCCTTTAAGTAAAGAAATGCAGTACTTTTTTCCCCACCACTGATGAGAACCAATGTAAACTAGAATAACACTGATTGACCGGATTGAATGGGTTCATAGTATTCTCTGTGATTGTTCTCCCTGTTGAAATTCATGAGGCCTACTATCTGCAGACCTATAGCACCGATTGATTGAATCCTTTTTTAGAAGTTTGCAAAAAAAACTGTACAGTTCAGTTCAGTACAGTTCTGTACAAGGTCTGCTAAGAGGATTTTAAACCCAAGAAAGCCTAGTATTGCTTGTTTGGGGCTAGTTTAGAATTGTACTGTAGCCATCTGTAAGTGCTCTTTGAGAGTGGTTTTGAAAGAGAGTAGGGATTCACACTCTGCATCAAAGGGAAAAAAACAGGGCTGTAGCCAGAATTCTTAACATCTGTGTAAAGATAAATGCAGTGTAGGATGGTGCTCTTTAGTTAGCAAAGGGATGAGGAGCCTTCAAAGTGAATTTATGTGGACAACCGTTTAAAAAAGCTTTGATATAAAGGCCAGTTCATCTTTGAACACATTAAAACAAGCCAACATGTTTCTGTCGTTATATGGCCTTCTTCAGGGTATGCAGAAAGGAAGACCCCACATGCACAAGCCTATACAAAAGTCTATAGCTGTATATATTATTATTTGTTATATTTAGCCTGTTTCATCATTTTCCCTTTGCTCTCTCTCTACATCTGTGTCTCTTCTCGCGGAATACTACAACATGATGGAGAGTATGTACGAACAAAAAGAAAAGTAGTAGGTGAGAATCTGTTTTATTGGCACTCCCTATAGTCCAGTGGTTTCATGTCAACGACTCCCAAAATGATTTGGCTGCAGTTCCCATCTCAAACATGTTTTGTGCCAGGGTTTATATATAGCCTACTAAAATAAATCATGTTAAACGTAGGATATAACCTACAGTTGGGTGCCACCGATATTGTCCCTTATCATTTGACCCATTTAGGCCTGACCTCAAAATTTTTAAAAATCCTTCTAAATCCTCTGTTTTCTGAAATAAACATTTTCACGATTTTTCAAAAATAGCAGACCTACAAGCTCGTAGTGCGCCACTCGGTGGCGCGCTATGAGCTTGTAGATCTGCTATTTTTCAATAGCTAAATTATAACATAATGTTTAAAACACCAAAAGGGGTTCCCGCCCAAAATGGATTAACTGTCCTTTTCCGCAGATCACGCAAACCTCAGCAAAAAGAAAAGGACAATATCGATGGCCTCCAACTGTACCTACTATAACATGGTCGCACCAAGCACAGACACTTTTTATAGTGAGCTGTTGTTTGAATAGGGGATACATTGTTAGTTTTAATGTTTGACATTTGGCATCTCGCTGTAAATCCTTTAGGTCAGTGGTTCCCAAAGTGGGGTCCGGGGACCCCCAGGGGTCCTTGAGGGAGTTCCAGGGGGTCCCCAGCTAAATGATAGTTTGGAACCAAATGGACCCTTATGGGTCTGTAACTCTGAGAGTGTAACAAATGGAACCAAATAGATCCTAACGGGTCCATTTGGTTCCATTTGTACAAATTAACATTGATTTTACAATATAAATTGGGGGTCCCAGAGATGGAAATGCCATTAAATGGGGGTCCTGACATCGTTTAACATAATTTTATCAGATGCATTGTACATCTGCAACTCTAGCAGTCTTTTTTTTGTTGAATCCTGAAAAGTAACAGTTTTGGACATGTGAGGTTTCCACCCCACAGAGACGATATACTGTATACAGACATGTTGTGAGCATAGAGTAAACAGAAGGAGGCCTTGTACTGTAAACCACATGGGTGACTCCGGGTCAACTCAGTATTTAGGTTTTAATGAATCTCTCGAGTCAAGACAGATTCTCAATTTACAATTAAAATCTGTCAACAGACAGTTGTGTAGAAGCGTATAGCAGGCTGGGAATGTGAATTTAAAGCAATGCAATACAAGCCATGCGTGATGTCCTGTTATTCAGACATTTAAACAAGCTTTGCCCCCAGAGGTTAAAACTATTTGGTTTGATGCCCAGATTGGGGTTTAAGTGGTTAAAAGGTCGCTCCATACAGACAAAGTGTTTGGTGGGAGGAGTACGACGAAGGCTCTACGTCCTCCCGGTGAGGGCTCCTAGGCTCTACGTCCTCCCGGTGAGGGCTCCTAGGCTCTACGTCCTCCCGGTGAGGGCTCCTAGGCTCTACGTCCTCCCGGTGAGGGCTCCTAGGCTCTACGTCCTCCCGGTGAGGGCTCCTCAATGATACTTGAGTCAGTAGGATTCAACAGCAGTGACGACACAGAAATGTGAATAGAGAGGAATCAACTAAACTGGGGAGAAACATAGAAGGTTTCCACCCGTCAGCGACAATATCAGCTGACAGCCAGGGATGGTCTTGACAGGGATGGTCTTGACAGGAGTCAAGGAGCTTATTAGGGGGGTGCTTGGCGCAAATGGGTTAATCGCTGATGGGGGGGCAGGGTGCAGCTTGACCAATCGTGACCTCGTCGTGACTGCCTAAACTAATGATATGCGCTACATAAATGACTGTCAGTCATTATTATATTGCCTCACACGCAATAATGAATATGAAAATGACTGGCTATGTCCACCTGACCTCACGGCAGCTCTATTAAATAGCCGGAATAGTGACAGTAACAACGTAGATGTATTTTGATTGACTGTAGCTCTGCTTCAACTTGAGTGCTCATGACTTTTCATTTTATTTCACAGACAAATGTTGTACTTTTTGACTGCACTACATTTATAGGAGGAGACCCTCGGCCAGAATCCAAACTTGCAAAAAATACGTTATGAATCAATTAACCACCAACTTAAGCCTTATTTTAAAAATGGTAAAAAAAAAACCCAATTCAAAACTTATGTAAGTGCTGCAGTACTTACAGACTCAACTTGTACTTTTAGTTGAGTAATATTTGATGAGGAATATCTATACTTTGAGTGCTGGGTTTCAGTACCACCCCTGTCCATCACCATGACCAACAAGTCCATCTAATTCATCTTTGCACATGCCAGGGCCACATCATTAAAAAAAAAAAACTGCTTGGCTCTCAGCATCAAGAGTTGGATTGGGGGTAAGTCCCCTGTGACATACTAGTGTAATGTAATGTCCAGGAGGTGTCATAACAGTGACGCCCCCTTCATATTCCTTATATCATGTATAATGATAGAGGAGGAGGAGGACAATAATTGTGCATGCATGCAAACGTGTGTGCGTGTGCGTGTGCGTGTGCGTGTGCGTGTGCGTGTGTGTGTGTGTGTGTGCGTGTGCGCGCGTGCGTGCGCCAGTTCCATTAGTATGACAGACAGGGAGGCTTAACTTACATCGGCCATCATGTATAATGATTAGGCTAAATTCATCCATTCACCTGTATGACAGCCACTCTGTACCTGCTTCATAGCTCCCTCACAGCGCTGCATGGAGCAAATGAAGGGTAGGGCAGACAGGCTATAAAGTGGCACCCTGCGGTGATAGACCTGGCAGCCTAAGGCCTCTGCCTACGCCTAGGGGCTTTTCTAGGATTCTGCAACTGTTGTAGGTTCACATATCATATTGTTGCTGTCAGGCAGAATCTTCTCTTCTCTTCTCTTCTCTTCTCTCCTCTCCTCTCCTCTCCTCTCCTCTCCTCTCCTCTCCTCTCCTCTCCTCTCCTCTCCTCTCCTCTCCTCTCCTCTCCTCAGACACAAGGAACATACGGACACACATAGCTCCGTAATGGAGCGGAGGCACCGCTCAAAAATTCACACCAGCTATAAAAAAAATTATATGTTGAACGATATACTGTAGTTATAACTATCATTCTGTGTGAATGCCCCTTTAGGCTGCATTGTTGCTGTCGGGAAGAAACCTTGTATCTCCATTAATTATTTTCAACGTGTTTGATGTATTTTCGTAAATTTAGGTCCTACTTCATCATACAAGAATGTCACACAAAAGTAGTGAAAATAGCCGATCTATTTAAGCTTTTGTTAGATTTGCTATTTTCACTATTTTAATTTATAAAAATGGTTTCAAAGTGGTTTTGGAAAAACAAGGTTTCCACCCGACGATGTTAGATAATAAACTGGAGAGAGTATGGCACTAAAACGTTATCTTGAAGGTTACAAATCAAAAAGTGCATTCTTCCTAGAATATCGACCTTAATAGACAGAAGTGCTCTTTTAATATTGCCTGACGCCACTGGGTTCAATGACGTGCTGACTGTGCCTGCACTTCCTGGTAGTCAGTGGACTCAAAAGCTACTAAACAGACCTAACAAAATGTGAATGAGTTATTGATCGTTAAACTTCAGAAGACGTCATCTGCTCATTTTAATAGCCTCAAGTGTCTCAGACTGGAGGCGTATCTCATGTTAAAATGTCTGTGTGGCGCACAGCATAAAATTAACTGCCGCAAGCATACAGCGACCCAGACCCACACAGCTC
The DNA here is from genome assembly GCF_951216825.1 of Electrona antarctica. Lineage (NCBI taxonomy): Eukaryota > Metazoa > Chordata > Actinopteri > Myctophiformes > Myctophidae > Electrona > Electrona antarctica. Next base: position 27,159,956 of record NC_136807.1, read on the forward strand.
AGCTGACACTGCTACCCAAATCACAGCTCAGCATGCCATTGATCGTCAGATGATTAGATTATCTTTCACCCAGACGATTATATTTTTGTAATTTTCATAATGTTGCTGATGTCTGGGTCTTTCAGTGCCTTCATGATGCTCAGTGACATCATAGAAGGTAGGTTTGTTTCCCTGCCCACACCCCTGATTTTTCCTACAGGCAGGTGTTCGGCTGAATTTCACCCGTGTTTAGTGATAGTGTGATAGAGAAAAATCCAATACACCCACAATGGATATTATTTTATTATTTTTATTTTTCTCTTCACTGGACCAATTCACTGGTCTTAAGAATGGGTGGACCAAAGGAGAAGTTCCCAACTTAATTTATCTTTTTTAGGAATATTTAAAAAAATAATATGCACGATTTTCACTGATTCCCCCCCGCCCCCCATGAATTCATTTTTTTTGTGAAAAGTCATGGTGAAATATTAAAGAAGAGTAGGCTACCTCAAGTTGTATTGCTGTACTGCAATATATTTTGATGAGAAATATTTTTTTATGGAATATTTTATATTGGGTAAAATATACCCGTGTTTAGTGATGGTGTAACAAAAATAATTATGTTTAGTGTTCTAGGGTTTTCTCACTCATCAGTAAACAAACCAACATACTATCAGTGTATACAGGGTATCTGCACATTTCTAAAGTGACAATGTAAGGACTTTTAAGACCTTTTTAATACAACATTGGCCAATATTACGTGAGAAAGAGGCAAACATTGTTAAAATAGCTGATCTACAATCTCACAATGCCTCGCAGTGCGAGGCAATTGGAGTTTGGAAGCGCTCGCTTTCAGTAAAGCAACGTCCTGCTGCCTCCTGCATTATACAGTTGGGTGCCACCGATATTGTCCCTTATCATTTGACCCATGTAGGCCTGACCTCAAAATTTAAAAAAATCCTTCTAAATCCTCCAGTTTTCTGAAATAAATATTTTCACGATTTTTCAAAAATAGCAGATCTACAAGCTCGTAGCGCGCCACTCGGTGGCGCGCTATGAGCTTGTAGATCTGCTATTTTTCAATAGCTAAATTATAACATAATGTTTAAAACACCAAAAGGGGTTCCCGCCCAAAATGGGTTAACTGTCCTTTTGCGCAGATCACGCAAACCTCAGCAAAAAGAAAAGGACAATATCGATGGCCTCCAACTGTATGCAAATTCCAAAAAGGTCTATTGAGTGATATCCAACGAGCACTTCCAAAATCCAACACTTAGACAAAATATTCATCTGCAAGGAATTTCTTGACAGAAAGTAGCTCATAACATGTCTACAGTGGATTTTAATGAAACAAACACTTTGCAGATAGAGGATAATTCAAGCTTTTCGTACAGCTGCAATGTTGGTGAGTTTGACGTTGTTTAATACAATTTGATAGGACCTTTCTGTTTGGAACTTTGGATGTATGGGCTGTCAATGGCAAATTGTAGGCTAATTGCAATAGTTGCCACCCAGTATTCTGAACATTTAGCACCTAAGAACATCTTTAGCTCCATGTTTGAAGTAGCAGTTATTTTAAAAAGGGCGTGGTCATTTTCGGGATAGAATTTCTCACAGTTCCCAAGTTCTTTTGCCAAAAACAGCTGAGATATACTCTCCTACAGTTGGGTGCCACCGATATTGTCCCTTATCATTTGACCCATTTAGGCATGACCTCAAAATTTTAAAAAATCCTATTAAATCCTCCAGTTTTCTGAAATAAATATTTTCACGATTTTTCAAAAATAGCAGACCTACAAGCTCGTAGCGCGCCACTCGGTGGCGCGCTATGAGCTTGTAGATCTGCTATTTTTCAATAGCTAAATTATAATATATAATTATAATGTTTAAAACACCAAAAGGGGTTCCCGCCCAAAATGGGTTAACTGTCCTTTTGCGCAGATCACGCAAACCTCAGCAAAAAGAAAAGGACAATATCGATGGCCTCCAACTGTACATGAAGTGCATACATACTGTATCTTATAGAGCGTCGCAGTCCCGCCCCTACCATGGCCCAGGAAATGATTCTCCGTTCATTTTCCTCATAGACATTTCAGAAAGTATTTATTTAAAGACGTTTACGCTGTGGACAAAGCCAAAGTCGTGACAAATCATGACAACAAACACAATTTTTTGGGCCGAACAAATAATTAGAAAGAAGAAAAAAACGGCAGGTTACAACACTTTTTTTGTTGTTTTTCTTCTTTGTAATTATTTGTTTGATCCAAAATATTGTTTGTGTTGTCATGAGTTGTCACGACTCGAGTTGGCTTTGTCCGCGTCGTAACCGTCTTTAAATAAATACTTTTTGAAATGTCTATGGGAAAAATGCATTGGGATTCATTTCCTGGGCCATGGTAGGGGGCGGGACTGCGACGCTCTATAGCCAGGTCATATAGACTACATAGCAGATCTACAAGCTCAAAACGCATTCATGTTTTTATTTAATACTGTATATATGTATATATATATATATATATGTATATATATATAAATTATAATTAAATAGTTAAAATGTCATAATGGTGACAGGCCTAGTCTACTCACGCAGGCACACCCCTTTAGTGTCCCTATTCTGGGCAAGGCGAACAATCGGAGCGCTGCGACACATTGTGAGGTTGTGAGATTCGGTGTAGAGGCAAAATAGGAGGGGACCAAATATAGACCCCTGGGGGACCCAGGTCAATTTACTTTGACGTTAGTTGTTTATTTGGACAGGGACAACGAAACATGCCCGATTTAGCTTGGAGCTAATTTCCATCCGTACAGTCTCCCCATTATGAAAACAATACAGTACACACATACAAATGCAGTATACAGTAGTAAGTAGTATCCTTGCCGAGCCATGAGGCCCATAGGGCAGGAGCCTATCTCCTGTTTCTGTAGCATGAGGCAGCTTGATGTACAAGTACACCCCCTGGACATGACGCTAGTATGTCACAGGGACTTACCCCCAATCCAACCCTTGATTCTGAGTGTCAAGCAGGGAGGCACTGGGTCCCATTTTTAGAGTCTTTGATATGACCCGGCCCTCTAACCACACTCTAACCACAAGGCCACTGAGCTATACAGTAGGGTGGTTGATGGTTAAATTAATAGAATTATGAGTTTGTATCTACTATAGGCTCTAGTATCCATATTGGAAAGAAATGTGGCCTCTTCCGATCCATCTTCCATCGGTCTTACTCTTACCACAAATTAAGGCTCTGTTCCATTTTGTGTAGCACAGTGGTTCTCAAACTTTAATGTCAAGGACCCCATAACTCAGTGTACAAATGGACCTCTGCAAGTGGCCATTTGGAACCCCCCTCTGCCCTCAAGGAACCAGAACCACTTTCCAGTGAACCAATATGTGCAGTATCAGCACCCTGACTCTGTTTCACCACAATGGAACAGAGCCTTCATTAGTATCACCTCACCTGTGAAGGAAGTAAGGAGGAGGTCCGATTTCTTTCCTGGTGCATAAAGCCATGTTCACCGAAAGCAATTGTTTTGAGTGACAGAGCTGAGCACATTTGGGATATCATGTAGAGATTAGCACTGCACTGCTGCACTGACCAAGATGCCTCAAAGTTCGTCGGCACGTGCAAACACAACACGGGTAACTGCTCTCCCCAAACGTTAAACCCATCTCAGCTTGAGTGTTTTGCCAAGAAAAATGCTCCAAAAAACTGAACTATGTTCTGTGGACAGCTTTTTGGGGCCTAAATTCTGCTCATTTCAGTGTGGCATGCAGAGAACACACATGTTTATGTTATGAACAGAACCATGTAAAGCAGGTACCACAACTCAAGAGGAAATGGAAATGAAGGTTAATGGAAGCAAATTGAAAAGATTAAAATAAAATAATAATAAACCTCTCATTCTCTTTCTCTCCCTCTCTGTTCTGTCGTCCTCTCTCTGTGTCCTGTGCCTTCCTTCCTTCCCACACTGCCGTTACACCTGAGAACAAACAGAATGACATTTCATTAAAGCAGTGCTCCTCAATTTTTTTCATAGCTCAGCATATTGTTTGCCAACTGTGAAATGTGTGTCTAAATGTATGGGGGAAAAACTATGTATTGAAAACGAGATGATCAACCTCAAGGGGTTATTCCCAATATAGAATTTCTATATTGTTGCTGTTAGGCAGAAAACATATGTTTCCTTATGTCAACTTTTATTAACTTTTTAATTATTAATGGAGAGATGAGAAAGGTTGGGGACTTCAGCATTTTTCAGGCCAAGAACCCTTTAGTTGAGAAAGTACTGTAGTTACCCAATCCACTACATATTGTATAGAATTGTGTTGCAGGTTAAAATCTTCAGTAGATTTCATATAAATGGCAAATGTTGCATTTACATAGCGCTTTTCATCCAAAGCACCAATGTAATGCACAGATTAATACACAGATTGCGGAGGAAACCATGCAAGGCACCAACCTGCACAACAGGACCAATTAGGGTTCAGAGTCTTGCTCAAGGACACTTTGACACTAACTCTGGGGGAGCCTGGGATCAAACTTGGAACCTCAGGGCCACTCTACCCCTGATCCACTGTCGCCCCATATAGCTTCAAATGCTTGGCTGACAGTACTATCGTCAGTGTTTTATAAATTTATCATCTTTTCTATTAATATGTTGGATTCATGCTCACAACACGCTGTGAGCTTGTAGATCGTCTATTTTCCACGGCCCCCTTGTAGTAACCCAGAGGACCCCTATAGTGTTCCCATACACCCTGTTGAAGACCCATGGATTAGACAAAATTACTGTGAGCCAATATACGACCGAGCGTGATTATGTAAACAGGACATTATGGGAATGTGATTATTGTCATTTCCCCTGGAGAATAGTATACCGAAGGGCTAACGGGATCCAATCCCATGCTGTATGCCTTCACTTAATCTTCGCCTGCTTCTACCCAAGCTGCCATATGGATTCTCCCCCATCATCACACCTACTCTCCAGGGTCTGCTCTCCCCTTTCCCCCCTCAATCTGATCCATCTCTTTCTCTTCATCCATTCCCAAGCAGCATCCCAGCCCACAGCCTCTCTCTTCTTTCTGGTCTCGTTGTTTCCCTTAAGCCTATTCATCTTTCCTAATCCCCCCCATCGCAGTCTTTCACGCTGCCTGAAACTTGTGTAACTAAAAGTCTGACGTCACCGGTGGCGGCACCGCTCGCCTTCTCTGACATTGTGTTGTGGCCAATGATGAAGGTACGTTCTTGACTTCGTACTGATGGTGTAACCAGACACTGAAGACATGAACATACGTTTGTATTATGGTGTAACCAGACACTGAAGACATGAACATACGTTTGTATTATGGTGTAACCAGACACTGAAGACATAAACGTACGTTTGTATTATGGTGTAACCAGACACTGAAGACATGAACATACGTTTGTATTATGGTGTAACCAGACACTGAAGAAATTAATGTACGTTTGTATTATGGTGTAACCAGACACTGAAGACATGAACGTACGTTTGTATTATGGTGTAACCAGACACTGAAGAAATTAATGTACGTTTGTATTATGGTGTAACCAGACACTGAAGACATGAACATACGTTTGTATTATGGTGTAACCACTAACCAGACACTGAAGACATGAACATACGTTTGTATTATGGTGTAACCAGACACTGAAGGAATTAACGTACGTTTGTATTATGGTGTAACCAGACACTGAAGGAATTAACGTACGTTTGTATTATGGTGTAACCAGACACTGAAGAAATTAACGTATGTTTGTATTATGGTGTAACCAGACACTGAAGAAAGGAGTCTTCTGGATCAGTGTTAATTCTCAAAGCAATTTTTGATTTAGTTTTAGTCTGAAAAGTTTTAGTCTAGTTTTAGTCGACTAAATATCATAAGATTTTAGTCAAAATCAACAGTTGATTTAGTCAAGAAAAAAATATTTTGGCAGGCCTTGATGGCGTACTCTTGTTGAAAATAGCTGATCTACAAGCGACACGTTGTGAGCTTGTAGATATTTAAATTAAGTGACTTTCAATACATGAACAAGAACATTATGCAATGAAGTACATACCGTAGATACAACACACATGCACACACACACACACACACACACACACACACACACAAACCCCATCATCCATTCCTTAAGTTCATTCCCCTTAAGTTCATTGATCAGAACCCAACCCGCACGCACATCCCAACATTTACATATGACAGGTAAGAAAGAAAAGCAGGTGCGCTTCCTCTGGACGTCGTCTTAGTTTAGGCAGTGGGTGCTCCGCTATAAATATAACTTAAATCTACCCAATTGGAAAAAGCGGCACTCAGAAATAAAGCATTAATTTACATACGACATACGACGTTGCAAAACACCCTCGCTGCTCGCATCCCTTCAACATCATTCGTCCATCTGTTCAACCTCTTCCACGCAACTTAGTTTGTCTTTAAGGGTAGTGTACATCAATCCATTTCATTCCACTCTCCATTCCATAGATCACACACCCCACCTCGATACTATATATACTGTAGATCACCTGGATACGTATACCTTTTCCGTGGCACCAGGCCATGAAGCCAGAGTCATTCGTCTTTGTGCTGACAAGTCTGATATAGATTTAGTGTGATTTTTAACAGGTGTCACTGGCCCTGGACCTTGTGGACCGCACTGTGGAGGTTCCTCAAAGTGAATGTCTTTAACATTGAACTGACGGTAAATCAGTCATCGATTGGCAGAGACTATATCACTTTGTCACCATGGTTGGAATGGATGTGTTCATTGTATGCAGCTACATACAGGGATTATTACTGAGGCAAGCCATGGCCACGTCTAATTACGACTGCAGGTCGCATTTACTATGACATTGTGCATTTCCCGTCAGTTGGTTCTCACATCATCAAACCCTGTACACTCAAGACACGCTCCATATATGGCCAGTACAGAATTCATTCCATACAGTATGTTGATCTGACCCCCCATTCCAAAGTGTCAGCGCTCGCCCAGCAATCTGCTGTCACCCAGGCGGATATGTTGATCTTACCCCCCATTCCCAAGTGCCAGCGCTCGCCCAATTGGGGGGGGTCCTTGACATAAATATGTTTGAGAACCACTGCTCTATCTATACTATAAGGTCATCCATGTGATGAATGGTGCATACAGTATAGTGGTCCCAACACACACACACACACACACACACACACACACACACACACACACACACACACACACACACACACACACACACACACACACACACACACACACACACACACACACACCTCCTCCTCCAGCCTACTGCTCTTTCCTAGAAGTGCATAAATAGATGGATGTGTTTCAACCCATTAAGACCCATTAAGACCCCTTTTTCCCTCACTGTATATGTTTCTGTTCCCTTTTTACCTCCATTATGATGAATTCCTGTTCTGTTCTTTGTCTATATAGAAGTGTCTATTTGTACGTCTCTAAATGTTTTGATGAATTGAACATGGTGGACCCTCTTGTAAACAAGTGTAATGCTTAATTGGGTCGTCCACTCACAGTTAACAGCCTTTGTATTGAGTTTGTGCTTGAAATGTACTGTAATTCTGCAAACTGTTAATAAATATTTCAATCAAAAATCAAAAAAAGGCCTATTCTACAAATCAGTAGTTTTCACAGTAACCGGAATGCTCTCTCACACCATTATTAACCATGTTTGTTTTTTCCGCCTACCTCACACCAACTGCTCAGTGGGGCGGTTTGTTTATTCTTGTATTTGTTTTACTGAGAATAAGGTTATAAATAGGTTTAGGGTTAGGCATAGTTTTACTGGGGTTAAGTTTAGGAGCAGGATTAGGTTTTGGCACCGTTTTACTGAGGTTAAGGTCAGGAATAAGGTGACTTTGTTTTGAGGTGAGCGTTCTAGTATCCGTTCTCACACTTTCAGGATTGGTCAAACATGGTCCAATAATATCATATGTACAAGCTCACTCTGCTATTTTTGAAAAGCCAAAGTAAAAATCTAAAATGACACTCCCGGTTTTAATGGGGTTAAATCTTCATATAATTGGTGCCATGGTGCCTGTGGACAGTTCAGAAACCCGCCTACCAGTGAGATCATCGATGGGGAATCCAAGCTAATAGAAACTGCAGGCTCGCCTTCATAAAAACTATGATGTTACTGGTAGGTGGGTTTCTGAAGTGTACACAGCCCTCCTATGAGCCACAGACAACCATTTTATCATGAGCGTTCAGGATTAATTATATGACAATGGATGACGTCGTCCTTTAAAGCAATGTTTCCAAAAACCTTTAGCCTGTGACCCAAAAGAGACATTAGATGCTGAGAAGACTCAAGAAAGCTGGGATGGGACCCAAAGTCATGAAAGCATTCTACAGAGGCACCACAGAGAGCATCCTGACTGGCTTTGCCCGCCGCAAAACAATGCAGATCGTCCCCCTTTGAAGCCCTGTATGACGATCGTTGCGTCAGCAATGATCGTGGAATTTTGAAGAACCCAAGCCATCCCAACCGCAAACTGTTCGAGATGCTGACGCATGGAAAACGCTTCTTTCCCTGAACAATCAGATACATGAATGAACTGAGAAAAGAACCAGAGTGAAACCGGGCAAAGGAAAACTATTTTGATTGCTCTTTCTTGCACTCTTTATTCTATCCCTTTGTTTGCTGTGCTTGCTGTGTTGTTGTTGTTGTTATGAATGTTATGCTATCTATGCTGCTGCATTGTCTGAAGTTTTACTCTTATGTACAGTAGCTGTACACAAGATGTAACAATACAGTAGAACCTTGAACTTGACAACGCTGTGCGAAGCCAAAGCTATTTCCGTGAGCTATTTTCTATATATTTTTCTGTATTTCTTAGATGTGTGTGTTTGTTTGTTGTTTGTTTTTAAAATGTATAAAATTGAGGGGGAAGGGAAAAGTACTTGTTGTTGTTGTTGTTGTATAGGACAAGAAAATGGGATTTTTATTAGAGTCGTGACTCGTGACCCATAGAAATTGGTTTCCCAAACCTACTGTTTGGGAAACATGCAGTGCTTTTAAGGTCTGTACTGCATGCTATTCATCCTCTGGCAAGATGAAGCACTGCATTAGTGAACAGAATAGCATATTCTGACACAGAGAAGAGGCTCTGGAAATTACTTGGAAATTCTCAGAAACTGACACTTCTTCGCATTATATTATACACACTGATATCGTCCTGGTTGGGTGGAAACCTTGTATTACCATAACAGTTATTTTTCAGAACATTGCAAAGAAATGGAACCTTTGTGTGTTCCAATGAATTTAATGTATTATTTAGTCACAAGCTCTTGTTAATACTTTTCATTGGTTAAACATATATAAAACCCACAGGCAGACATAACCACTTCCACCAAGAAAAGGCAAAAACTATATACCTCTATAGCTTTGCAAGCTCATAGATTCGCTATTTTCACTACTTCTGCTTTGTTCCGCGTTTTGAGCCTGTTGATGTGCTACTTGTGATGCTTTTGTGTGACACTGTATGATCAAGTAGGGCATTAATCTATGAAAAAAAAACACACAAAATGTATGGAGTTTGAAGTCTGCGTATGGAGATATGAGGTTTCTGTCCGACAGCAACGATATGCATGTGTATTTGTTATTGGCCTATCATAGGCTGAGACATAGCCCAAGGCAGTGTCTCACTCGTGAAATGGAGAAGCTTTCATGTCATGCAAACACACCCTGTCCACACTGTCTGCACAACAATAACCACAGAGTCTGCACAACAACAACCACCATCCTGTCCACTGTCTGCACAACAACAACAACCACCCTGTCCACTGTCTGCACAACAATAACCACAGAGTCTGCACAACAACAACCACCAACAACAACAACCACCCTGTCCACTGTCTGCACAACAATAACCACAGAGTCTGCACAACAACAACCACCACCCTGTCCACTGTCTGCACAACAACCACCACCCTGTCCACTGTCTGCACAACAACCACCACCACCCTGTCCACTGTCTGCACAACAATAACCACAGAGTCTGCACAACAACAACCACCCTGTCCACTGTCTGCACAACAATAACCACAGAGTCTGCACAACAACAACCACCCTGTCCACTGTCTGCACAACAATAACCACAGAGTCTGCACAACAACAACCACCCTGTCCACTGTCTGCACAACAATAACCACAGAGTCTGCACAACAACAACCACCACCCTGTCCACTGTCTGCACAACAATAACCACAGAGTCTGCACAACAACAACAACCACCCTGTCCTCTGTCTGCACAACAATAACCACAGAGTCTGCACAACAACAACAACCACCCTGTCCTCTGTCTGCACAACAATAACCACAGAGTCTGCACAACAACAACACCCTGTCCACTGTCTGCACAACAATAACCACAGAGTCTGCACAACAACAACCACCACCCTGTCCACTGTCTGCACAACAATAACCACAGAGTCTGCACAACAACAACAACCACCCTGTCCTCTGTCTGCACAACAATAACCACAGAGTCTGCACAACAACAACAACCACCCTGTCCACTGTCTGCACAACAATAACCACAGAGTCTGCACAACAACAACAACCACCCTGTCCACTGTCTGCACAACAATAACCACAAATACCACCATGTCCACTGTCTGCACATCAATAACCACAGAGTCTGCACAACAACAACCACCCTGTCCACTGTCTGCACAACAACAACCACCCTGTCCACTGTCTGCACAACAATAACCACAAATACCACCCTGTCCACTGTCTGCACAACAATAACCACAGAGTCTGCACAACAACAACCACCCTGTCCACTGTCTGCACAACAATAACCACAAATACCACCATGTCCACTGTCTGCACAACAATAACCACCCTGTCCACTGTCTGCACAACAATAACCACCCTGTCCACTGTCTGCACAACAATAACCACCCTGTCCACTGTCTGCACAGTGCAAGTGCTGACAATTTTATACCATTGAGCCTACCTGCTTGCTCAGGGGATACGCACGCATGTCTACTCACTGTGTCTCAGAGGAGGCCTGTGGACAGTTCAGAAACGCACGCACGCACGCACGCACGCACGCACGCACGCACGCACGCACGCACGCACGCACGCACGCACGCACGCACGCACGCACGCACGCACGCACGCACGCACGCACGCACGCACGCACGCACACACACACACACACACACACACACACACACACACACACACACACACACACACACACACACACACACACACACACACACACACACACACACACACACACACACACACACACACACACACACAGCTTCTTCCATTTGCTCCTGCCGGCTTGGTAGACTGTGTGAATGGACATTTTAGCATTTGTAGCTGACCGTGCATTGTAGGAGAACTACAAAAGTACTTTGCCAGGGTGTCAACTGCATTTCTGTCAAATGTTTAATAATGATTGTACCAAGTGCTATAGAGACACACGGGTACTACAAATTTCACACCCCCAAATGAGACAACCCGTGCCGTGGCTCCAAATGGCCCGTTAGTCCTCCCTGCCACTCCCATGGGAGGCAGAAGATAAGCCCTGGACATGTTGTGTTTCTGCTGAGCTCTGCTCCGTGCCATGCCAAACATATGGGCCTGGCATGGAGCCTAATGGGGACATTTGTTTATTACGGGCAGAAACCTCTTATCTCCTGATTGTTTTTTGTGTTTTTTTGTAAATGAATGTCCTATGATCATAGTTACTACAGCGTCACACAAAAGCATCAAAACTAACAGTTTTGGAGATGTGAGGTTTCCACCCAACAGAGACAGTTGTAAAATCCCATCTGAGGTGCTGTTCTTACCAAACCCAGCAAGGGTGGACTGGCCACAGGACGTACCAGGCATATGCCCGGTGGGCCGAGCCTCTGGTGGGCCAGTCTGGGCCAAATGTTAAATTAGTTTTCTGTTGGTTGTGTATCATTTATGTTGTACTGTAAATGTGGTGGCGTTAAGGGCTTGTATTTGTAGTATTTGTATGGGCCTTGACCCGAAAAGTCAGTAGAGTATCTGCACGCTGGTTGTGGTGGGCCAGTATGCGACTAGAAAGATATTTTCTTTCAGTGGGAACTCACCTTCCGATCTAAGTAAAAACAGCAGCTGACACACTGATACTCAAACTGTGCAAATAAGACCACCTGACCTGTCCAGGAATGATTAGCTTTGGCAAATGTTATGACACAGATGCAAACAAAAACTGCCATTAGAGCAGAATTCACATTATAGAAAGTGTCTTGCATTCCTTCCTTCCGTGTGTACTCTTGAGTACTTCCACCAGCTGTGCATTACTGGTAAATTAGGTATGGCCATGTGCTGTTTGCACTAACACGATTACACGTTCAAATAACACACATTAACCTGGATAAAATGCTTGCACATGAAAAGCTTGTGATAGCTGTACTGCCCTACAAAGCCAAAGTGCATAACTACAAACAAAGAATTAACTGAAAAATGGGTTTAAAAGTGTTTCAACTGGTCTGCCAAATGACATAATATGTTATATGCCGATATTATGTACACATTACACATTATGGTAAAATGTGTAATTAATGTGATACGAACAGACTAACAGAGGAGAAATGACGGTTGATATTTAGAAAGGGACGAAGAGATTTAAATGTCGAGTCAGACTGGTGTCATGAAGGCCAAAACAATGAGCCCCCTGCCTGCTGCAACGCTGGTACAACATTATTACATCGTCTCTGTCGGGTGGAAACTTCATATGACAAACACTGTTTCTTTATTACATCGTCTCTGTCGGGTGGAAACTTCATATGACAAACACTGTTTCTTTATTACATCGTCTCTGTCGGGTGGAAACTTCATATGACAAACACTGTTTCTTTTCATGATTCAAATTCAAAAGTAGCAGATCTACAAGCTTTGCGTAGCGATGAGTAACTGGTCAAAATGATGTTCTGGTGGTGTTGACATGCCACGTTTTCAGTTGAATGACGGCCGTCTGACAAAAGATCAAAGATTGCTCAGGATCTTCATTTAACCACTTCTTTAACCCAGTCTACTCTTCATGAAACGGGCTTACGTTACAGCTGTACTTGGTCTTCTATTAGCTCTGGTCCATAGCCTAATGCACTTTGCTGCCGTTGCTGCATTTAGGCTATGGGACTGTTCTCTTCCTGCCGTCGCATGAAATGCAGACCAGCCTCTCTTCTGTAGCGAAAATATTAAGATCGTTTCATACCTACTCACCAATAAAGGCGGCTTGTGTAATTAGAAAGCCTACTTTCCTTAGTGGACGCACTCGAAGCCCCCCATCACATCACACATGGCCAGAAAGGGATTGTTTTTCCAGTAATTTTTAGTTACTCCCCACTGCACCCTCTACCGATATTGCCAAGAGAAAACCTCAAAGACAAGATTGAAATAACAGATCTACATAATGCGTCGCACCAGAAATACCCTGTAGATTTCATGTTGTTGTTGTTTTTTTGTTTGTTTTTTCCTGGTGAACGTTCCTCCCTGCAGAGGGAGTGTTCAAGTCATTAAAGGACTGCTTCATCCATTTTCAAGCTTATCTTCAGATAATTGGTTCACTCACTAATGCTCATTGTAAGATATGGCACAGTTTCTGTCTCAGAGGAGGACTGTGGTGATGTTTGTCCAACCGTGCTCATACAGTACTCCTACAGGCTGCAGGGCAGCACATGTCAGACAGTCCGTAGCAGTGGCAACACAAGTTTGTGTTTGGAGGAATTAATCAGCCCAGCGAGAACAATGGCTAACAAAAAGCCAAAAAAGGGTTAAGTGCTATACTAGACGGGAACCCTTTTTTGGGTTTTTACCTTTCAAGACGGGCACCCATTTTTTTTCTTCGTTTTTGGTAATTTTTGAATACATAATTCACAGTTTTTCATAAAACTTGAGCATCAGCATTTTTAGAATCGGCCTCAGGTCTAAATGGTTGAACCGTGTCTTCTATTTTGTTTTTATTTAGTTTTTTTATTTACTCCCCATTTACTCCCCAATTTTTCTCCCCAATTTAGTCGTTATGGCAATTGATTCCTCCTCACACACATTCCTGTGCTGTCACTGCTGTTGTATCTGGCTCACCTGCCAGTGAGGAGTGGGAGACTGTAGAGCATATTCGTCCTACTCCTCCTGCTCCGTCCCGAGTCCTGCAGAGGTAGAGACCTGCGGATGAGCTTTTTTGTCACCGATTCCAATTTATAAATCGGATTGCGAGATTTTGCAGAGATTTTGTGCGTTTTAAAAGCTATAATAAGCCTATAGATAGATGCCATTCATTTATTTCCCGCATTATTTCACCCCTGGTTTATCCAATATTAATTTAGAATATATTTTAATGACCCGAATCCAGCCTAAACTGCGTCAACCGTGATATCACCCTCCTCGCCCGGCTTCCCTCCATGGGGCAATTGTGTTCGTATATAGATTATAGACACAACACCCCCATCGCCCAGAACGAAGTTCTTTGTCCTTTCTATTAGTAACGCCCGACGCCCAAGACGAAGTTTGATCCAAAAGACGAAGTTTATTGATATGAAAACGGATCGCATGGCTCCACAGTTTGGAAGCGCCTGTTGTGCAATCCTCGATGTTGCGCAGCAGTGAGACGTCATCGAAAATGTCCCAACGTTAATAACTCGCGATCTAAATCATCCCGTCTAATTATAAAAAAACATCCTGTGTTAGACGGCCCTCCGCGGTCCAGTCGCTAGTCGCGATAGACCTCCTGTTCTAGAGTGGTTTGGCTATATTTAGCTGCTACAGCCACATCCGGAACAACATCCGGAACAACATCCGGTCCGTCGGTAAAAGTGGTTCGTGTTTATAAATCGACTGGGCGCTATAATGTAATGGATTAAATAACTCCGGGAAATTCAAGTGTTAACAAAGCTGGATGCATCACGGTGGATTTGAACCCACAGCCTCCGTGGCGGTGGTGGTCAGGTTCTTCACCACTGCACCACCCGGGTGCCTCCGTGGTAGTGGTGGTGGTGGTGGTCAGGCTCTTCACCACTGCACCACCCGGGTGCCTCCGTGGTAGTGGTGGTGGTCAGGCTCTTCACCACTGCACCACCCGGGTGCCTCCGTGGTAGTGGTGGTGGTCAGGCTCTTCACCACTGCACCACCCGGGTGCCTCCGTGGTAGTGGTGGTGGTGGTGGTCAGGCTCTTCACCACTGCACCACCCGGGTGCCTCCGTGGTAGTGGTGGTGGTCAGGCTCTTCACCACTGCACCACCCGGGTGCCTCCGTGGTAGTGGTGGTGGTCAGGCTCTTCACCACTGCACCACCCGGGTGCCTCCGTGGTAGTGGTGGTGGTCAGGCTCTTCACCACTGCACCACCCGGGTGCCTCCGTGGTGGTGGTGGTGGTGGTGGTGGTGGTCAGGCTCTTCACCAGTGCACCACCCGGGTGCCTCCGTGGTGGTGGTGGTGGTGGTCAGGCTCTTCACCACTGCACCACCGGGGGCCGTCTCTATTCATATATACTCTAAGGGTCAGGCTCTTCACCACTGCACCACCCGGGTGCCTCCGTGGTGGTGGTCAGGCTCTTCACCACTGCACCACCCGGGGGCCGTCTCTATTCATATATACTCTAAGGGTCAGGCTCTTCACCACTGCACCACCCGGGTGCCTCCGTGGTGGTGGTGGTGGTGGTCAGGCTCTTCACCACTGCACCACCCGGGTGCCTCCGTGGTGGTGGTGGTCAGGCTCTTCACCACTGCACCACCCGGGTGCCTCCGTGGTGGTGGTGGTGGTGGTCAGGCTCTTCACCACTGCACCACCCGGGTGCCTCCGTGGTGGTGGTGGTCAGGCTCTTCACCACTGCACCACCCGGGTGCCTCCGTGGTGGTGGTGGTGGTGGTCAGGCTCTTCACCACTGCACCACCCGGGTGCCTCCGTGGTGGTGGTGGTGGTGGTCAGGCTCTTCACCACTGCACCACCCGGGTGCCTCCGTGGTGGTGGTGGTGGTGGTGGTCAGGCTCTTCACCACTGCACCACCCGGGTTGCCGGCGTGTCTTCTATTTTAAGCCTTTAATTTTGCATTCCGTCCACGAGTCGGTTCCTGCTGAATGGAGATGTATGGTTTTCTACCCCAGCCAGCCCTTTATCACATACGATGCAGTGGAATGAACAGGCTATTATGGCTCTTCCATTGGATTAAACCACTTAATGCACCCACTAATGTCATCATCTGTGAATAGGATTGTATAATTGAAAGAAATCACTCAACCTCCACAACTATGAAGCCCCATACGCATAAAGCAATAGCATGCTCAAGTAGTTGTTTTATCCCTACAGTACGTATATCAAATACTTGTAATGTATACGTATGTGTGGGGGGAGATGTGTGGGGGGAAATGCAATATTTGCCTTTGAAATGTTATGGAGTGAGTAATGTAGGCTACTCATTACTGTCTACCATTCAAGTATAATAACAAATCATTTCTGTGGATATCTTTTTATCCAGGGGAACATTAGCCAAAAACAGCCGATCTACAAGGTCACAACATGTCGCAACGCTATTTTTGGCAAAGAACTCTAGTGTAGAGGGGGAAAAGCAAGTCAGTGGTTCCCAAACATTTCAAAACAAGACCCAAAATAGAGAGTAGACGTTTG